>NC_056524.1:270906756-271051572 GCF_019175285.1 Sceloporus undulatus
GGAAGCTGCACCAAAGCTGCACTC
The DNA here is from genome assembly GCF_019175285.1 of Sceloporus undulatus. Taxonomy (NCBI): domain Eukaryota; kingdom Metazoa; phylum Chordata; class Lepidosauria; order Squamata; family Phrynosomatidae; genus Sceloporus; species Sceloporus undulatus. The sequence goes on from NC_056524.1 coordinate 270,906,781, forward strand.
CAGTGCTTAGGAATGGAGTATGGCTTTGGCACGACCTCCAGACTCTTAGGACCCATGCATCATTTAAATAGCATACCTCCAAAGAGACCCGAAGCAGCTTTATTTTGGCAGTCTGTAACAGGCCTAAGATCAATCAATGTTTGGCTTCACTGTTGTTGAAATGATTCTTTGGTATTACAGATTTCCATTAATGCCAAAATATTTCTGTCTGACATGGTTCCTGAAGGAGGCATCTCCTTTTAGCCATAGTTTACTTTCTAGGATCTGAGCAATGAACTTTCATCATGAAGGAACCTGTCACATCTTTTTCCTTGGATAGTTACATTTTTAGAGCTGTTACACTGACCACAAAAAATTAATTTGCTTTTTGCAAGCCTCCCACAGTGCTCTGGGGTTGATTTTTCTGTCCTTCTGCCTTGACTTCAAACAGTGTAAATGAATAGAATGGCACTATCTGGAAGTTAGCAGGTGCCACATACATTACTTCTACCAAGGTTTTCAGGAAGTCAAACGCCTATTTACTTCCATCCTTTGTTTAGATTAGAAGAAGGATTTTTAAAAAGAAAGAATGGGGAGAGCAGCTATGAAAAAATTAGAAAAGACTCTTAAATGCAAAGATAGACAACTCAGCACAAAAGTTAGAATCATACAAGCCATTGCATTCCCTATTACCATGTATGGATGTGAGAGCTGGACAGTGAGGAAAGGGGATAGAAAGAAAATAAATGCATTTGAGATGTGGTGCTGGAGTGCTGAGTATTTGAGTTTGAGTCTTTAATGAAGTAGATAAATTATTCTCCCATATCCATTTTTTGTAGGACTTCATACAGGACATTCCATTCAAGACTGTCAAATGCCTTGTAGGCATCCCCTGACATATTTGTTAGAGGAGAGGTCTGTTAGATAGAGCTTTCCAGAAGTGTATTATTTGTGTCTAATGGAGTCTGACATCTGTCTTCTGAGTGTAAAATCTGTTTGATTAATGTCGTTAGTTATGAATTTATTACATCAAGATGCCATGATGGAGGTTAATAGTCTGGCATCTTGATTTATCAATGATATTAGCTTATAAGATTCTTCGGGGTTTTCCCTGGTTTTAAAATCAGTGTTACTTTTATATTCTCTAAGAGTGTGGAATCCCCGCCGCCACCGCCGCCAAAATATTATTGAACAAATCAAGAAGCTTTTGTATCAGTAAATGTTTATTTTTCTTACAAAATGTTCAAAACCATCAATACCTGGGAGTTTGATTATTTATTTTATTTTATCAATTGCATCTTTTATTCAGTTTGAATGAGGGAGTGTAAAATGTTCTGATGTTTGCCAGTGATCTTAGTAATTTATGCACCATTGAGATACTGTCTGGTTTTTGAAGTAGGAGTACAATCGCTTGAATATAATTTCTTCAAAGCATTTCCTAAAATGTACTCCTACCTTTTTTGTGTCCCAGATTTGATCTCCCTCTTCAGTTTTTATCAGAGGTATTGCTGACTGTAGTTTCTTCTTTTTTAAAAGCATGTTATGTTCTAACAATTTAGAATTTTTATTTCCAAATCCATAGTACTTATGAAGTTGATACTTTATTCATTTCTAAACATTTAAGTTCTGTTCTGCAAACAAGTCGCTTGTAAATTTTTATTTCTGTTTGTCTTTTGTGGCACTTTTCTAATTTTTCAATTTCCAGTGGTTGGTGGATTTCCCCCCCTGTATTAGTGATTTTTTGATAGTTGAAGTCTTGCTATGTATGAGCAAATTAGTATTCTCCATGGTGGAGTATACAGTCTCTATTAGTTCTCTGGGTGCTAAGAATAATTATGAATGATCTGAAATTGTTGGTTGCCCAGTTTCACTTCCCATTATGTCCAAAGCAAGGGGTGTTAATATAAAGAAGTAATCCAATCTTGAGTATGTGAGATGTCTTGAAGAATAGAAAGTATAATCTTTTTCACCTGGGTTGGTGAATCTCCTTGAGTCCACTAGATTAAATTTCAACAAGAGATTCTTGAATGTCGTATTAGTAATATGTTTACTACCACGTTTTATCAAACTTTGTTTTGCCCCTTTTCATAATCTGCTACCAGGTCACTTGCCAATACTAGTGACCCTCCTCTGAATTTATCCAGTTTGTTGAGTAAATGTAAAAGAAATTAGCCTTGCCCACTGTTTGGGCCATAAACAGAGGTGAGAGTGTAGATGCAGCCCCCTATTTTTCCTTGAGGAAATATAAAATGCCCACGTGGGTCTCTTTTTACCTCCATGATTAGAAAAGGAATGGAGGAAGCAATTCATTTTTTAAAAAATCAGCACTGGCAGAATCATTGGGGGCAGCAAAACAGCCTTTTGGGACCCCTGTGCAGCCTGATCTAAGGATTAAACATTCTTACAATATTGCCGTTCACTGTTTCTTATGCTGTAAATAGATCTAAAAATGAGTGACCAAAAACATTGCTTTATACTTTAGTATCTGTAATTCAAATGCATCTAGAGAAAATGGATATCAAATTCTCATGTTTCCCCTTCCCAAGGTGCAAGTCACATGTGCCAAAACTGATGTGGTGTTCTTATGCTCTGACATGATTGTAGTTTGTTTGTTTTTTCATGCTGCACATGAACTGATAATATTTCCTCTTGTGTTTTGACGGTTACGGTTTTTACTTTTTCCCCTCTCCCTGGACAGCCGGAATCAGCTCTCGACATTGCCAGTTCATCTGTGCAGCCTACCCTTGAAAGTTTTGATAGCAAGCAATAATAAACTGGTCTCCCTGCCTGAAGAAATCGGACAGCTTAGACACCTGATGGAGCTTGTAAGTGTATTACTAGTTCAGCATTTAATTCCTTAATTCTTTCAGCCTTTATAGATGAAGCATCAGTTTTTTGTCCAATCTGATTAATGCTAGACAGATGTCCTTTATGATTGAAGCCATATAGCCAGGGAAGGGTGCAAAATACTGCCCATATGTTTGGTAATCAAGATAAGAATTACACCCCAAATATCTTGATATCATTGGAGGTTATCTGTGCTCTGTGTCCCACAAACCCTGTTTCTAACCCAGTTGCAACAGGCTGGATGTTATTGGTGTGTACTGCTTTTAAAGCTTGGCATACTGCTTTCTTCAGCTCTCTTTGAATTAGTTGGGATGGTTGCCAGATTTTTGTTGTCTTAGTCTAGTGTTATGGTCAGTTGCTAAAGTAAATGCTCAATTAGTTTATGAGATGTTGACACACTGAGGAGAGCCAGGACACAGTTTTGATTATGCATACTTCATCCTTTTGACAGAATCCTTTGCATTTTTTTTTGAGTGGCAGTTGGTGGATGTCATTGTTTGATACATGAAGGTAGTGGTTAAAAATACAAGTTGTTTCACAGCTGAGCCAAAGGGTACTCCCCTGATGTAAAAGTTGTCCTAGTAACATCTATGTATTATCCCAGGTTAATTTTTAGATTAACTTTACCTGGCTACTCTTGTAGCACCTTCAGAGATTTAATCCCATGTGCTTATTGAAGGGATGTGGGAATTACATCTTCTGGGCCTTGAAGATGAACCACTGGACTCATGCAGTTGATAGACTTTTCCTTGTTGAAATGGCAGGTCTGCATCCCCCCTTTTGTTTCAGATGTAGATTGGAAACTGGAAACATGAAAATGTTTTATGTTTTCTGCAAATGGATAACTGGAGAAGAAGAAACAACTAAACAACTGCAGATTTATAACTGGAATTTTCAGGAATGCTTATTTGAAGCTGTGTTTTTAGGCATATTTTAAAGACTGTTTTAAGCCTGGTACAGACCGCCCAAAAAGGGTGGTCAGCCGGCGCTTAGTTTTGCTCCGTGGGGAATCCGCAGCCTCCAGACCGCAGGACTTCCCCATGGAGCAAAAAGAACCTACAAAAAGTGGGTTCTTCTTGCAGCGTGATTATGACGCTGCAGTGCACCAGTGGCGCACTCACAGGGTCATAATGGCACCGCGACGTGCGGATGCTAAGCGTCCTGCACGTACCAATGGTGGCGCCCATCTGTACAGGGCGCTGCCATTGTTACACCCTCATCACGTGTGGGTGGAGTGCCCTTGGCCAACCCCTAGCACGTGACGAGGGCGCCCAATAGTCCTGTCTGTACCGGGCCATGGATAACCTTGGAGGTTTAATGCTACAAAAATATACAACAATATTACAAGGTGTATCTGTATAATCCTAATATGTATTTCTGCCCTGTACTGTCTTGCTTCCAAAGTATGTCACCAGTAGGGGATTAGCAATTTTTGGTAGCTGCTTTCTTACTGTTTTGAATATGTGCATCCATTTACCACTGCTAGCTCACAGTTTCCTTAGGAGAACTAGATAATGTAACTCAGTTGAACTGCAGGAGTTTTTGGTAATTTTGGGGCTGTATTTGAGAGGCATATCACTTGCTTGAATACAGGTACTTGCATCTTATCACGTATCTCTATGCAACTATATATATATAGCATGCAGAGTTGTAGCAACTTTTTAGACTAAGGCGCATTACAGACCGCCCGTTTGGGGCGGCCTGTAACTGGCCCACAACGGCAGCCTCCGAGGCCCCAATCTGCCGCTTTCCAGGCCGCGGGGAAGCTGCAAAAGGGTGCTTCCCCGTGGCCTGGAAAGGGGTGTCCTTGGGGCTTCAAGCCCCGAGGACACCCAATGGCAGTGGGGAGGAGGTGAAAGGGGCTGCTTGGCCCCTTTCTCCTCTGTGTCGCTGGGCGCAGCCATGTAAAGGCTGCGCCCAGCAACGTAAAGCTAGAAGGAGCTCCAAAATGGAGCTCCTTCCGAGGCCACAAAAAGGGCACTCTAGGTGCCCTCACGCGGCCCCACTATGTCACAACCACACTGCCCCGTTTAGAGGTAGCGCAGTCGTGACGTCGTAATGGTGGCCCCTGTGTAGAACGGGCCATTTTGTACGGACTGGGTCCGTACTGGGGTTAGGGGCATCAGGAAGTGACGCCCCTTTCTAACCCTAATACGGACCTAGTCCATACTTTTATGCTCATCTGTAACGGGCCTAACTGTGCAAAAGAAGTTGTAGCATGAGCTTTCATAGACTTGGTCTACTTTCTCAGATACAAATCAACCAAAGGTCATGCTACAACTTCTTTTGCGCAGTTAGTCCCAAAGGTAACGTAGCCAATCTAAATAGGTTGAACTTATAAGCAGTTTTGGTGTTATTGTGTGTCTTCAAGTCGCTTTCGAATTATGGTGACATGAAGAAAACTTGATAGGTTTTCTTGGCAAGATTTGGTCAGAGAGGGTTTTCCATGGCTTTCCTCTGAGGCTGAGAGTGTGTAACTGTGACATATCTAAGGTCACCCAGTGGGTTTCCATGTCCGAGCAGGGATTCAAACCTTATGCTGAGTTAAACCACATTTCCTTCTAGTCCAGTGCTGTCTACTTTGACTGACAGCAACAGTATCTCAGAATCTCAGGATGAGGCTTCACCTAACTCTGCTCCCTGCACTCCTGTGAACTGAAGACTGAACTGGGACATTATAGAATGCTATTGTTGTTGTTATTATCTGCTTTCAAGTCGGCCCCAACTCATGGCCACCATGTGTATGAGACATCTCCAAGCCCCCACCCACCCCATCCTCCACTGCTCTGCTTAGGTCTTGCAGATTCAGGCCTGTGACCTCCCTGACTGAGTCCATCCATCTGGACTTCTTCAAAGCAGGGAATGTGCCTGCCTCGATGCTTTATAGGCCAAGACTCTGAGCTGCTAAAATGGTGTTTTCGTACAAAGACACACTACAATAAACAAGCTAAATTTATTAAAGCAACTGATCCTTCCTGTTCTCTGTTTCCCAGGATGTGAGTTGTAACGAAATACAGACAGTTCCATCACAGATTGGCAATCTGGATTCTCTGCGGGACTTGAACCTCCGGAGAAATCACTTGGTACATTTACCTGAAGGTAAGAATTGTGGGAGAGAAATGTGTGACTGCTTTTATTTTTTAGATACTTGATGTTACATGCAAATGCTGTGTTTCTTTTACAGTGGATTGACTGAGTAAAACATTTTTTTTAACCTGTGTGTACCTCTGCAGAGCTGGCTGAGCTGCCTTTGATTCGCTTAGATTTCTCCTGCAATAAAATCACAACAATCCCAGTTTGTTACCGGAACCTCAGGCACTTACAGACAATCACTCTAGATAATAACCCACTCCAGTCACCCCCTGCACAGGTAATGTAATAATTAAATGTATAAGAAGATGGTTACAACACTAAACTGGACCTGAGTACAGTTTCTCTTTATATGTAGAAGAAGTCTGATGTAGGAAAAATTTGCATTTACTTTTTAGCTTAATTTACACTTTCTAATTATTATGATATTTATTTCATAATTATTATAATTTGAATGTGCTCTTTGCAGGCAAATTGCTTAGGGAGCTAGTCATACTGATACTATTTAAGGAATGGGGACATTTAAATATTGTGATGCGCTTTTGGATTTGGTTTTTCTGTGAGTGATTCTTAACAGCTCTATCTGTACATGGATAAGTTATGCAGTGAAAACAGTGCAATCCACTGCTATCATAACAGAAAGATTTTAAAAAAGCACTAGGCAGGCCTTCCTCTCAAAATCTTCCTTCTTGGATAGGTGATAAATGTTTACATATGAACTCTACCCTGCATTCCTGGTAGTGTATCAGTTAAAAGTGAACAGTGTCATAGCACAGAATTTAGCATAGTGGAAATGTTGACATCATCATCATCGTTGTTGTTGTTATTATTATTGTTGTTACTATTTCAGACCCCCCCCCCCGCGAGTTACAAATATTGCGTGTATTCAAGCCTCATAGGCTTGAATGGGGTGCGTACATGTGGGGGGTGCGCCATGGATGCGCTCCCCATTGCCGTTAATGGCAGTTGCCCCTCCATGGATTTCCAAGTTCACAGATCTCAAGTGCGCGGACTTGAAGGGGTGACTGTTTTGGTTTTATTGTGCCGGGATGACACAGTGGTGTAATGCAGTGGTTGTAGTGTAGTGGCTTGAACTTTGGACTATGACTCTGGGGGTTGACTCAGCCATGAAAACCCACTGTGTGGCCTTAGGCATGTTACAGTCTCTCAGCCTCAGAGGAAGGCAAAAACAAACACACTCTGGAGAAATCTTGCTAAGAAAACTCTGTCATAGTTGCCATAAGTTGGAATTGCCTGTCATTATTTATTTATTTAAAATTATTCCCCTTCACTCAAGGCACATCACAGTAAAGAAGGTGAAGTATTAAAAAAATAAGGTTCACTAAAATCCTTTCATAACAAATTAGACTGTAAAGAAAAAAAATCCACAATAATGATGGATGTGGATCTCAGGAGCAAGGGCTCTCCAGAATACTTTCTTTAAAAAGTGTGTTGTGTTATCTCTGGAAGCAGTATAGCAGCTCCTCAGCTCACAGAGGACATCTCAGAGTCCTGAACAAGAACAGTTTAACAGCTTCGGGCAGCTAATGGTTTTAGCTTTCGCAGCGAAGGCAGCTGAATCAGGCACTATCTTTGTGATTACAAGAACTATGGGAACTCATACAGAGAATGTTTATCCCTAGAGGGATATTTGTTTGCTGCTACTCCTCTGCATCCTCATTTCATTGTGTTAGACTGATAATTCCTTCCTAGTGCTGCAGTCATCTGAAATGGAGACAGTGAAACCAGTTAACTTATTAGGCTTGTGATTTTACTGTAGAAATTGTATTTCTGTTATGCAATTTTTAATTGCACTAGCCCTTTTGATGTTCTTTGATTATAAAAAGGTGGAATATAAATATTAGTTTTTAAAATAAGCAGAAAATATATTCATTTATAACACTTTCTTTGAAGAACTCAGCAGCCTAGCTGTGGTACTCCAGAAATTATTATTAATAGTAGCAACAACAACAATCTCCTCCTCCTCCTCCTATGGTCACTTAGTTTACTGATTATTTTAATGTTTTTATTAGTGGACTGGTTGGTTACTTGATGATAATGAGGAGGAGGAGGAAGAGGAGATTTATTTACATCTGATTCCCCCCCCCCCCCCCCCACAATTGGGGCTCTGACCTGTTCTCTTGGTGAGATGTGTTCAGAGGAGGCTTGTCATTGCCTTCCTCTCAGGCTGAGAGCATGTTATTTGCCCAAAGATGTCCAGTGGACTTTTGTGGCTCAGTGGGGATTTGAATCCTGTGGGCTGCTGTTGCAGTGCAAAAATAATGCAGCTTGTCACCACTTTAACTGACATGGCTCAATGCTATGGAATTCTGGGATTTGTAGTTTGGTGAGACTTTTAGCTTTCTCTGGTAGAGAGCTCAAGTGCCACAACAAACTATAAATCCTAGGATTCAATAGGATGGAGCCATGGCAGTTAAGGCAATGTTAAACTGCATTATTTGTGCAGTGCAGATGCAACCCTAGCGTCCCTAAGCCGTAGTCCAACACTTAAACCATTGTATTACACTGGTTCTCATTATTAAAATATAATTATATTAATCAAAATTATCATTATCTAATACATGATGGTGATTTGGAGACACAGCTGATACAAACTATTCCTTTTTTGCTTTTAAACTTCCTTGATATTTTACTGTTTCTCTTGTAGATATGCATAAAAGGAAAAGTCCACATATTTAAGTATCTGAATATGGAAGCATGCAAGGTAGCACCAGATCTTCCAGATTATGACAGACGGCCAATTGGCTTTGGGTCTTGGTGAGTGTGCATAGATTTGATATCCACTGTTTTTGAGAGCATTTGGAGAAATTTTAGTTCTTTGCTTTCTGTATTAAATCATTAATGGGTTTTGGGTTTGTTTTTATTTGTTGGTGTTGGTTATAGTGTGTGGGGAATCACTAGTTAATGTTACTCTGTGTTTTTAATCTTTTGTACAGGATTATATAATGACTGGTCTAACCACAGGTGTAAATGCCTCATTTCCCATCAGCAGGCGGTGTTATTCTTGGCATACTCTCTTATTGGCGTGGCCTAGTAACATAAATCCCTACACAGTCAGCTACATTATGAGTTGCTAAATTAAGTTGATGGGTGCTAGGAGTGCAGTTTGTGTTTCTGTTATGTAGTGCTGAGTGATGCACAGTGAATAAAAAGGGGAACTTGCCAAAGAGTTCCTTGTCTGGGCCTGACATCCGAGAACATATTTCACTGTGAGGTCAACACAGACATTTTTCTAGAGCTTTCTTTGCTTTTTTCTCAAGTCTCATTCTTCCCTATGTTAAAGCCTGTGTGGGTGGTGGTGGTGGTGGTGGTGGTGGTGTGTGTGTGTGTGTGTGTGTGAGAGAGAGAGAGAGAGAGAGAGAGAGAGAGAGAATATAAGTAGTGGTGCTCAACAATGGCTCCTTTTCATCCTGGAGAGAAGTGACCAGTGGGGTCCCACAGGGCTCTGTCCTGGGGCCAGTGCTATTCAACATCTTTATAAATGACTTGGAGGACAAAATTGGGGGCATACTCATCAAATTTGCAGATGACACCAAATTAGGAGGAATAGCTAATACTCCAGAGGACAGGATCAAAATTCAGAATGACCTGAATAGTCTAGAATGCTGGGCCAAAACTAACAAAATGAAATTCAACATAGAGAAATGTAAGGTACTGCACTTAGGGTGGGAAAATGTAATGAACAGATATAGGATGAGTGACACCTGGCTGAACAAGAGACTTATATGTGTGAAAGGGATCTGGGAGTCCAAATAGACCACAAGTTGAACATGAGTCAACAGTGTGATGCGGCAGCTAAAAAGGCCAATGCGATTTTAGGCCGCATCAATAGAAATATAGTCTCTAGACCAAGGGAAGTAATAGTGCCACTATATTCTGTTTTGGTCAGGCCCCACCTGGAATACTGTGTCCAGTTCTGGGCACCACAATTCAAAAAGGACATTGAGAAACTGGAGTGTGTCCAAAGGAGGGCGACTAAAATGGTGGTAATAATAATAATAATAATAATAATAATAATAATAATAATATGTTTTATTTATAGACCGCTATTCCGCAATGATCATAGCGGTGTACAGTAAAAATTGTAATACAATACAAAATTCCTTCAGGCAGTCCCCAATGTTGCTGGGTCTGCCTGATCGCTCCCTCTGAGGCCAAGATGACAGTTAAGGAGAAGGGTCTGGAAACGAAGCCGTCTGAGGAACAACTTAGGGAGCTGGGGATGTTTAGCCTGGAGAAGAGAAGGTTAAGAGGTGATATGATAGCCCTGTTTAAATATTTGAAGGGATGTCATATTGAGGAGGGAGCAAGGTTGTTTTCTGCTGCTCCAGAGATTAGGACCTGGAACAATGGATGCAAACTGCAGGAAAAGAGATTCCAGCTCAACATTAGGAGGAACTTCCTGACAGTAAGGGCTGTTCGATAGTGGAACACACTCCCTCAGAGTGTAGTGGAGTCTCCTTCTTTAGAGGTCTTTAAACAGAGGCTGGATGGCCGTCTGTCAATGAGGATTCTTTGATTGAGAGTTCCTGCATGGCAGAATGGGGTTGGCTTGGATGGCCCTTGTGGTCTCTTCCAACTCTACAATTCTGTGATTCTATGAAATCATTTTTGCAATAATCATTTTTGGCCAATACGTTTTCCCACCTGCTTGCTTGCTTTCTCCTCCCTGCCCAGATTGCAGACACACTGCAACAGAGGGCAGTCTCAATACACACACTCCTCAACAGGCAAAATGTCTTTAATCTTGGTACATAGCAATGTTCAGGAAGGCTGCTTTCATTGTAACAGCTAAATTGGGCTCCTGAAAAAAAATCTCTAATCGATTTTGGGGAAGATTGTATTTCCTGGTGGTGAATGGAATATACAAGGATTCTATGCTTTCTCTTTCTCCTTCCTTCTCTTGCTGAAAATATCAGAGATCTGATTGGTATGCTAGACAGAGAAGAAGACAGCATGGCTCAGCCCATTTTCAATTTCTCTCATGGGTTTCTCTCTCACACACACTTTTTCTTTTAATATTCAGTATGTAGACCTCCTTCCATTGTGCAGAGACCTGCTGACCCACAACTGTTGCCCATTCCTGGCTTAGTATGATATCTGAACCCAAAATAAGACAGTGCTTTGACTTGTTAGGATGGGAACAGGGTAAGAGTTCCATCTCCAGTTGGGTTCAGACATCCCCCTGAACAAACCATGAATGAAAGGACTGTGGTTTGTTTAGCTACGCCACTTTGCAGCAGCTGCAACACTTAACCAGTGTGTTTCCTCCTCCTGGTTCATTCACAGCAAGCCAGGATTCTTTAGGATTCTGTTTCATTGTGACATATGAGTTCACCCACAAAACTGAGCATAAAAGCAAATCTTAAAGCCACAAGAACAGATGAAAAGGCATCCTGTGCTCTCATCATTTCTTATAATGTCAATTCCTTCCAGGTTCCCACTTTTATGTACTGTAATTAAATTTACATCTTGTCCTTATAATAATCTCCATAACTGGTGAACAAGTTATGGGGTGGGATACAATTATTATTATTATTATTATTATTATTATTATTATTATTATTATTTAAACAATAAAAATTGATTAAAAAAACATTTCCAGTATCTTGTAACGATTAAACGAGGCAGGAGTAGATTTGTGCAAGTTAGCATTTAAAATCATTAAAATGCCCTATGTCCTAGTCAGCACATGAAGAACTACACCCACCTGTAATGAAATACAGTCAGCCCTCCACATTTGCAGCTTTGACTTCTGTGGATTTCATTATTCACAGATTTGACTAGAAATCTCTAGCTCCTCCAGCTCAACTTTGTGGGCACTGTCTACAAAAATCACACCGGAGGGTCTAGAGATTCCTAGAGAGAGTAGGCCCTCCAGTGCAATTCTATGGGCAACATCTGGCAGCACTGGAAGACTTAACAAATGCCCAGAGAGGGTTTTTTTCCCCCTCAGGTAAAAAATAGTGGGGTTTTTATTTGCATTTTTTTCACTTTCACAGGGCTCTTGTGTCTCTAACCCCAGCGAATGTGAGGGATCACTGTAGCAACATAGAGATCAAGTGAACTGAGCAAATTTACTTACATTTATTTGTATAGGTCATTCTTTTGGTAGTCATGGGAAAAGATGGTGAATTCTTTAGAAAGAACTACCATGTAACTACTAAAGAAACCCTGTTCAGATTACTTCCTGGACATTATAGAGATTAGACATTTTCAGCTTTAGAGGCTTTACCAGACATTGCTGCCTTGCTTTCAGACTTGCCCTCACAGCTACTGTATTTGGCAATGGCTGTTTTTAAAATACAAATACAGGTGGAGATTCTCAGAATGGGGAACTCTGTGTCCTTCAGCTTTTACATGGTGAAATTCATGAACACAATCTCACACACACACACACACACACACACACACCCCATATCAGCAGGATCAGTAGTTTTACTTACCAGCATCTGGGGAAAGCAAGGTCTCCCTAGGCATCTGGAGGTCCTCGAGCGCAACTCTGTGGTCAGCATCTACTGGAAAATAGCGTTCGCTGTTCACTGTGGTTTACATTTATCTGCAACAACCATGGTAATGGATCCCCTGCAGATACTGGGGTTAGGCTGTACCTGTTTGTGTGGTTACAAACAGGTACAGTGTAACAAACTGATTACAGTTGCACACGCTGAACTCTGTTGTCAGTGGCACCACTTCAGAGTAGAATACCCTAATACTACTCATACAAGCAGAAGAGAACCAAGGTGGACCATGTTTAAAAAAATAATAATAAATAGAAATATGGTTTATTTCATGTCATCTGACTTGAAATAGATCATGCTATAGCAGTACTAATATTTGCTACTCACTCTGTAAATAATCTTTTTGAGAGCTGCCCTGTTTAGACAGCAGTGCTTCATAGTAAAGCCTTCTGTTGTGTGTAAACATGGTGCCTTATGAGTAATACTAATTGCAAATTTATTTTCCAAGGAGGAGGGCTTCTCAGTTTTTCAAAGAAAGTGACAACCAGCCACGGAATGACCTGCCATTAGCAATGCCTGGCTGCAGCGTTGGCTGTACTTCCTCCTTGCCCATTGTTGCTGTCTCGCTGCAGAACTCCCTGGGGCATCAAGGGCCAGTTAGACAGCCAATCCTTTGTTAAATGACCATTTGTAGTGGGTCAGATGAGTCTCTTTTTATGTTGTTGCTGTCTGTGGTGGTTTCCAAATACAGTGTCTGAGATACTTGTGGTATTGAACTGTCTAGTCACTTCTTTATATGTAGAGTAGTAGAGAGACTGCTGCATACATACACTCTTCTCTGTATCTTCTCACTCATCTCCTAAAAATGTGCATATCGTGTCTTGTGATGGCAGTAAAATGACTAGTTTTAATGAATGAAAGCTATGTCCAGGCTCCTTGGGGACTGGTTTGAAATACGTTTGATTACTTTTATAGGGTCTTAATGCAGAACACTGAAGTGATTTTAGCATTGCTTTCCATGTTGTGTGTAAGCATGTTCCAGATTTTTACAAGCTACTTTTAGCGTTTTGGTTGACAGGGAGGTTAAAAGTTTTAACTGATTAAAAAATCTGATTGCTTGCATCATATACATTTGGAGTTAAGAGGATTTAAAGTCCAACTAATACCCATTTTAGGGAACCTTGTGAATTTCCAAAACACTTGAGTTCTCTGGCCTTACAAAACTGTGGTTATCTTATTTCAGTCAAGAAATTTATGCCCCAAAATTGACCCTAAAATCCTGGGTTGATTTATATACAGGTCAGTAATTAGTACTGCTTAGAAAGGTCCTAAAACAAGCAAGGCTGATGCCCTGCTCTTGGTGCCTCAAGCCACTGTGTTTTTCTCTCCCAGTCTGATTTGCAAGGCTTCTCTTCCCATGGAAGAAAACCTCCATTTAACACCACTTGCTTTCCTTCTCAATCTGATGTTAGCCCCTTTGATTGTTTTTACAAAAAGAGGGGTAGAAATAAAAGTTTTATTATTTATTATTATGATGTTAAAACCTCTCCTCCAGCACTTGGGTGTCAATCTTAGGTGGTTGGGAGAGGTCCAGAGAAGGAGGGATGGAAGTGGTATTTCCCCCTTTCCATCCTTCCTTATAGGCCCCTAAGTTTTACCCTCGTTTTATCCACAGGTCAAATCAAAATCCATGATTTTGACTCTGAAATCTTCCCTAGACTTATACATGAGGTTGACTTGTACACATGTATATATGGTAGTCACTTTTTAAGATGGGCGAGAATGAAAGAAAGTGTGATAGAAGGAGAGTAGCAAAAATATAGCAATATAATAATATTATCCCACTTTATTATTTGAATATCCCAATGACTGGGGGATCTTGGTTTGTTGATAAGGTATATTTCTTGAGGTGGTTTCCTGTAAGGTTCTCGGGGCTTGAAGCTTTGGTGTGAGTGAATGCTTTGGAGATCAAGGCAACTACTACATAGAGGTTCCAAACAGTTGGCTAGCAGAAAGGAACATTTCTTAGCCTGGAAGAATAGGGCCCCTTTAGCAGGATCCCATTATGCATGGAAAATGCTCTATGACTAACAAGTTGAATATGTCTCCTGGTGGTGTCGGGTATCTAATCTTTCCCAAAGAATTTCTCTGTAACTTTGGTAGTGAAATAACTAAAACTTCATGTGCCTGACAGCCAGGAGGAACTATATTCCAGCCGACCATATGGAGCACTGGATTCTGGCTTCAATAGTGTGGACAGCGGAGACAAAAGGTGGTCAGGAAATGAAGTAAGTGTACTTGGTTTGCTTTTGTTTAGAGGATAATTATATGAAAGGGAAAGAAAACAAGGCACAGCAGCAGTAGAAAGCTTAAATGCTAAAACTCAGAGGGCTGTAATCTTGAAACACTTATTTTAAAGCCGCCTAAGACTGAAGCCAGCATGTCTTTTTCAAATCTCAGATTGAAAAGAAACTAACAAAACAGGGTCGGGGAGGGACATGTAAATAGCATAATTTGTGCTGTTTCTTATTTTACAACACTAAACGTATAAGGGGAGAAAAGATTTAATTTGAAATGAAGTTGTGGTAGGCATTAAAGGAAGTTTCAGAAACAAATGGGTCATAGTTGTCTTTTTGCGGATTGTTCAGTTGATTTCTTTCAGTAAATTTGAATTGCTCAGATTCAGTGCTTCACAGAATTTTAAGAATAAGTTAAATATCTTGTATATTTTTTCTCTTACTTGGAGATTTTAAAAAGGACCTAGTCAGTGGTCTTAATAAATTAATAAACCAGCATAATAAATCAAGAATAATCTTATAGACTCTGACAGTACAAGTGCATGTCTAGTAATATCATATTAAAATACAAAATATTATGGTGCATTAAAGTAGTTGCTGTGTCATTTCCAACTTATGGCAACCCTAAAGTGACCCTTTCATGGGGTTTTCTTGGCACAATTTGTACAGAGGAGGTTTGCCTTCCCTTCCTCTGAGGCTGGGAGCATGTGACTTGCCCAAGGTTACCTTGCCAGTGGGGAAGTCACTTGGTTTCATGACTAAGTGGGGAGTTGAACCTTGGTCTCCAGAGTCATAGTACAACATTCAAACCATTACTATTCGTAAGGAATTTTAAAGTTACACACTGGACTCTGGATGAGACTCCAGTGCTGTCCAGCTATACAAATACACAGAAAGGAGTGGTGTGTTTTATTTGCGCTAGAGCTTTTCTTTCTGTTCAACCTGCTTTAGAACTGTGAACCTGTCATTTACCACCACTTCTAAACATTCCTTTTGTCCTTGAGTTTTACTAATATACTCAAAGGTATTTACTCATTCAGTCTGAACTATGAAGCCTTCACTTGCTTAAAAATTAATATTAGCAGGGTGCAAAAACAAATATAAAAATTAAAGAGAAGTTATATATTGTTTGGACTCTGGTTTTAGCTGCATACCCTTTAACCTTCTGTAGTTAGTGAGGAACTCTTTGTGGGAACTGACTGCAGTCCAGATCTTAAACTTGATGGAAGACCATGTGAATCAGCGTGTCTGTCTTGATCATGTTTATTTTGAATTAAGCCAACAGATGAATTTTCAGATCTTCCTTTACGGGTGGCAGAGATTACAAAAGAACAGAGGCTGAGGAGAGAAAGTCAATACCAGGAACACAGAGGGAACACAGTTGTAACTAATGGTGGAGGTAAATTCCACTCATTTTGTTAACTTTTATTCTTGTTACACATTTATTTGCTTCCTTGGTTCCTGACTGTGGAAGTCTGGCACGCTGTGTGGAGTAATCTGTGTCCTTTCATGGCTTCAAATCCATGGTATCTAGAGGTGGCAGTTGTGGGAGGGAGAAGAGCCAGGTAGAATTTGGAGTGGCTTTTCTGTCTCAGATACAGCTACGCAGAAACATCTAGTAATGGAAACACCATCTCTTCCTTCTGAGAGAGAGGATGTGTGCCAATTGGTCCTAGCTAGTCTTTTTGTAGTAGGCAAAAGGGATGTATTCTCCTCATCCCTCAAACATGTTGGTATACAGTATCTTCAGTTTATTAGATTTATGTCCTGCCTTTCTCCCAAATACAAGACGCCAAGGCAACAGGAAATTAAGAGAAACTTAATCTATTTCATGTTGACTTCTGTGTAGCACAATGCTTTTTTAAACCTTCCTCTCCCTCACTTTGTACAATATATGTATTTATATTATTTTAGTCAGTTTCAAAGCTGCTTTTCAAGACTGTAGTCTCCCCAAGGTGACATGCAGCATGTAAAAAAAAAATTCATGAAAATGATATAAAATATATTTTTAAAAACCAATTTATATAAAATAGCTTTTCAAAATATTGGTTGGTATTAAATTTGATTCTCATCTGCAAGATAACAGCTCAGTCCCCAAAGAATTCTAGATGCTGGGTCAAATGTAGTATTTTCAGCAGGTTTGTCATGAGCACAAATATGGCAAAACCTTATTAGACTTACAGGAGGAGTAATGAATTTACAATGCCCTAATTAAAGTAATGAGTAGCAAGATCAATGGGAGTAGACTCTTCTGTGGTTTAGTCTCTTGCTCTAGTTTTAATATGCTTCTAAATGTGTGTATGTCCTCATTTTTTCCCTTTTATAATTATAAACCTTTTTCTTCCTCCATTTCACATTACTTGCTTGCAAGTAACAGACAGTAATACAGTTGGCCCTCTGTGTCCACAGAGTATTTATTTATGGATCCACACACCCAAAGCTTGAAAATATTTTTTAAAATGATAAATTCCAAAAAGCAAACCTTGATTTATTGGACTTGAGCATCCATGGATTTTGGTGTTCATGGGGGTCCTGGAACCAAACCCCAGTGGATAACAAGAACCCAATGTATTATTAAAAAGTTGCCTGCAAGATTCATCTTTAGTATTTGCTGAACTTTCTTACTAAGCAAAGCCCATTCCCAGAAATCATTTTTCAGATCCGTACTGGTTAGTTTGATACCTCTGTACATGTTAATGTGTACACCTTAATCACTAATTCTGGAAATTGGTACAGCGGTTTCTGAGTTCACAGACAAATTTAGACTCCAGACAGCCTTTTGCAATGCGCATAGAGTTTCCCCCCCAACTTGTCACTGCAAATTATGTCACTAGAAGTGATCCTCACAGACTGACATTGTTACTTATAATTCATTGATAATTCAGGGCAGGTGAACCAAAGTTAAGTTGCTAGATACACTTCAGCATAATGTCCTCTTTGGAAGTGATTTGTTTTGATCTAGGGAAAAACGGTATACAAATAAAATTTATTATTGTTATTGTTATTATTATTATTAATATTATTAACAAGACAATTCTGGTTACATTAATGGGTAATAAAAACCCAATGCCATGAGATTTTTCTTTCTTTATAATGTATTCAAAACCATGAAGTGGCTCATTGCTTAAGATTTAGTAATTGGAATATCTTCTCAGTCAGCACTTTCTATGAAGAGTATATGTACATTTTGATTTCTGGTTCTATAGGCCAGGCAGGTGGCAAGAGATTTTATAACCAGATCTTAAGTATGAAACCTGTTTGAAGTGCCTGCAAGCAAAACTTAAAGTTGCTGAGGGTGCAGCTGCAGTTCGACTTCTGTTGTTCTCTCCCCTGCTGCTTATCTAATTATGGTCTTTTTCTTTGTGTATGTCAAGTGGAACATGATCTGGATCAGATCGACTTTATTGACAGCTGTGTCACTGAAGAGGAGGAGGAAGAGGTGAGACAGCCCAAGTGCATGGAATCAGACAGCCTCAGCTCACAGTTCATGGCATACATTGAACAGCGGAGGATATCTCATGAGGTGGTGCTTCCTATTCAGTTGGTTGTTGTATGCATGGTGTGACTGTTCTTTGTGTTAATGTTTCTTTTCTCTAGTGTTTTTATTAGTTGGCTTTGAACTTTACTGAGTCAGATAGTTCTCTGAGCAGCTCCAGTGCTACATGTGGATGAACTAAGACAAGGCATTCATTCAAGTGGCTAGACTCCTGTAATCTTATAGGCAGAATTCATGATACTATATTTGACTCCTATATTTGGTACTATATTTGACACCTTAATTGATATTGGTTGTGACATTCACTAATCAATGTTAGTGGGAGCAATGAGAGCAAAAGCAATTATTAGGGTCTATAGACGTATGTTTGATAGCTCCCCTGATTGATGGTAATGTTTTTCCTTGGTTATGTTTTCTCATAACTATCCAGCTTCTCATGTGATAGTTTCACAAATACCAAACTCATATTTTGTTTCTTTCTGTGGTTCAACTTCATTGTTGTTTCTTAGTTGGTCTTCTGTATTGCACAGTTTGGCTTGGATCCATCAGCATCCCTAATCCTAGAGCCACCTAAGATTTCTTCAAGATATAATGTCCCCAATTCTTAAACAGTGGTGAAGGGATTATGTGAACCCACTGGCTTTGCACACAAGGTTCCTTTTTCCCTTCTATAACCAGCTTTCACTATCATTATGTCCTCTCCAGTGTAACCAACATTTGCTCTTAACGCAGAGTTTTAGGCCAAAATCCAGTTGCTAGTCCCAACTACAGTAAACTCACATAATTGACTGCTGAATTGTATGTACATCTGCATTTGTGTAGATCCTATTGACTCAGTGGATCTAGGCAATAATCTCTCAGATCCTGATTAAGACGAAACTGCGCTCAGTGCTGGTGTCCATGCAGCCCTTAGGCTTAGATAAAGGCAGTGGAAAGAACTGATGCCAGTTATGGGTTGGGGGAAGACAGTGTGGATTGTTTCATAATATTTGCACTTTTGTGTAAAGTGCATTATGGAGTACTTGAAATAGGTAAGACATGGTTGTTTTCATTAAATGTGAAGTGTGGTTTCTATTGTACAATTGTGTGATATGGGCAATAATGAAAACCTGTTCTCAGGGACAAATTGATTTCCTTGTTAAGGCAACCATGAGTAAAATAAAACCTTTGAGTTACGCAACCCATAGTTACACAACTATCAAAACCTTGACACAGAGAAGAAGTAAGCAAAGTGTCTTTTTTCAGAGGTGCTAAAATGGTAAAAGGATGGTGTCATCTGTTATTATTTCAGTATGATGATGATGGTGATTACAATATACAGTAACATGTTAGTTTATACAGCTGTCACTTTATCATTATTATTATTATTATTATTATTAACCTTTATTTATGAAGCGCTGTAAATTTACACAGCGCTGTACATGGAATCTTTTTAGTTAGACGGTTCCCTGCCCTCAGGCTTACAATCTAAAAAAGACATGATACAGAAGGAGAAGGGAGTGGTGACGAGAAAGGGTAAGAGGTCCAGCAGTTCCTCTCAACCTCCGAGGCCTGGACCAAGGCAGATGGACTGGAGGGAGGGCAAGGCTTCATAATGGATGGTTAATCATTATCCAGGGAAAATACATAATCACAAGTAGGATAATACATATACAGTACATAGGAATACAGGAAATGGATCGATAAACAGCCAACAACAGAACATCAGATAGTAAGCGACAATTATGCGATGCCTGGGAAAGCTTCTCTGAATAGGATGGTTTTCAGCTCCGTTTTGAAGCTGGTTAAAGAAGTGATGGCTCTTGCTTGTGGAGGAAGAAGGTTCCAGGAGTGAGGGGCAGCAAGTGAAAAGGGGCGAATCCGGGATGGGGCAGAGGAAATCCTGGGCTGAGACAGGAACCCTTGACTACCAGAACGGAGGGCCCTGGTGGGAAGGTGAGGAGAAAGAAGGTCTGATAAGTAAGGAGGGGCCAGTCCATGGAGGGCTTTGAATGTCGACAGCAGGAGCTTATACTGAATGCGGAAAGGGAGAGGGAGCCAGTGAAGGGATGCCAACACAGGAGAGATGTGGTCAGAGCGGTGGGTGGAAGTGATAATGCGTGCAGCTGAATGCTGGACAGAGATTAAAGGACGGAGGTGAGAAAGAGGAAGCCCAGCCAGGAGGACGTTGCAGTAATCAAGTCGTGAGATCATACATAAATCCATGCCATTCTGATCCATTTGTAATGGTTGCCTTTTACTCACTATCTTTTTTGCATTCTCTGTTTTAGTGCTTGTACCTCTATTAGATATTCTGTCATTAGCAATTGGATGTTTGGTGTGAATCCAGACCCATCCCACTAAGCCTCATGGAGGGAGAGGTTTCTTAGCCCTTTAGCACAAGGCCACCCCACCCAGTATACTATCATGACAATTTCTGATGCCCAAGGGAAGGCAAAAATAAAGGTCAAGCATCCATAAAGTACTCCTTTTTCTGTCTTTTGAAGAAATAAAGACATTCAGCCAATTTTGGGGTTTATACTTAGAATATAAGCTTGAACAATGTACTGCTTGTATCTTTAAGAACTGTGCTGGTTTAAATGTGCCCTGTGGTATTTGAACTGAAAGGTTACAATTTAGATGTCCAAACTAATTTCATTGCACCAGCCTTTTCACTTTAGAATTTCCTATTACTTTATGGCTCAGACTGTGTTCCTTTCCAAGAAAGAGACGAGAAAAGAGGCTGTGTCCTGATTTCAGATAGTTTCAACATAGCTTCACAGTAACAGATTAGGTCCAGATAACAGAACCACATTTTCATTGTCCTGCTGTGGTGCCAAAGAACTTTCTAGTGTTTAAACATGAGATCAAGAGTGCAAGACCTGCCCATGTTACTCCAGATGTTGTTGGCCTTCAAGCTTCGTCTCAGCCAGCATGATAAATGATCAGGGATGATGAAAGTAGAAGTCTTAATGATAAGGAAAGAGTGGCCAACTGCAAGGGATTATGAGGCTGCATTGCCCCTCCTTAGAGAACCTTAGGGCCACCCCCCTCTTCCACTCCTGAAAAAGCTGTCCCTAATGTCCTAGCAGACCTCCCCCCCTACATGGTGGCAGGGGATATTACCTCATTTTGGGCTCTCTAGCCTGTTTCAGCCCATGAGAAGCCTCTGTTGAAGTGACTGGAAGTCATGGGTCAGTTCATGTTGTGGGGGGAAAGTTTTGTCCTAGATGCCAATTGGGGACAAAAAAAGTATTTCCCCCCCCCCAAATGGGAGGCCTCTGCAACCTACAAATTCCTTACCCCTGATTTAAGTAATCTATGCCCAACCCTCTAAAAGGTATCCAGAGCACCTTATAAAAATAAGTAGTGCAAGAATTCTTTACCTCAGGCACATAGTCCCATATGCAAACCACTACACCATACTGGCCTCCAGATACTTACATAAAGTATTAAAGTGCTATCTGAGCATTGGTGTGTATACATTTTTTTAAAAGTCTCTGCGCTTAATGGTAAATTGATTGATTTTGAAGGGGATTTGCAAACTTCGGAAGGGGGTTTAATGACACTGTACCATTTGATATTGATTCTTCTTTTGTGCATCTCCTTTCAAACTAATTGATGTGGTGGGGGGAGGCTGGAAAACCATCACCTAGGATTCAGCCTTTTAACTGTGGCAAGCACATTGAGGGGAAAACTGTCCCCTGCTGTGACCGTCTGTGCTGTAGGAAATGGAAGAGCTGTTAATAAGCCTAAAATAAAATTCAGGAAACATTCTTGTAATGGGTTTTCTCCTCTGTGGCCTCCAATCTCAACTCTTCTGTGTAAGTGTAACAGGAGGCTTGGAACAGCAGGTTGCATCCCATGTGGCGCAGGCAGCCTGCATGGGATAATCTGCTTTGCTTAACAAGCTATGTGCCCTGTGTTTGGGTTACAGTCTGTGCCTTCATACATTGCTTACTGTGTGGAGCTGGGCTAAAGCTCATTTTCATTGACTTATTGTTCTCCTCTGGTGAGCCTTTCAGTGTCCCCACAGTCTGGTCCATGTTATATCCCACATACACACTCAGGACCCAACATAGCCACCATTATTCTCTTCAGGCTAAGCAGCAGTGAGACTTGCTCCTTAATTACCCAGATGATCTTCCGGTTGAGTGCATTAGGGCTTCCCCCTGGGGCTGAATGTGCTGCTTTTGTGCATTGTGGGATGATATCTCCATGTCTGTGGGCCAACTTAATTACAGCTTCTTCAGTGGCTGGCTAAAAAGGTCCTTTATATTTCCCCCAATTACCATTCTTCAAATTGCAGTGGCTCAGATTTCCTTTAGCCATATATTAGTTCTGCAAGCCCAGTAATGACTCAAGAGAGTGGCATTGCTGCTCAAGGCAAACTTTAAGGGAAGACCCATGGGCCGTTTAGACAAAGTTCTCCTTAAAAAAAAAACCTAACAGGTTTACTTACCAAGATGACACCTTATTAAAATCAGATATAGAATATTTATGAAATGAAATCATTTTTAGTTGCAGTTGCATTTTTAAGTGTACTACCTAAGAAAAACTCAATCAGTTATGGCAAATAGCCTGCCCAAAGAGTCATAGGAAAACTTGAACAGTAGTTTATCTCAGTGATGATGCTTTCGTTATGAAATCCCTTCCCCTTAAGATTCAATAGAAGCTAACATGCAACTGTGGTTAGGGATACGCTAACTGTGGTTAAAAGCTTTAATACAGAGTAAAATCATAGTTTACCACACTGAGCTAAGCTCTGGCCCTGGACAGATTAATCCTGCAAGTCAAAAATTAGGTAAACTTTCTTGGCCATGGTTCAAGAAAAGCATGTGGTTCTTGTGCATGCATAACATAAGCCATGGCTGCAGGCTTAATGTGGACAACCTGGCTTATGACCCTGGTGTGAAGGCCCATGGCTAATTGTTTTGTCTCACAGGGGCTGACTAAACCTGGTAAATTCTTCTGGTGGCAGTTGAACTTTTGTTCTCTTTTTTAATTTTTCAGTTAATATTAATGAGCCTCATTACTTTAGCACAAGGGTGGGGAAAGTTGGCCATGGGCCACTTGTGGCCCCCTAAGATTGTTTACAGGGGCCCTCAGCTTGTTAACATTTTTATTTTTATGTACATATGTAACTCCTGCCCCCTCCCAGCTGCCATAAGATGTGATCTTCAGGCCAAAAAAGTGCACCATTCCTTTCAACATATACTTCTGTATTCAGATGTGCTTTAGACTATATATTTTTATTTGTTGTTGTTGTTGTTGTTGTTGTTGTTGTCTGCCTTCAAGTCATTTTCAACTTATGGCTACTCCAAGGTGAACCTATCATGGGGTTTTCTTGGCAGGTTTCTTCAGAAGTTGTTTGCCATTGCCATTCTCTGAGGCTGAGAGAGTGTGACTTGCCCAAGGTCACCCAGTGGGTTTACACAGCTGACCCAGGATTCAAACCCTGGTCTCCAGAATCCTAGTCCAATTCTCAATCCACTACATGATGCTGGCTCTCATTATTAAATAATATACTTATCCTGTGTGACAAGATTTCAGGGCAATTTATAAGTAAAAATATAATCAAATCAAAACAATTTAAACAATCAAAATATACTTGGCCCTCCATATCCACATATTTTTATATAAGGGACACCATTTTACTATCCATTATATTTAGTGGGACTTGAACATCCTCAGATTTTAGTATCCATGTGGGGTCCTGGAACCAAACCCCAGCGGATACCGAGAGCCCACTGTAATTTAAATAAACAAAAAATATATTAAAACACATTGACAAGTTAAATAGGTAGAAAAGTTAAAACAGTTTAAAACCAATGCATGGATCACTTAGGCCAGGGTTTTGATAAAAAGCAGCTTCTTTACTTGGCACCTAAATGAAGCCATTTATTTGGTGCCATTCAGGCCTGCTGGGGAGCGAGTCCCACACCTTGGGTGCCACAGCTCAGAAGGCCATTTTCCGTGTCCTCACAATATGTTGACCTTACCTGTGGGACACAGAGAAGAGCTCCCCAGCTGACTTCACACCTTGTGCAAGTGTAACTTATGCAGCTTTACCTTGAGCTGTAGGCACTGCTTTCTTAAAACCCCAGGTGGTCTTTTTATTTTAATAATATACTCTGCAAGTTCAGCTCGTTGCCTGCTTCAATTATTTTTGGGAAATATATTTTGTTGCATACATTTTAAAGAGCAATAGGACTTGTTGGGAATGCCAAACTTAATTTGGAAAAGAGTACTGGTGTTAGACCAGTCAGAGTACTGAAAATGTTGATTATTTTTGTATCCCATTTCTTCTTTTGCTAAGGGCTCCCCAGTGAAGCTGGTACCAATCCGAGAATGCCATAGATCAGAAGATACAAGAAGATACTTGCACCATAACAAGTAAGTAGTTTTGTTTCATGTGTCCAGAGTTCTAGCAATCTCCAGGATGTCATGCTGCAGAGAATGGAGTATGTTTTCTGAGCTAGTGATCTTAATATTATTCCAATTTTAGTATAGAACAGTGGTTCTCAATCTAATGCTGCAACCCTTTAATACAGTTCCTCATGTTGTGGTGACCCACAGCCATAAAATTGCAGTGTCTTGGTTCCTAAGACCATTGGAAATATATGTTTTCTGATGGTCTTAGGCGACCCTGTGTAAAGATTCTTCAACCCCCAAAGGGGTCGCGACCCACAGGTTGAGGACCGCTGGTATAGAACTTCAGCACTGCATTTTTAGCATGGAATCCTGTGTATATATGTTACTATTATAATGTTTGTTCTCAATACATGAATGCTG
Organism: Sceloporus undulatus; assembly: GCF_019175285.1. Taxonomy (NCBI): domain Eukaryota; kingdom Metazoa; phylum Chordata; class Lepidosauria; order Squamata; family Phrynosomatidae; genus Sceloporus; species Sceloporus undulatus. The sequence continues at coordinate 270,931,746 of NC_056524.1, forward strand.
TTCTTGAACCATGGTATATTTGCAGGAGGATTGGTTAATTTACAGAAGAAAAGGAACCTGCAAGTCAGTGGGTAGATCCTGATCTTCTAATTGCAGCTAAGAGATGGTCTAAGGTGCAGGGCCACCAGAAAAAGGAGTGCAAAAAGCGTTCCTTGCTGGCGGCTCATTTGGGGCAGCAGCAACAGCCCACTTTAAGAGTGGGCTGTGAAGTTGCTGTAGTCCCTGGGTGATCACTGTCTGGGGGGGCCTCGAGGTTGTGACATAGGGCAGTGGTGAGCCCAGTCACATGCTCTGTTCCAGCAGTTTGCAAGAAGCAGTTTGCAAGAAGCTGATCTGATGTGCCATTTGTTTGGGAGTGGAGCCACCAATGTTGCTTCTCCTCTGTCTCCAAGGGGGACCAGCCAGAAGGAGGTGACAGCAGTAGCCCCAAGCAAGATGCATTGCCAGCTTCTCCACCACTGGCGGCCATCATAGATGCTGACTTTGTGTGCCTAGTGTGCACTGGACTAAATAGGTATACTGATTGAGGTTGCAGCAGTGTCTCTTCCTGATAGTCAAGACAGTAAATAGGACCGGGGTGGGGGGGAGAGAAGAAGAAATGGCAGCTCAGGATGGGTCCTACCAGAGGCCATGATCCAGTGAGCTTCCCCACTCTCCTCCTTCTCTCCACCACCCTCAGGCAGAGGCAGCTGCTTCAAGCACTCTCCCTGCCTTTCTTTTCCCCTCCAGGCTGGAAAAATGCTTGGAAAGCAGAGGACAAGGAGGAAGGATCAGGGCCTCCAAGTCTTGCATCCTCCTTCAGCAATTCTCCCACCCCAGCATCTCACCCCATACTTTGAGAATCACTGTCTTATACAAAAGTACAGTATATGCAACATTTCTTTTTATAAAGAGCTTTAGTAACCAACCAACTTGGTTGGAACAGAAAAAGTGACTTGCTAGATAGTTATTCATCATGGAATGCTATAGAATAACATTTCCTGAAATTCAAGTCTTTAAAAGAGGGGTTTCTCCCCACCCCACCCATCTCGAGTTTAATACCTGATCTGTACAGTGCAGGGACTATTAAAGTAAAGTAAATGCACTTCTAAAGAATTTGAACACTGGTTGTAGGATTTTAATTACCTAACCAAAAATGGGCATAATAATGGTGATCCTCACTCCAGGATCTGAGAAGTTTAAATTAGAAAAAGGCATAAGAATGGGAGGCTGTCTAGAATTAGCTTATGCTAACAAAATTTGTGGTGGTTATCAGTACAAAAATAGATCTGCTGAAACTCACGCCAATTTAAGAAGCTTCTTTAAAGCTACACAGTACATGATATAATTCACACCAGGCTTAAGTTTCCCTAGGATCTGCATATGGATATAGAATCATAGAATCATAGAGTTGGAAGAGACCACAAGGGCCATCCAGTCCAACCCCCTGCCATGCAGGAAATCCAAATCAAAGCATCCCCAACAGATGGCCATCCAGCCTCTGCTTAAAGACCTCCAAGGAAGGAGACTCCTCCAAGGATATGGTGGATGGGGGGCAGCAAAGGGAGAATTGCAGCACTAGTGGCAAATCTGATCATGTCCATATTGAGTCTCTCTTATCTGCAATTCTTGGGCAAGAAGTGTTTTGGGGTTTTGTTGTTGTTTTTGAATACCTGTATTTACATATACTGTACGCACATAATGAGATATCTTGGAGATGGGACCCAAGTCTAAACACAAAATTCATTTATGTTTCATCTGCGCCTTATGCACATAGCCTGAAGATAAAATTCTATACAATATTTTAAATAATTTTGTGTATAAAGTAAAGTTTGTATACACTGAACCATCAGAAAGGAAAACTGGCACTATCTCAGCTGTGCATGAAAAAGGTTTTGGTTTTTGGAATTTTTTGGATTTTGGTTTTCCAGATAAGACAGACTCAACCTGTATGATCTTTGCTACATGAGAAGCTGATAGTATTTTTTTACAGGTTGTCATTGTTTCTTTGGATGCTTGCGTACTCTGTCCCCCCCCCCCTCTCCCCCCCCCCCCCCCGTGATCTGCTTGTTTGCTTATACATACATTTCCAAGATGCAGTCTTTCCAGTATATACTTGAGTGAAAGATTTAAACTTTTATTAGTCTGACCCTGAAGCTTCCTAGTGCTCACCTGAAATGGAGCTCCAAGGAAGTGGTATTCTAGGAAGCTCCTTGTTAGTGGTAAAGAAGTTGATCCGATAGCTTTGATGCATGGACTTCTTCACTTTGTCTTAAACAGAAGCTTTAGTTTGTAGATCTAGCAGAGATTAGTTTTGTGTAGGTTTTGGGGGCTATGTGGCCATGGTCTAGAAGAGTTTATTCCTGTTGTTTCACCTGCATCTATGGCTGGCATCTTCAGAAAATGCTGACCTAGCAGAGATTCTTCCCAGTAGCAGTTGTTCTTTTTAAAGTGCAGTTTGGAAATTTAAATGTCAGCTTTGAAACTTGCATTCCATGTCCAAGTGAACTTTTAAAACAAAAAGTGACCCTGCCATTTGATTCTCTCATTCCATGCCCTTCCCTCAGCACATTAAGGATCATTAGTGATCATTTCCTCACTGTGAAGTTCCAGTATCAGAGGAAGGATCCCATACTGTATTTGTCCATCTTTTAAAATGTCGTTGACTGTAACAGTTGATGTTGTATTTTGAATTTAGAAGCAGGCTGAGCCCCCACACATGAATTTTTGAGTTTAATGATTTTTTTGTCATTATTGTTATGTTTTAAAACAATTTTGTGTCATTTATACGTTAACGTTTTTTCTTATTGTTATGTTATTAAAACGATTTTATACAGTTTTAAATTAGTGGTTGTTTTAAAATCATAGCTTATTTAATTGTTCTTTAGTTTTTGTATCATCAGGTTTTTAGTTGTATCTTGTTGTAAACCAATTTGGGAAGAAGGTGGGACGATAAAGTGAGTGAATGAATGAATGAATGAATGAATGAATGAATAGCCGCCTGGGGTTTATTTTGTAGAGCTGTAACATTTATGTTTTTTTCATACATCTTCATTGGATCAATAACACCTCCCACTGAATGTGTGTACTTGCAGGGATGTGGATGAATTAAAACGGCCTGAAAGTCTGAGCTTGACACATGACAGAGAGCGGCAACAACTGTTAAAGAGCTACTTAGACCGGGCAGAGAGGTAAGGAAGTGATGGCAGCAGCCCTCCCCTTTTAAAATGAAGTCTGAGTTTGGCTTATTGATAGTTTTAGTGTAGAAAAGCCTTTCTTCAAAAGCTAATTGCATCAGTATATTTACCATGATGTTGTGTATTGTGTAGTGCATAACATCCTTCAGTGACTGCACAAATAATATCCTATTGCCTATGCCATAATCAATGTATTTACACATTGACAAATGTGTGTCTTCAGTCACATATGAAAATGTATGTATGTGAAGACTTGTAACTGTCTGACGTATGCATCCGTGATCTCAGGCGTAGAGTAACCGGGCACCACTAGAAAATGCCCGTTTCTTTATACCAGTGAAAATTAGCAACTGGCGACAAGCCAGGGTTTAGATAAAACAATCCTGTTTTGTTACAAGACAAAGCAAGAGATGAACAACTATTGGCACACATGGGCACAATAACTATATACACAGAGGTAAGTTTAGACCAACTCTTTAACTTTGCAGAATGGGGAGGGGAGAGAGAGGGAGAAGGAAAGCTGTGAGGGTGTTGCTGAGGCTAAATAAGGAAATGGGAGCTCTTAAACTTGAGATGTAAATGATATAGGGTTTGGAATGTATGAGTTATACAGTAACAGATAATATAATGAGAACAGGAAAACTAGCGAGAGATTAAAATGCAAATGCTTTGCTATTCCAAATGAGGTTCTTAATTAGGTTTTGTCAGAGTGAGAGTTCATTCAGTAAACTGCATAATGGAGCACTGGGATTTTCTTTCATGAATTATGGAAGGGTGCCTCACTCTGCCACTGTGAGAGTGAAAGTCAGTGATGAGGAAATTAGGGTAGGAAAACGTTTTTAAGTTTCCTTGAATCCTGCACTGTGTGGTACTTCAAAGTGTATAAATGAGTTCTACTTCAGGCTCCCTGATCAATAAAATAAACTTGGTGGAACTTGAGCTTTTTCCCTGGTTAGTTGATGATAAACTCATGGTGAAACCCACTTCCTCCCTAATACTGTTAACTCTTTTTTAAAACCTTGCATTACTGAGAGGAAGGTATTGAAAAGAAAAAGGATATTACCAAATTGTTGTGCCATGATAATTTTGTGCAAACTTGAACTTGGGTTCTGTTTCCTTTTGGAATACTCTGAGTTCTGCATGCAAAGTATAGATGGAGACTTCTGACCCTAGTGGCTTTTAATGACTAGGAGAAACCATGCTTTAAGCATGATTCTTGGCAGAGCTGATATTGTAAAGTTCAGAAGGGTGCATTTGCAGTGTCTGTATGCAAAAGAACTGGGCACAGTATAAGGCGTGTGTGTGCGCATGTGTGCGTGTGTATCCAAATTCATTCTTTTTTTTCTTTTCTTTTTTTTTTGGTAAAACAAAGACAAACCAGAAACAGTAGACATTATAAAACAAAGACATGAAATTTACAGCCAAAGGAAAAGAAAGCTATGTCATTTTGTCCTGGCATGCTCTAGCTTCTGTTTGTCAGACTTACTCAGGTCCATAGTTTTTTCTGAGTCATGATTATATTTAAAAGGGCAGTGAGGGTGTGCTGCTTTGTAACTACAGTAGCCTAAACAAAAGATATGAAAGTTTCATGGCATTCATAGTTCTACACATTGTTCCTTGTTTGCCAAGGAAGCATATATTGGAGATGTTTTCTGTGGATTCTGTCTTGAAGGCTTTCTTGCTGCAGTTCAGTAGTTTATTGTGGTGGTTGCATGAGTTAAGGAGGTTACAGGAATCCAGACTTCCTGAGATCTTATGGTTTGGAAGAAGAAGTAGTAAGTTGCTAAGGATTGTTGGAGATTAGTGCTGCAACTTCTTGAGCCTTTTGCTACATCAACAATCACTTCTTTGTTGGATGTCTTGTGTGGAATTGAAAGGTATGGATGCAGAAGGCCAGTTTTCTTAATAAAGAAGGGTGACCTCCTTATTGTTGGTCACATACATGTGTGTTGGTGATTCCAGGCTATCAGTTGACTGTCAACACTGTGACTGATGGGAAAGAGCTTTGTGGGAAATGGGAAGAGTCAGAGGCTGCATTTTTTCACTGAGGTATGATGCCACCCACAATCTCATGTCTCACTACTTGGATAAATTATATAAATCTTCACCTTCATTCTAGTTGTGTAATAAAGGATGTGGTGATATGGGTGCAGAAGAAGTATAGCATAGTTTGTTCTGGACAGGAGATAGTGAGATGTCAGCACAAATGGTGAAAGAAAGAGAACAGTGACCATAGCTTGCAAGGTCTTGGAACAATGGTGAATAATTAATTGTTACCCATGAGTCCAGAAGACCTGGTTTCAACTTCTTTGGCATAATTTATTCAATACTACAAATTTTTCACTGGAAACATTTCAGTCTTAAACGTACTTTATTTGATTGATAACTATAGCAGTTGTAGTTTATGGTGCTGCTACCTATCAGTAGATATTGGAAGAAAAACTGTATTCTGCAGTCAATATTAATTGTATTTTAGTATTATGTATAGTGAAGTCCAAGACAACATTATGTTTTTGTGTGCTATAAAGTTCTCTTTTCCCCTCAGAGCCTCCAGTGATTCTTCTTGCATGCTGTTGCTGTCCACCAATCACAATCAGGTAACAGGCTCACTGCATTTCTGTTGCACATTCAGAAACATTCTGCCTTCTGCTTTGCATGTGGCTGGTTGCTTTGTTTTACAAAATGCATGCTCCAAAACAATTCTGTTCCAGGCCTCTCACTCAGATGCAGATCTACACAAAAAGCGTGAGCATTTAGTTGAGCGGACCCGGAGGGAAGCCCAGCTTGCCGCGCTACAGTATGAGGAGGAGAAGATGAGGACGAAACAAATCCAAAGGGAAGCTGTGCTTGACTTTGTCAAAGTAAGAACCTTCTGAGGAGAGAAGTGATGACATTAGTTCCATATTTGCTGTGTATTCAGGGGCCTTAGTATATTGCCTTTCTTGGGGCTACATATTTAAAAATCTCATTTTTGCTGAGGAAAGGAACAGCAGCATACCGCCTTGCAATAAGACAAGCTCTGACAAAACTAAAAAAACTGAACTGAACACTTTAAAGCAATGCAAACATTATTCTGAACTGTAGGGTGCAAGATCTCTCTCTCCATCCCCATCTCTGTCCCAGAAGAATGCTGCAGGCATCATTACTCTACCCACATTATGCTCTAGCACATATGAATATGTACATACAAACAGACCCTTAGCCTGGTTTGTGACCACAACTACTTTGAATACTCTGAAGAGAATCAAATCCGCTTTACCACATGCAAACACCTCTCAGAGCATCTGCTTTTCTTTTTCTGAACAGTTCATAGAAGCTGAAGTTTTAGAGGTGGCCCATGTATCTGAGTAGGTCTTATGGTAAGTACCATGAGCTGCCACATCTCAAATTCATTAAGCCACTCACCAGGGTCTGCAATTATACATGGATCCTGTTAAAGTCCTGCACTTGGCTATGGTACTTCATTTGCCAGAAAACACTAAGATACAAGCTGCTTTTTTTCCCTTTCCTCTGAAACTTGATGAGGAAGAAGTATTAAAGAAAGAGCTTTGAGATTTTATACAACTGTAAGTCCTTCCACATATTCTGTGTCTGGCATTTTACTGGAATTGAAATCACTTTCAGCTGTTTTCATCATCTGTTCTTTGGGGTTTTCCTCTCACTGCATGGTGAGCTCTCCTGCTGGTAGCTTGGGACTGGAAAATAATGGAGCTGTCTCAGTATATGGTTGGCTATATATAGAAGAAAATATAACAAAAGATAATGGAATTCAATGTAATTGTAAAAATGGGCAGTGTAATATATTACGAATTCTACCTGCTTCAAGCATTGGGAAGTTCTGTAGTGTTACATACTGAGGTTTTGCAGTTTTAAGTACGATTCCTTTTCTTACCAGTTCATCATGCTTTAGTGTTGGAATAAAACAAATCCTGATTTTGTTCACTATCATTTAAAACACCCTCAGTCCTACTGAAAGGAGCTTATTGCTGTTGTGTGCATTCAAGTCATTTCTAACATACAGTAAACCTAAGGCGAGCCTGCCATGGGGTTTTCTTGGCAATATTTGTTCAAAGGAGGTTCGCCATTGCCTTCCCCTGAGGCTGAGAGCATGTGACTTGCCCAAGGTCACTGAGTGGGTTTTATCACCAAGTTGGGAATCAAACCTTGGTCCCCAGAGTTGTAGTCCATTACTCAAAGTGCTACGCCACAGTGGATCAATAAGAAGCTTCTCACTTAATTGCATATATCCATATATCAGCTACCTTCTTCAGTTGCTCAAAATAAAGGTGAGCTGTATTTAAGGTGGCAGTTCAGAACACAGAGAGATTAAGGGAGCGAATGAAAATCTTACTATTTTCTGCCCTTTGGTACTCTTATATTTACATAGACCAAGCTTTTTATATATACAGTAGTTCCAACTCTAACCTCTTTCTCCTAGGCAGATGGGTTCACAGATCATTAAATTTATCCAGGAGTAGCCATGTTGATCATTACATTAGCTCAGTCTAGGAATTGTCAATGTTTGTGAAAAAAATGTTTATCCCTTGTGATACTTTTCATTCAGAGAAATAAACCTCTCCTTTTGACTGTAATAACACCAAAACGTGTCACTTCTGCTTTGGTTCTCCTTGAAACAAGTACTCTGATGTCTCCAAAATCTTCTCTGCCCTTATTGTTGTACCATCACATGCTTTTGTTCAGATTTAAGTCTGTGTGCTTAGGTCCGTCCCTCGCCCCCCAGCAAACACCTTACTGTATTTTCCTTTTCTTTCTTCCAAAGCAAAAAGCATCCCAGAGTCCTCAGAAGCAAAGCACTCTGGATAGTGAGGTAAGGAGAAAGCTACCTTTTGTAATTCTTACGATCTTTATGGGAAATACTTGTGATTTAGGCCTTGCTTGTTAGCTTACTGACTGGAGAATGAACTCCACTTGGAACCCATGGAACAGACCTAAAAATAAAAATTTGGCTACAGTACTTAGCTGTGGCAGAGCTGTCTTTGTTTTATATTTACCTTGTAAATTTCCCCCCCAATTCACTGTTTTCACTTCGGACTGTATGTTTGTTTCTGTAGTCTCTCTTTTATATCTGGTAAATATACATATGTAAATAACTTTAGATTTTTTAAAAACATTATCTTAAAATAGTAATCCTTAGGCTAGAGCTGATAATATACTGAGAATGCTTTTAAAAAGCACTTCTAATGATGGTGATGTTTCTTTTCCTTGCTGTTTATCCATTTTATGATTAACAAGTTAGCTGAATTCCCATCTAAACCTCTGAAGTTACTAATAAAAACTATTGGGAGTGAACAACAAGGAACTTTACATTTACATTGCTTAACACCATTGAGCAGTCAGTCTCTGCTTTTGTGTAGTTGCAGCTTCATGGCATCACACTTGCTTCAGAGCTGAACATGTTGGCTTTGTGGCATGCTCTTCTCATAAAATTCTAGCAACCATGATACACTTGTAACACTGTCAGCACTCAAGTCTCATATTGTGTTAAAGCACAATTTTGGTTGAGTCTCAGCTCTTCCTGCCCCTGCCCCTTTGGCATTTGTATTTCACCATAAGACATTTTTGGACAGCATGAGGCTAGATTTTCTTGTTTTATTAATGGAAAATACTGTAATGTTTTACTTTGAGATGTGCTGGATCACAAAATGTAACTTAATATACCAGAAATATATAGACAGCACTTTCCAGTAGTCTATGCTTCCTGACTCTGGACTGGTTTCAAATAGTTCTATTCTTTTTATTTTATCTTTGTTTCAGTTCCTCCGAAGCTGTGTCTGTGTGTTCTGCTCTGTCTATTGCCTTGTTCTCCACGGGACAGCTTTGAATACTGAGTTGTGCTCCTTTTTGGGGACCATAAGTGAAAGCAAAATAGCTCCTGAATCACTTGCAGATGTGTTGAATGCAGAGATTATTAAAAGGCTAATGGGATTCTTTCCCCTCCCGCCTGTTGTTTCACTTATAGTTTACTGATTGCTGCCATGTGCCTTCTGAGTAAAGAGCCTTACCAATTCCAGATGTCTCTGTTTGTCTGCATATTGTCTTGTGGTATTTTCTTCTTCTGACGTTGCCATATTTCCCACATCCCCAGTGTCCTTTTCCATCCAGAAGGTCTCAGCACACTGATGATAGTGCCTTGCTGGTGGTAAGAATTCTGCACGCAGTGGCCTGTTTATGTGTCATTTGCCTAGATCATAATTAGCACGCCCTTTATAGTTTGCTCAGATTTAGTAGTTCTCAACTGCTCTAAATAGCATAAAACATGGCTGTCCAGCCCCTGTCCACCTGCCCAATAGCAGTTGTGCTGAAATTTACCATAGGTCCAAAACACATGGCAGAAATAATCCAGTTTGAAACCACTTTAACTGCCCTAGCTCAACTGCCCTAGGGAATTCTGGGTATTGTAGTTGTGGCACCAGAGCTCTCTGAAAGAGAAGGCTAAATATCTCACAAAACTGCAGTTCCCAGAAATCCCTAGCATTGAGCCAGGGCAGTCAAAGCAGTCTCAAACTGGATTATTTCCACAGTGTGTTTTGGACCCTAGCCTCATTTCTTCCTTCTTTCAAGTTGGTTTAAGATAATGTTCACAATGATATTTTCCTGAACATCCTATTCTAACATACTGCTTGTCAGTCATAGATTCATTGATTGATATGATGTTGTGAATGCATACTTATTAAAACATGGTTTGTAAACAAGCTTTAGAAGAGATAATCCCAGAAGCACAGGATCTTAGAACCCTCTGTGTCTTGTTCTTGGATGTGGATAACCCATTCCTTACAGTGCCCAAATGTGACTTCTGGTCTCCTATTGAGCTTTGCCATATCCTTGATGAGAATGTGATACCAATTTGGAAGATACATAATTGGCTATATCATCTAGTTCCTACATCGAGCTACTGGATCCCCTTTGCCTAAATAATGTGTGGCGGACATTCACTGAGGACCTCCTCTTGTTTCTGTATTTCTGTAGCAGCTTTGGAAAGTAGCTATCCGAATGGCTCGTGGTGATCCCCGTGAATATGTTGACAAACTCTTAACTAAGACTAAACACTTATTGCCTCACCATTTAAATCAGTGAAGGTCCCTATACTTCTCTGCAGTGTGAGGACTCTTTTTTAAAGGTCCATCAACATTTCACATAACACCATTTCCATGTTTTATGCTATTTCTTTCCACCGCTGATATCCTAAAATTGTTACTGAAATCCACTTTCTTGTCTTCCTTTGTCTGTAGATTTTTTTTCTGCTCTGCCTTCTTTCCCTTGCATGACTTGCATGCTTCCAGTGTATTCGTTCATTTATACCCTCTTCAGTTATGTACACTGCCGTTTTCATGTGCACTTGCTGTTTCACCAGCTCAGATGAAACAGTGAAACTTGATCTAGGTGTGAAATCATGAGACTTGTTCACTCTTTGTCTTAGCTATTACATTCAGAGTATGAATTTTCCTGTTCAAGTTCTAAAGAGTACTTGGAAGGAGGAGAAAATGGTTTCCTAAGTTTGTCTGAGAATCCTGTTTTGGTATTCATTCTGGTTAAAGTTGGTGAAAATCTAAATCTTAAAGAGGATTGGGGCAGAACAACAGTGGTGCCAACAGCCCCGAGGCCTTAACAGAGTATGGAACAAGCCATGTTATATCTGTAATGGTCCTTGGTTGAATTTTACTGTATGCCAATAACATATCTAAGGATAACATCAGAAACAGAATTTTTTTTGACATTTTGCCTTTTCTAACTAGATAATTTTCAGCCTATTGAAAATGATTGTTTTTCTTTAGTATCCAAGTTATCCAATTAGTAACCAAAATGTTGTGCAGAATATTGTCATCTTGAGTTGCTCTTTTGTGTTCCTTTCCCTTCAGCATTCTTACACTTGTAAATGTAAGATGCTTTTCTTCACTTTCTCTCCCTACCTGATTTTCATAAATCCTGTGAAAGTGGGATTTGTGTGGGATGGAGGCTAATATTAATATAATATAATAAGCTGGCTAGTATTTGATTTTAATGTATATTTTAATCTGTCTTACTGTTTTTTATACTGTATATGATACTATGATGTGCACCGCCCTGATTGGAAGAAGGGCGGTATACAAATAAAGCATTTATTATTATTATTATTATTATTATTATTATATTTGACTTACTTGTTTGGTTTAAATCAGCGGTTCCCAACTTGTGCCCTGTGGAGCCTTTAAGGTTTTGCTTGCACCAAGAAAATTAATGAAATAAAAATTGAATGAAATTAAAGAATAAGAAACAAAAAGTAACACTACTTCTAAACACCATTAACTTGTAAGACATAGGTTAGGTCTCTATTTCACCATAGAAATTGATTCTAAAAAGGGCTCCACGAGTCAAAAAGGTTGGGAACCCCTGATTTAGATTATCTTCTTGTCCTCTTGTAAGAGTTGTGGTTAGACGTAATATACAGTGGAGCCTCTCCTTATGCGAGAGATCTGTTCCGGACGCCCCACCCCCCGCATAAGGCAAATTCCACGTAAGCAAAACCCCATTCTATTGAATGGGCTTGGGCTCACAGTGGTGGGGGGGCGCGTTGCCCAATCATTTGATTGCAGCGCGGCTTTCACGTAAAGTGAAAGCCACGTATGGTGCACCCGCTTATGAAGCGGGCACACTGTATTCTTATCTCAAGTGTGTCTTTGCATCGTTTCCTGTTAGTCTGGAACAATCCAGCATTTGCAAGCACCATTGAGATGGCTGGGACTCAGGCAATACCAGCCTTTCCTAGCATATCTTTTACACATCTATTTCAGAGTCCTTTGAATTATTCTTGCTTTTATATGGGGTAAGGCTTTCACTTCATAAGAGAATATTGTGGGAAACTCTAATTAAAATGTGAAGCTGAAGGCTTTCATGGCCGGCATCCATAGTTTTTTGTGGGTTTTTCGGGCTATGTGGCCGTCTTCTAGAAGAAATTATTCCTGACATTTCACCTGCATCTGTGGATGGCATCTTCAGAGAAATAAATATTCTCAGAAAATGCCAGCCACAGATGCAGGCAAAATGTCAGGAATCAACTTTTCTAGAACATGGCCACATAGCCCGAAAATCCCACAAAAAATCTAATTAAGATCTTTAGTTTGCAAAGCAAAGCAAAGCAAAGGGGCAGTGCAAGGGCTAGGGATATTTCACTGGCAGAGAACAAGAAAGACAGGAGAATAGTTGCTCTTCTTACTGCTGATAACAGTCCATGTTAGCAAACCTTGCCCCTCAAAATTACCAGAGAACCTTGGAAATAAGCTTAAGGATACTTGAAAGCATAACAGGTGCAGCATTTGTTTCATTCTAATTTAGCACTTCCCCCATCAGGACTAAAACTGACTTTATGTTTTTGTCAATATACATGGCACCTCAATGAAGCAAGACTGATGGATTTCACACTCTAAACACCAACATTGAGGAGGGAAGGAGGAGAGGGAAAGGCAAAAGGGAAATCTTAGAAATAACAGGAGATGGAAGAGTGCAGTTACATATGTTTTAGGTTTCATTGAAATTGTGGATGAGGATACTGTCCAGTCAGAAGTTTCACAGAAAAAAATAGTCTTTCTGGTGGGATCTGAAGATGCTTTTCTTAAGTAATTTGTAGTAGTGATGTTTCAGAATCCCATTAGGAATGTTAAAAATCTGTTCAGTCACATTTGTTATTGGACCAACTTATGGGATCATCATTCCCTTTGAAATGCACCCAGATAACTAGCCAATACAGTTCCTCTGACTGCCTAGTTTGCCTTTCTTCTGCCTTTTCCCATAGGTGGGAAGCATAGTGAATTACAGTACCGTCTGCCCTCCATATACCCATGGGATCCATTCTGGCCCCCCCCCCCCCCGCATATGGGGAAAAGAGCGCATGCTGAAGCCCCATAGGAAATAATGGGGCACGTGCTTGCAGCTGCGCATAGGACACGCAGCACAAGTACGTGCCCCATTATTTCTGTCTGGGCTTGACTTCCATGTGAGCTTAAAGCCGCTGAAGGCCCACCAACTGTATTCTTAAAGCAGATTCAAATCAAAACACAAATTATACATGCTAAAATACAATTAAGTTAAATATACTAGTTCACCCCAATGAGAGCAATTTGAAAACACTAAACTAATAATATAAAATAAGTACTGTAGTAAAATATTAATAGTTCTGCCCATTTTATCATCTTTGACCATAACAGTCATGCAGTTGTTGATGGCTTTCCCAAATGGAAACAACTTTGCTTGTGCATACTATAAACATTTCAGCATAACAGAATTAGAGATGTTAAATTAGTGAAAATTTTGAACATACAGGGGAAAGAATTCTCTATTATTTTGAGTGAGAAAGTTTTTTTCACATTTTTGGGAACATTGGAAAAAATGCAATAGTAGCATCCTTAACAGATTGAAAGTCACTTGGTTACTCAAGGTACATAAAATTCATTATGTATAATTTGGCTTGGCATAAATGTATCATGCTTGATAAGTTAACAATATAGAGGTGGTTTCCCCCCAGAAAATAAAGACAAATTGAATTTACATCTTCAAATTTTCCTTTTTATTACAAATGGAGCTATAAAGTTTTGAACTGTGAGCAACCCCAGAACTAGAAGAAACCTCTTTCCTTTTTCTAGTTTATGAGGAGCTGACAAAAAATAAAAATAAAAAATAGAAGAAACTATCAACATTAGTAAAACAAGGGAAATTATTTTGTCTCCTATGATCCTCCATAGTGTTAAGGAGACTCATTCCCATAAAAAGTACTGTATTGAGAAAAGGAAACTAAGACTGCAGTGATTTAAACTCTGTATAAAGTCTTACATAAAAGTGCACTTGCTAAATAGTGTATAGAAATAAGAGGGAGGGCATAAAATAGGTGAACACCTTGTCTTAAATATTTCATTTTTGATTCTGAAAGAGAACATTCCATGACCCATTTTTCTTCCAGTTTTTCTGAGAAGAAAAGACTGTGATGGGAAAAAGGCAAAAAACATTTACTCCCCCCACAAAATTGTTTTTGCTAGACCTCCACATCTCTAGATATGATGGGCTGGTTGTGTTTTTTGCACTCCATTTCTAACCAACTTTTCGTTCAAGGAGTTCTTGGTGGCATACATAGTCATTTCTTACCAACTTTTTATCTTCACAACAACCCTGTGCTACAGGTTAGCCATCCAATTGGTGGCTAGCCTACATTATAACACTACACCACATTGGCATAAGAGTAGTCTTAGGCAAATGTAATTTTAAGGATTGCTTCAAGCAGGGCCATTACAGTTGGCATTTCTTGAAGTCACATTTGGTTCAAATACTGAAAAGGAGCCATAGGTCATTGGTAGAACACATGTTTTTTATGCAAAAGACTTCATGTTCTGTCCTTGGTATTGCCAGTAAAATGGTGTGTTACAGGGATTTGAAAAGGTCTGCGAGACCTTAGAGAGATGCTGTCAAGGTAGTGTTTATTGGGTTTAACTTTAGACAGACCAGTAGGTTGACTCAGGCCTGTTACAGACTGCCAAAATAAAGCTGCTTCGGGTCTCTTTTTAGGTATGCTATTTAAATGATGCATGGGTCCTAAGAGTCCAGAGGTCGCGCCAAAGCCACACTCCATTCCTAAGCACTGGACTGCAGCTTTGGTGCAGCTTCTGGACTCTTAGGATGCATGCATCATTTAAACAGCATACCTCCAAAGAGACCCGAATCAGCTTTATTTTGGCAGTCTGTAACAGGCCTCAGTATAAGACAGCTTCATCCATCTGTATGCAGTACTAAGCCTGTTGCCAAGAGAACTCTACTTGTTTCTTTTTCTTTGCATCTTCTGTCTTCTACATGTGATTCTCTACCTTATTCCTTCTCTTTCCCCCCTTCTCTGCTATCCCTGACAGAATGGCTTTGAGCCTGTCTTAGTGTTTGAGAATGACAGTAACACCAACACCATTAAAAGGAGGCCGGGGACACTCAACCAGGTGACAAGCATGTAGTGTGTGTGACTGTCTTGGCTGGATTTCTCTTTTATGTTTCCTGCCTATCTGATGTTGAGGGCAGTGCTGAACCCTCTTCTTGGCCTGGCTTACTTCAAAATGGAGATTTCCCATGTTCTTTTAAGGCAAGGATGGGGAACCCAAGCTTTGCAAACTTCTTTAGTAAATATCATTTTCACTTTTCATAGTGAAAATGATTGGGTGTTGATATGCTTTTCTGTGGCTTTTTTATATTCCAGTGGAATAATTTCAATCAAAACTAAATTATGAACATACAATGCAGTTGCTGCAAGATGCTGTTGTTATGTGCTTTCAAGCCAACTCCCAATATATGATAATGCTATCCTGGGGTTTTCATGGTCAGATTTATTCAAAAGAGGTTTGCCATTGCCTTCCTCTGAAGCTAAGAAAGTGTGATTTTCCCAAAGTCACCCAGTGGGGATTTGAGCCCTGGTTTCCCAAAGTCCTGGTCCAATACCTGAACTACTACACTATGCTGAGTCAACAATACAAATGTTATCAGATGTAGCACCCATCTATCAGATGAGTGCAGGCCAGGGGTAATGGTGAAAATGGTCTCTCCTCTGATTCATGAAATAAGTAAGACCTGGAAACCATTGGAAAGATTCATAGGCAGCACCTGAGCAGTTCTAGGTTATTTGGGGAAATCCTTCCAGTTGGTCTCTCTAGATTAGCCTTCTTTCTCAGGTTCTAGAATCAGGATCCCCCCTTCCCTACCATGCTTCTAGTGGTTCTCTAGTTTGATTCTCATTGGCAACTTTGCACTTGACATTAGAAAGCAACTGTAGCTCATTAATATGTCTGCATGCAGTTTTTCTAAAACCTGTTCCTAAATTTGGAGCCAAATCTGTCTTCTTCCATTAGATACGTAACAAGCAGGAAACAGAAGGACGTTTGTCAGAGAATTTTAAAAGCTTGCTGCTTAAGCGTTTTACAAAATGAAAAATACTTTGTACCTTGAGCAGAAGAGTCCCTCTTGTGTGCATCCATACCCTGACAAGTTCACTCCCATTGATTAACATGATTATCTTGTATGAGCATGACCGAAATTTTGACCAATAATAAGAACTCCTTACAAATGGAAATTAAAATTTGAAACTAAAGAGATCTCTGCACTTGAGTTTTTGGCTTTGTATTTATTTGGCCTTGGTGAAGGTCTTGCCTGTATTCAAAAGTGCTGCTTTATGTCTTTGCAACATTTAATTACTATATTTTCTGGCGTATAAGACTACTTTTTAATCCAAAGTCAGGGGTTGTCTTATACGCCGGGGGTCATCTTATAGGGCGGGTGCTGAAACTTCTGAGCCGGATTGGAGAATCTGCGGTCGCCACATATGGTGGGGGGGGGGCTCAAAAATGGCCGCGGCTGCATTCCCGCCATATGCGGTGACCGTATGAAAGCAGAAAGAGTGGCGCTGTACAAGTGCATTAGAAGAAACCTCACTCATCAGGATTTGTGGAAAGTACCTGCATGTCATAAGCATTTGAATTAAAATTACCATATTGAAATCAAATCTGATGTTTTTTTAATTTTTATTTGGTGTGCATTGGAAGAGGGGTAGTCTTTGGGTCGTCTTATATGCCGGAAAATACGGTACAGTACTTGCTTTTTGATGGCTGGCTTATTGAAACTTCTTTTCTTTTGTGGGTGTTGTCTCAAATGCATTCATTTGAGCAAAGAATTAATAATGTTGTCCTATTACATTATTTTCAGAAGCATTATGATAAATCTTTTAGAAAGTTTTCCCCTTCCTTAATGGTGGGGCCAAAGAACATGTCTTCCAGATGTGATTGAACAGTGGGCCCTTTCTCCTCTAGCTAACAAAGGCAACCATGAGGCATTGTGGGAATTGCAATCTAACAACATCTGGGGGGGGCACATATTCGTCATCCTTGTCCTAAACAGTCAGCTATCCCTCCATCCCAATATACTTTTTACCCTACCTGTCCTTCCCTGAAATTGTACTCTGTGTGTGTTGTGACTGTATTTTAGTAAACTATAACATGAGTCATATGCTACTACTGCTGCTTCATTTCTCTCTTTTATCTACAGAGTGATGACAGAACCACCATCTCACCAAATTCGCCTGCTTCTCAGACAGGTAATTGAGAGGGAGTGGGGAGAAGAGACAAATCACATTCATCACTGAGGCTTTGAGAAGGCTATCATTGTGCAAGCTGGCTTGTGTTGGGTTTAGGCCAGATCCTGAGAGCCACTGTAAACCTCACAACAAGGGTCATTGTGGGCCACCTAAAATATTACACTTGTCCATAAGACAAGACAATGCAGCTGGGCTTACAACAGCCATAGATCTGTAGATAATATTAATATTTAAACATTTGCATAGCACTTTCGAATGTTCAGAGTGTTTGTAATCCTCCTAATTTATATTGTAGTACTGCTGCATCAATGTTAGGGTCACACTGTAAATGGGAAAATTGTCCACAAATGAAGTTGATCCAGACAATCCCTATAATCCATTGATGTGGTCTTGAAGTTGTAGCAAGCAAACATTTCTCCCACTAATAAACAGCATGCTTGTGTTTAAAAGGCAATCCAGCAGAAAACCAAAACTTTAAGATAAAGGCACCATTATGCCACGAGTGTGAGACATATTTTATTAGAACACAACTCATTGGTGTGGGTTCAGAAGTTACAGGAAGATCATAGTCTGAACATCAGTTTTGAACTGAGAGCTTAGTCACATGTTTTTGCAGGAAATCAGGCTCTTTTGGTGCTTTCAATCAGCTGTAATCCAAGACATTTGGAGAACACTTGATTAGGGAAGGCTCATTTAGGTTGTGCAGAAGCAGTAAAGTAGAGAAGTCTTCTGTGTGGAGGGATATATGGAATGGGTATGGTTCCAAGTGTTTTGGAAAGAGCTGGTCTTTGCCTCACATCTTTAAAATGCTGGGCTATAAATTATGTGGTTCTCACAGTGACTGTTTTTATGGCTCTTGTTTAATATTCTGTGCTCACATGGTATAAATAACATCTTTCCTCCCCCAACTTTGCATGTCGGCATTCAGTCCACCTTTCTGCTCCATATCCTGGCCCTCCTGCTGCTGCTACTCCTCCTGCCTACAGAAATTCTCCTCAGCGTCCTGAGAGCTTCCTTTTTCGAAACGCTGCAAGGGATGACACAACCAAAGGTGGGCAGCACAGCTTGGACAAGTAAAAGCATGGCTATGTAGTCTCAGCGTCTGAGTTAACCAGTTGTGTTGCTATGGTATAATATTTGGCCTAACTCTTACAAAGAGCTGATAAAGGGGTTCTAGCTGTGTCAGGGCTGTACTGCCTCAGACTGCAGGTGAGAGTCAGCCTGACCACAGGTTCTTCCATGTGTTTAAAAAACAAACACCCTTCTGCATTGGATGACGACACATGCAAAGGAAATTAGTCTCTCCCTCATGTACTTTGTTTTTTTTTTAATACAGAAGAACATTAAATACCTTTAATCTTGAAGTGGCAGAACCTGTCTGCTTCTACTTTTTCTAAAAAATTAAATTTAAAGATCCACTTTCTGTGTTTGGCTAGGTAACATTGGGTAAAATGTCCTGTTTCTCCTAGAGCACGCTTTATTCTAAATTTTGTGGATGGAAGGGCGAGGACCATTCCAACATCAAAATGTAACATCATGATGTTTTACTTTCCATCCTTTTAATTTTATTATTTAAGATATTTCTATATCGCCTCCCAGCCCACAAGGGCTCCTTAGACGATGAACAAACAAAAACAGTTAGAACAAAAAACAATAAAACATTTTACAAACACATTAAAATACACTTTTGAAACAGCAGACTAAAAACAATCCTAACAGACAATTTCAAAATAGTTTCAAGCATTAAAAGCCATGCAGAACAACAGTGTGTTGGCTGCCCACTGGAAGCTTAACAGAGATGGGGACAACCTAACTTCTTTGGGTAGGGCGTTCCACAGTTAGGATGCTGCTACAGTGCATTTCCCATCATCATTTTAGCAGAACCATCCCACATCTGACTTGCATGATGATGCTTTTTCAGCAAGTGACAGAATGGCTCCTCACATGCTCTGCCTCTGTGAAGCATAGATTAAAGTTGTACCATGCTTGCTTGCATTGTTCATTTAAAATCTTTACAGCTACCATTCGATTTTAAAGGTTCTCAGCATAGTTTATAGACATTTTTTAAAACAGTAATGAAAATCATAAATACTGCAGTAGACTAGATGACAGCAGAATAAAAATATAAACCCACATAATATCTGTTAAAAAATGAATACAATGAGTAAATAAAATGGTTGTACCTAAAAAGTGATAGCAAAGGTGACAGCTGAATGAACATACAAAGAAAGTTCCACAGTTTGGGTGTTGCCATTTTAAAAAAAAAGGCTGATTCTCTAGTTTCTAGTAGCTGCATGCTTGACCTCAAAAGGCATGCTGAAAAGAGTCTTGGAAGAAAGTTTGGGTTTAATAGGCTTTCTTTCAGCTCTAATCCTGAAGAACTCTGAGTAATGCTCTTCAAATTCTCACACCAGCCTCATTCAAGAAATAGGGACACTGGTTATTCAAACTGATTGAATAGCAAGCTAAGCATGTTACCTGTGCACATAGCCAAGTACTAGAAAATAAAGGAATTCCATAATACCTTTGAGACAACTGAGAAAATATATGTCTAGGATAACCTTTTGTGGACTATAGTCCATTTCATCAGATGCAAGTTAAAGACAGAGAACAGATCCAGCTGCAAGAGTGCCTTACTTAGATTATTAGTAAGGCTTCCTAAACTGCTTCACTTTGCATGCAGTGGAACTGTAGAATTGAAAAATGGTTCCCACTATTTTTGTTTGCCCTTTCTAGCTGTTTCATCATCACCACCAGCTTCTGCATCATCACCAGCTTCCGCAACAACACCAGCAATCAGCTCTGAAGACCATTGTACAAACCATAGTTCCAAGTTGCGGGAAGAAGAAGCTGAGCTGATAGAGCAACTGCGGAAAGTATGTAACAAAGATTTCTCTGTTGAGTTGAAGAAAATAATCATGACCTGCCTATGTGATGCCAGATTTCATCTAGTCTAGTTATGTGGTTAACCAAAGAAATCCTCAAAGCAAGATATAAAGTCAGGAGCCAATAATTGTGAACTCATGGAATGCTTTCGCACTAGAATGTGTATGTGTCTTGTCAGATAGAAATGCACAGATCAGACAGGATCCGGCAATTGGAGCACTGCCCAGAAAACCTTTGTTTTCAATGAAGATTTAGAAGGACAGTTTGATGTATATTGCTGTGTTTTCACCATCTTTATTGTTTGAAGAAGTAAATGTGCTTTCGGAAAATCACAAAATGGTGTGAAGTGATGGAACTGTATTTGGGGCCAAAGGTTATGATCCTGTTGTTTTTAACCATCACTGAATACCAGTGGCTTCTACTGATGTAATTATCTCCATCATTTAAATTTATATGTCAGGACCAGAGATGCACAGCTATCTGCCTTTGGTTTCTACAAATAATAATGCCAGTTCTCAAGTCCAGGAAGGGTAGACTAAAATGCAGATTAACTAACCTTTTTGCTTTCCAAAGTCCATGCTGTTCTGAATTATTCATGAGGAATACTGTAGATACAATTTCTGTTATTGATTAAAACATTATGCATGTCATGACTCAACATTTTATTGAGTTGAGCCTCAGCATTCATAACTGGACTGTTGTTACCATTTTGTGCAGAAGCCGCAGCCTGGGTTAACAGCTTTGTGCATGGCTGTTTTCTTGCAGCTTGGTCCAGGGACTAGCAAGTAATGTGGGAAGTGTTTCTAGACATACCTAACCTCCTGTTGCTCCTAGTTCCTTGGCATGCTTAGAATCATAGAATAATAGAGTTGGAAGAGACCACAAGGGCCATCCAGTCCAACCCCCCTGCCATGCAGGAAATCACAATCAAAGCATCCCCGACAGATGGCCATCCAGCCTCTGCTTGAAGACCTCCAAGGAAGGAGACTCCATCCAGCCTAGATTTTATGCATGTTGTCTCAATAAGTGTCTAAATCCTTTTCACACTTACTATTGTAATCTCAGAGGAAATGTTGTGGCACACTCTGAAAAATGCAAGTGGTAATGCAGGATACGGCCAAGTCCTCTTCTTTCTGCATTTTTACAGTGCCTGCAGGATGCACTTTTTAAGAACATGTGGCCTGTGGGCTTTGCCAGAATTTCCAAGTTCCATCTTGACAGTACAGTTGGCCCTTCTTATACTGTACACAGATTTTTTATACATGGATTCAAGCATCCATGGTATGAAAATGTTCAAAAAGGTATAAATTTCAAATATCAAACTTTAATTTTCCATTTTTTATAAGGGACACCATTTTGCTATGTCAATTTTCTAGTCAAGGTGGGACTGAAGGTGATTACCCAGATTCCCCCCCCCCCCCGGGGGGGAGTGGAGGCCCTATTAAGATGGTCCACCATCGAAAGCTGATGGAACCCAAAAGGTTCCAAGAAGCTCTAGAGGGTTTTATGAATGGGACTGACAGCGACTCTGTCGACGCCCTGGTCGATACCTGGAACAACAACATTACCAGGGCTGTAGACAGTATCACTCCTGAGCGTCCTTTCCGGCCTGCTTCGAATAAGAAACCCTGGTATATGGAAGAGCTCCGACGAATGAAGTGGGCCGCGCAATGACTAGAGCGCTGCTGGCGGAAACATCAGCGCTTATCCAACAAGACACTCCTTGAGAACTTATTGAAGTCTTATGGAGTGGTGATATGTGCAGCAAAGAATTCTTTCTATGTTGCACATATCGCGTCTGCAGAGTCCAGGGTGGTTAGAGAGCTAACCCAACTGCCTCCCACCCTGAACCCTTTACTTCAACCAACTAAAGCCTGCTGTGATGCTTTCAATGACTTTCGCAGACAAAATCTCCCAGATAAGGGCTGATCTTGATGCCAACTTTATAACGGAAACAATAAGAGAGGTGTCCAGAGACTCCGTGGACCATGTTAGACTGGATCACTTTGAGTGTCTAAATACCGACGAAGTGGACAAGCTCCTTGGAAGTGTAAGGAAGACGACATGCGTTCTCGATCCTTGCCCATCTTAGTTGACCGCCCAGGGAGGGAATGCTATGATTGCACTATTGCAATCCATAATTAATGCATCCTTTAGGGAGGGCAAATATCTATCTCGGCTAAAATTGGCAGTGGTTAAACCACTTCTAAAAAAAACCCTCCCTAGATCCCCTGGAGAGAAATAACTACAGACCGGTCTCCCTATTACCATTCTTGGGCAAGGTGATCGAGAGAGCAGTCGCCTTCCAACTCCAAGCTGTCTTGGATGAAACTGATTATCTGGACCCATTTCAAACCGGCTTTAGGGCAGGATACAGAGTGGAGACAGCCATGGTCGCCTTAATCGATGATCTCCGTCTGGGCACAGACAGGGGAAGTGTGACCCTGTTAGTGCTCTTGGACATCTCAGCGGCTTTTGATACCATTGACCACGATATCCTTCTGGAACACCTGAGGGAGTTGGGCATAGGGGGCACTGCGCTCCAGTGGCTCTAATCCTACCTCTCGGCCAGATTCCAGATGGTGAGGCTGGGGGACAGTTGCTCTTCTAGAAAAGAGCTATCCTCTGGCGTCCCTCAAGGCACCATCTTGTCCCCCATGCTGTTTAACATTTACATGAAACCGCTGGGAGACATGAGGCGCGGAGTTATCAGTACGCTGATGACACCCAAATATGCTTCTCTATGTCCCCAACTGTTACAGCGACTAAGGATGACATCTCCCCTCTGAATCCCTGCCTTGAGTCGGTAATGGGCTGGATGAGGAAAAACAAACTCAGGCTGAATCCAGAGAAAAGAGAGGTACTTGCCATAGGATTCTTAGGCCCGGGGAAAGAAATTTGTCAACCACTCTTAGACGGGGTCACACTTCCCTTGAAGGACAAAGTTCGCAGTTTGGGAGTACATACTTCTGGATCCATCTCTACGTTTGTCATCTCAAGTAGATGCGACGGCTAGAAGTGCTTGGTATCAACTTCGGTTGATACGCCAATTGTGACCCTACCTCGACCGAAAGGACCTTGAAGCTGTAGTACATCATCATCATCATCATCATCATTATTATTATTATTATTATTATTTGTATACCGCCCTATGGGAAACCAATCCGGGCGGTTGACAACAGTAAAATATAAAATACAACAATTAAAAACACTTTATCCCTCCCCCCCTTAAGACAGTATTAAACAGTATAACATATTAAAACACAATATCAAAGCATAAAAACAACAATTAAAAACTAAAACCCCTGATATCTCTCTGTTGATCCTCAACCATCACTAAGATGGGCCCACGGGAAGAATGAGGGAATCAGGGAACCTGGGCCGGGATGGTTAATCTGGAAAGGCCTGCCGGAAGAGATCCATCTTGACAACTTTTTTAAAGCTGTCTAATGATGTCAACTGGCGGATCTCATCCGGCAGGTCGTTCCAGAGTTTGGGGGCGACAGCAGAGAACGCCCTCTGGGAGGTCGCCGCAAGCCTAGATTTTAGAGGCTGCAGTAAGTTCTTCCCAGAGGACCGGAGAGTGCGGGGAGGATTGTACGGGAGGAGGCGGTCTCTAAGATAGCTTGGACCCAAGCCATTTAGGGCTTTAAAGGTGATAACCAACACCTTGTACTGGGCCCGGAAGCTGATAGGCACCCAGTGGAGGGACCTCAAAACCGGAGTAATGTGGTCCCTCCTAGATGTTCCTGAGACAAGCCTGGCTGCCATGTTTTGAACCAGCTGTAATTTCCGGGTCAAGCACAGGGGTAGCTCCATGTAGAGCGCATTACAGAAGTCAATGCGTGGGGTTACCAGCGTGTGCACAACCGTCTCGAGATCCCTTACTTCCAGAAAAGGGCGCAGCTGGCGTATCAGCCGAAGCTGATAACAGACACTCCTGACCGTCGCATTTACCTGATTTGTCATCAGGAGCGACGAGTCAAGGAGCACCCCCAGACTGTGAACACAGTCACTGGAGGAAAGTGTGACCCCATCCAGGGCTGGAGGTTGCAACCCAATTCTTGGTTTCGGGGCCACTATCATGAGCACCTCCGTCTTGTCTGGATTCAGTTTCAATCTGTTTTTCCTCATCCAGCCCATTACCGCCTGAAGACATTCATTGAGAGAAGAGATGCCATCAGAATTTGAGGCCGACGAACGAGACACGGAGAAGTAGATTTGGGTGTCATCAGCGTACTGATAACACCCAGCACCATGACTCCGTATTATCTCGCCCAGCGGCTTCATATAGATGTTAAATAACATCGGGGACAAAATAGCCCCCTGAGGAACCCCACAAGTGAGGTACCTCTTACTGGAGCTACAGTCCCCGAGTAGCACCCTCTGAGACCTGCCCGAGAGGAAGGACCGGAACCACTGCAAAGCAGTGCCCCCGATACCTAACCCCCTCAGGCGGTCTAAGAGGATGCCGTGATCTATAGTATCGAAAGCTGCTGAGAGGTCTAAGAGCACCAACAGGGTCACACTACCCCTGTCAATGCTCAGACGCAGATCGTCGGTCAAGGCAACCATGGCAGTCTCAACCCCAAAGCCTGTCCTAAAGCCGGTTTGAAATGGGTCTAGATAATCGGTTTCATCTAAGACAGCTTGGAGCTGAAGGGCAACCACCCTCTCAATCACCTTGCTCAAAAATGGCAGCAATGACACCGGCCTATAATTTCTCATATCCAGGGGGGTCTAGGGAAGGTTTTTTCAGAAGTGGCCTAACCGCCGCTTCCTTTAAACAAGATGGAATATGTCCTTCCCTGAAGGATGCACCGATGATATCCGTAAGGAATCTCATCAATGCATCCCCCCCCCCCCGGAGGGCCAGCCATGATGGCCAACGGTCGAGAGGAGCAAGTTGTCTTCCTCACCTTACCAAGCAGCTTGTCCATGTCATCAGTACTCACAGATTGGAACTGATCCAGTATGACTACATCGGCGGAGTCACTGGACGTCTCACCTGTCGACTCTGTTTCAACGGTGGCATCTAGGTCGGCTTTTATCTGAGAGATTTTGTCTGCAAAGAAGTTGTTAAACGCGTCACAGCAGGCCGTCATCGGGTTAAGTAAGGGATTTGGCGCAGGGGGCACCTGCGTCATTTCCCTCACCACCTTAAAGAGCTCTGCTGGACGGGACTCTGCAGACGCAATACGTGCAGAGGAGAAGGCTCTCTTCGCTGCACGTATTGCCTCCCGATAGGAACGAAGAAAGTTCCTATGGCGAGTTCTGTCAGATAAGAGTCGAGTCTTCTGCCACCTGCGCTCTAGCCGTTGTCCAAACCGCTTCATCTTCCTCAGCTCTGACGTGAACCAGGGCCTCCGATTTGGGGCGGGATGGCAAGGGCGCTTGGGAGCGATCGTGTCGATAGCCCTGTTAAGATCGGTGTTCCAGGTATTGACCAGAGCATCGACAGGATCACCGGCATTCCCAACCAGTAAACCCTCTAAGGCTGTCTGGAATCCAATGGGCTCTGGTAATCTCTCGTCTTGATTTCTGCAATGCGCTCTACATGGGGCTGCCCTTGTATCAAGTTCGGAAGCTCCAATTAGTTCAAAATGCGGGAGCCAGGTTGGTCACCGGATCCTTGATATTTGACCACATAACACCTATTCTGAAAGATATACACTGGCTTCCAATTAGCTTCTGGGTACAATACAAAGTGTTGGTTATTACCTTTAAAGGCCTACATGGCTTGGGCCCAAGTTACTTAGGGGAACGCATCTCCCTATACAATCCGCCCCGCACTCTTAGAACAAATGGGAAGAAATTGTTAGAGGTACCAGCATCTAAATATGCTTCTACTTCCCAAAAAGCATTTAGTATAGCTGCCCCCAGACTATGGAATGGACTCCCAGAGGAGATCCGCCTTGCTACATCCCTGGAAACTTTCAGGAAGGCGGTTAAGACAGAGCTTTTTTGACGTGAATACCCCCCTGACCTTCTATGAATTACAGACTGTTCTGTATGGAACGAGAGCATCTGACCCCGTGATTGTTGATTTTATGTTTTTAACTGTGGTTTTAACTTGTGTGGTAATAATATTGTAACGTTTTAATTGTATTTTTTAAACTCTGCTGTGATCCTGCCTCAATCCAATTGAGAGAAGCAGGAAGATATAAATAAACTCTATTATTATTATTATTATTATTATTATTATTATTATTATTATTATTATTATTATTATTATTATTATTATTATATTTAATAGGACTTGAACATCCACAGATTTTGTTACCCATGGGGGATTTTGGAACCAAACCCCAGCATATAACAAGGGTACACTGTATATCTTTTAGTGGTAACAAAGCTAAATGTCTGACTCTGCTGTCCCTCCCTTTCCAGAATATTGAGGCACGGTTGAAAGTGTCCTTACCCAGCGATCTTGGAGCAGCACTGACTGATGGCGTGGTGCTTTGCCATTTAGCTAATCATGTTCGGCCTCGTTCTGTCCCTAGTATTCATGTTCCATCACCAGCTGTTGTAAGTATTCAAAAGGTAACATTGCAGCACCTGGTTAGACGTCTTGCCTTTTTCAAAGTTTTGTTTTTCCAGTTGAAAGATTTTCTGATTGGTTAATAAAACACAATAAAATTGTCATAAGGTATGCTGAAAGATAACACAAGCCCTCCAAAAAGTAAGACTATAAAATGGCAAAAAGTGGTGTGCTGTATTTGAAATGCTGTTGTGATAAGAAGAATGAGGATGAGTTAGCTCTACAAATTTCCCAAGATGTAATATTTTCAAAAGAGAAAGAGCCACTACTTAGAAGACTCTGCCTCTACTGAGTGTCCAGTGAACTGGCAAAGAAGATAACATGAAACAATTCTTTTTCAGTTTGATATAAGGAGACATCTGGCAATAGGTCAGTAGCATCAGTTTCATGTTAATTGCCCTAGTTACAGAGGCAATAATGTCATTTTAGAATTTGTTACTAGCAGTAGAATCAAGAAAGAAATTTGAAAAATAGTGAGTGAAAAGAGCAATACTGAAGACAAGTAGTAAGGAAAAAGATAAATGGACCTCCGGCTTATAAAGGGTTGAGGATTCATGATGTGTGGGAAGGAAATGCACATCCTTCATCAGTTTTTGTTCCATTGCTTTTCTTCTAAAGTAGTTGTCTAAAATTTCTTCTAACAAATGTTCAAGAATTCTGAATGCGGAATTGCTGATGAAGAGTTTCACATGTCTTTCCTCTCTTTTGAAGCCTAAATTAACAATGGCCAAGTGTAGACGCAACGTTGAAAATTTCCTGGAAGCTTGCAGGAAGATTGGTGTGCCTCAGGTAAGAAAGAAAATCTTCCTATTTATTTATTTATTTATTTATTTAAATTACACTGCATGCACCCATTTTGTATGATTGAGATGCTTGCTAACCTCCCAAGAGCCCAACCTTTCATAATACTGTATCTGAGCAGGTAAAATCAAAGAATGTTGAGTGCTTATCGGAAGATTTCTATTAAAAAAATAGACTGCTAAGGGGAAAAAAGACAGCTTAATATTGCAGCACATTGATGCAACTTGAGGGCAATACTGGTTCTTCCCCAAATACTGGGTTGGCAGATAGGTTGTGTTTTCTGTTTATGAGGGAAGCATACCACTGGTTGTAGAATACAGTAAAGTATAAAATATAGTAGTAGAGTATAACCTGATTAACATTTGTCTATACCACCTTGCAGTACTTGCTCAAGGGAGACTAATGAAAATTGTAACATAAGGAGGCTTTGCACCCTTTTCTGTTAGCATCATTCATGGTGCTCTTAATCATTCCCAGGTCCCTCAAGCGTGCATATGTCCTAAGAAGCTATTCCCAAGATCCCATCATATTTAGGCTAATTATGCTTTTGTTTCAGAGGAGAAATTTGAGGGTCACTATAAAGAAACATAAAATGGGCCCTATATTGTCTTCAACTTGTATATTCAGCAATTTAAGAGCAAACAGAAGATTGTCTGCTTATATCTCAGATTGTCTTACTCAGATTCCATAGATTTGTCATCGATCCAAGCTCCTGTTGTGAGAACTTTAAGTGAAAATTTTAATTTTTTTCTAGTGCTTTCCTCGATATTGTGACATTTGAGCTGGTCTCTGAGCGTTGGTATCCGAGCATAGATACTCACTTTGGCTGTTAACCTTACTTGAATGTTGTGCTAACAATTTCTGGACTTGACACATCATGTTTCAAATAGCTGTACATGGTGACTTCAAACAGAAGCTCCTCCAAGGCAGAATTAAGGCAGTTCAGCACATCCTGTGACAGCCATCAGCTTCTTTTCTTCTGAATTTTACTCACTGCCCTTTATAGCATCCCAGGTGATACAAAAATCTGTCTGGCAGCATGTGTTGCACTTTCTTAGCATTAACAATTCCAGTGGTATGGTTTGGTATATTACACTGGAAGAATTAGACATTTACTGTTAGATTTTATTTTTGATGGACAAACTATTTTTACTGCTAAATCATTAGCAGTGTCTTATAATAATAATAATAATAATAATAATGATTTATTTATAGCCCGCCCAATCACAAGGAATCCAGGTGGGTTACAACAGTAAAAATAAAGAAAATAAAATACAATAAATAAATAAAATACAATAAAATTAAAGAGAGCGAAGTGAGTACATTCACAGTTAGGCCTGATGGAAGTTGGGCCTCTCTTTTTCACTCCCTCTCAGGTCTGATGATGATGTCATGGAGGGAGGGCTCTTCTTCTTGAGGCAAGGATTTTATTTTAATTAATTTTAATTTAATTCTTCTCATTAAATTTAAGAGAAGAATTGGTGGACAGAGTGACATAAGTCACAGTAAATGGGGAGTAGAACTAGGTAGGGAAGGCCTGCCAGAAGAGATCTGTCTTAAGAGCCTTCTTAAAGGCTGTAAGAGTAGAAATGTCGCGGATCTCCTTCGGCAGGTCATTCCATAGCTTCGGAGCTGCGATGGAAAAGGCCCTCTGGGTGACTGAACCTAGCCTAGATTTTATTGGCTGAAGTAGATTCTTCCCCTTCGAGGACCTTAGAGTGCGGGACGGACAGTATGGAAGTAGGCGATCTCTTAAGTATTCTGGACCCAAGCCATGTAGGGCTTTGAAGGTAATCACCAACACCTTGTACTTTGCCCGGAAACTAATTGGCAGCCAGTGAAGGGATTTCAAAACCGGTGTTATGTGATCGGTACGACGAGTACCTGTAATTAACCTGGCTGCCATATTTTGTACAAGTTGAAGTTTCTGAACTTGGCACAAGGGTAGCCCCATGTACAGCACATTACAGAAGTCCAATCGAGAGGTGACCAGCGCACGTACAACTGTTTCAAGGTCTCCCTGCTCCAGGAAGGGGCGCAGCTGGCGTATCAGCCGAAGCTGATAACAAGTGCTCCTGACTGTCGCATCTACCTGAGCTGTCAGGTGAAGCAACGAGTCAAGGAGCACCCCTAAGCTGCGGACAGTGTCTTTCAGGGGAAGTGTGACCCCATCAAGAACTGGCTGACATAATTCCATACCTGGGCTTGGGTTTCCTATAACAAGTACCTCCGTCTTACCTGGATTCAGCTTGAGTCGGTTTTCCCTCATCCAGTCCATTACCGCCCCAAGACAGGCATTCAGAGGAGAGATGCCATCCTTAGTCACTGCATCAGTCTGAGACATAGAGAAATATATTTGGGTGTCATCAGCGTACTGATAACATCCTGCCCCATGTCTCCGGATGATTTTTCCCAGCGGCTTCATGTAAATGTTAAACAGCATAGGAGACAATATTGCGCCCTGGGGTACACCAAATTTTCTCTCTCTTTTAGAAGAGCAACTGTCTCCTAGCGCCACCATCTGGAATCTGCCCGAGAGGTAGGACCGGAACCACTGTAGAACAGTGCCTCCGATACCTAACTCTCTCAGGCGTTCCAGAAGGATACCATGGTCGATGGTATCGAAGGCCGCTGAGAGGTCTAAGAGCACCAGCAGGGTCACACTTCCCCTGTCGATGCCTAGACGGAGATCATCAACTAAGGCGACCAAGGCCGTCTCAACTCCGTATCCTGCCCTGAATCCGGTTTGAAATGGGTCCAGATAATCAGCTTCATCCAAGACTGCCTGTAGTTGATTGGCGACCGCCCTCTCAATCACCTTGCTCAAGAATGGTAACAACGAGACTGGCCTATAGTTATTTCTATCCAGAGGGTCCAGGGAGGGCTTTTTTAAGAGTGGTCTGACCACTGCCTCCTTAAGACAAGAAGGCAGGGTACCCTCCCTGAAGGATGCATTGATTATATTTTTCAGCATCAGCTTGACTATATCACCCCCCTGGACAGCCAGCCAGGATGGGCAAGGGTCAAGAGGGCAAGTCGTTTTTTTCAGACTACTAAGGAGCTTGTCCACGTCCACGTCTTGATACAAACAACTGCTTTGGTAAAGAATCACTGGACCTTTACTATCAAGCAGCAGTATTTTTATATATAAAAGGTAAAGGTTTCCCCTTGACATGAATATCTAGTCATAACTGACTGTAGGGGCGATGCTAATCTCTGCTACTGACTTGAAGAGCCAGAGTTGTCCGAAAATGACTTCCGTAGTTATGTGGCCAGCATGACTGCACCAAACGCTGTTACCTTTCCACCGAAGTAGTACCTATTTATCTACTTGCACTTTTACATGCTTTCGAACTGCTAGATTGGCAGAAGCTGGGACTAGTGATGGCAGCTCACTCTGTTACCTGGTGCTTGGGCCTCGAACTTAAAATCATCAGAATTTGTGTCTTAAGCACTAAGCCACTGCATCCCACTTTTTATATACTGACACATAGATCAGCGTAGGAATAGTGTGGCACTCTGTTGAATCTTAAATTCCAAAATTCATGAAACTTTGGCTTTTCCAGCTAGTGCTGCTGGAAGTTGCATTCAAACACACCTGGAAAGCCACATGATTCCCACTTGTGAATTGGATGGTAGATAAGAGCTATACACAGAAAAAATGTACAGACATCTTGGATTGGCTGATGGATTTCAGACCTGCTGTGCAAATCTTCAACCAAATTCCATACCCTTCTTGATGTGTCATCTTTCCTTTCCTGACCTCAAAGATACATAGATGCAGACCACTAGCTCCCATACTATTTATTCTTCAGCATGTTTTCCCAGCATCATCCTTCACCTCCATAGTTTTCCCTTCATAGCATGCATCCACCACTTCTTCCTGTCAATAGCAGCCATCAACTGAAGCATCCTTGAAGATCAGAGAGGTGGGCAGGATTTGGAGAGTTGAAGTAGGAGCTGTATTTGAAACACCAGAGGCCACAAGTGAATTTCAAGTTGCAGTTTGCCAGCTGAAGGTGCATGAGATTTGAACATGGCAGGAATAAACGAGTTTGTCGCCGTTGTCCTCCAGGCATTTTGTCCATGCCACCTTTTAACCACAATGTTCCTCATTTTTGTCTTTTTCCCTTCTTGTTGTCCTAACAACTACTCTGTCTCTTGGAGATGGAGACAAAGTGTCATGCACACTTGTTTTTATAAATCACCAAACCCAAATTTCTCCAGTCTGTAACAGCCTCTCCACAATCTGACTGGGTTAAGCGGAGTTAAGGAGAAGATAAAACTGACTAGGTTAGAACGAGTTTGCCCATCCAGTTTTACTTGCTTATTCTATTTGTATTTTTGGGAGAATCCACTTCATTCAAATTTTGATGGCCACAGGATAGAAGGAGCAGTGAACACAGGCTGACCCTTGCCAGGTAGGTTCCAGCCAAACTTCTGGGGTCAGTGTATAAGATGCAGGGAGTTGGTGGGTGGCTGTGTCTCAAGAAAGCAGAGAAAACAAAAGCTATGCTTGATAAGCTGAGGGCCGTTGATTGTCAGTGGGGTCAAGGAACCAGGGGAAAACAGGTTTTCTACCTCAGTTTGGAAGGAGCAGGCAAAGCAGGCAATGCACTGACAGTGATCCGGGAATTCATAGGAATCATTAATCCATCTAGCATTTAATCCAAGTAGGGCTAGAGGCAGTGGTTCAAGCAGTAGTTCAGCTCTTCTCAGGAACAGACTTTTAAGGAAGCTTGATTTTAAAAGTTGTTGTCTAATCCGGATTACATACAATCTGTATAGAGGAAGCAGATCCCAGATTCCATCCTGTGGGAAATCTGAATTCTTTATCTGTTTGATTTAAAATAAAGTACTGACACTTCCTGAAATCTGGTGCTCACAGGAGCTCTGAAAAACATGTAGAGATTATATAATCAGGTCCTCTCCATTCACTGCAGTGGTCTGTTGGTTTTGTTTGAAGACAGTGGAGTTTCTGCAGCCTGGCCCAAGATGCATAGTTGCTTCTGAGGCCAGGCAGAGTTGGATTATGGACTTGTACCCCCTTCTGCTTAATTTATATATAACATAGAGAAATATCTGAGTATGGCCCTATGTAGAAATACTTACCTTTGGAGAGGGCAGATTAGATAATTTTTAAAAACTGTTGTTCTCTAAAGGTAGTATCTTGCATAGAGCCACACTTCTCCTTCCACTATTCCGTCACAAATGTGTTTGTTTATATGCTTTGATGAGCACAAATTAAAGCAGAAGAATCTTTGGGCCTCGCTGCCTTTAGCCCGTCTGACAGAAAAGTGGAAAGTCCAAAAATGTCAGTCCTTTTTTTAAAAAAAGAAAAGTGTCAGCTGAAGACACACTGGATACCTATGCAGGATACTACATTCAGAGACCAGCCTTTCATTATCGAACAAAAATGAAAAAACGTTTATGGTGTATATTGCCTCATGGCACCGGAAGTATTCCAAGAAAGGGTCCTACTTGGAATCACAATGTCTTCCTACAAAATAAAGGCCTGTTGGCAACATTTCCTTTTTATAGTTTTCAGTTGCTTGCTTATTATTGAATAGACGTGTATAGATAACGGAAGAATAATTGAAAGTTCCTGTGTGGAAAAATGGATGGCATTGCACTTTCTTGACTTCTTCGAGGATATTTGCATGGTTGTTAAGACTGACGCTAATTTTTTTTCTGTCTGTTTTCCCTTCCTGCTCACACTCTGGACAGGACAGTCTCTGTTCCCCTTCTGACATTCTCCAGCTAAACCTCAGCATTAAAAGGACAGTAGAATCTCTTCTTTCTCTGGGGGCAGATTCAGAAGAACCCAATCTTGTCTCCCTTTCCACCCAGCTTTGTGGCTTTGCGGCATTTTACTGTGCTCTGATGCTAATGCTCTGTGTGTTCTATCGCTGGGTCTTTTTCCTCTAACTAAAGCTCAAGGGGTGCCACGGACTTGCTCCAGCTCTTCCAAGCGGTTGGTAACTAGTCTGTGTTTCAGTTGAGAATATTGTCTGTGTATGTTCTTTCTAATCCACCAGCAACTCGCTCTGTTTGGTGTGGAAAAGACTCTGTGATCTAGTCAGTCAGAGTTTGCT
Organism: Sceloporus undulatus; assembly: GCF_019175285.1. NCBI lineage: Eukaryota > Metazoa > Chordata > Lepidosauria > Squamata > Phrynosomatidae > Sceloporus > Sceloporus undulatus. Next base: position 270,965,349 of record NC_056524.1, read on the forward strand.
GTTAGATAAAAAATATCTGTATAGTTAAAACATCTTATACTCATATTATACAGTTGGAATACTTGCTAAAAAAAGACCCATGCACATTAATTTATTCTAAATATATAGTTCTGGATATTTTTGTAAAACAAATAGTTCTCTCCTCAATTTTGGGATGCGTGGGTAGACAGTATTGGTGTTTAGCACTCTTGATACTGGAGAGAACTCAGATGCTACCTTGAAGGAAAATCTTCCTCGCGGTAAGATTTTCAATTCAGACCTCTTCTAGTTTAAGAATTAAACTACAAAATGTTTTTTTCAAGCTTTTTTCAAAAATATCAGGAGTATATCTTTTTAAAAGCAAAATGTGGAGATTGCTCAGGATTCTTCAAAGCCTCAAGCCTATATGTCAGGGATCTTATTTTTGTGCAGGCTGGGGCATCATCTAAAGCCATGCTGCTTTCCCAAGATTCCTTTCTGTTTCCTGAGCATATCTACATTTGCAAAGCAAGTTCGGTCATGTAGGAGAAAATAAGATGGCAGACTATCTTCAAAGTCAGTGCAGATGTTGCTCTAAGCCACACAAATAATTACTGACACAAATGGTCTACATTAAAAGAAGGGATTCACGATGGCTTACTTTTACCCTTCTTGGGTAAGAAAGGCCACAACGTGAATGTTTTTGTAACCATTGAGAAGTTATCTTTATGAATCCCCTCTGCCATTCTCACAGGCAACTGGTTTGAGCTAATATTTCTGCCAGTAAGCCCACTACAGTGTTGTCTGCTCAAGCTCTTATTGTTGCCTTTAGCTACTGATTATGTAAAGCACTGCGTGGGGAACACGCCTCACATTTTCCTATACCTACAAACTGCGCTTCTCACCATTTTTGCACAGAGAAGTGCAAAGTTTAATATGTTTTGTACTTTCCAGCTATTGCATTTTTTTTAGTAGATCTCAACTCAAGAAGAATTTCAGTCAGCGTTTCTAGAACCAGTCTTCAGTGCACTTGTATGCTTTAGAAATGAGAGACTTACTTTCTTCTTTTTAGGAACTACAGTTGTTAAAACCCATAGCTTCTCTGTCTTTCTTTTAGCTTCCTAATAAATAGTCACAGTACTGTTCAGAGAGCTGCTCTGTAGTTAAAATACCTATTCACAGCATCTATAATTTATTTAGCTGCAAATTATTAGCCACTCCTGTGTCTGATTAAATACTCAAATCTCACATAAAGAAAGCCGTATGTAGCAAATTAGGCATTTTCTTTATGGGGTCCAAAGTCATCTTCTGGTGCTCAGCATAAAAGAGAGTAGGGGGAAATAAAAGGGATGAGGAAATACGAGAGCCCACTGAGATTCTGACTATTGGAAATCTAGGTCAGTCTCCTTTGGCTTTTAATATACTACCAGAAAATATTACACATGTTTTCAAGCTCTTGTGTGCTTCCCTAAGAGTTGGGAAATTTTCTTCAACAGGGAGCAGATCTTGTAATGTCGAAATTCCTCTCAAAGCAAATTCTTTGCTTACACATGTGTCCACTCATCTAGAATACAAACTCTGCTTAAGTGTTCAAGATGCTTTCATCAGCACTGATATGAATCCATTTTTGGCCTGTTTCTCTTAGGAAATAGGAACAAGATATCCCTGCCATCCCAGCTGCCACCTTGACTCTGCACAGTTTATCTAGCTCAGGTATCATCCAGGTTAAAGCTTGGGCCTTTTGAATATGTCCATGCCATGTGCTCTTGGCTTTCTCAGGGACACCTTTACTTTTAAAGTAAATCTCAGAGCACAAACATTTTGCCCTCTTGCCTTGAGGAGAGAGATGGTTGAAAAGCCAGCAATGTCAGAATTTTCTTACCCTAACAGCCTTAAATCCATACAGACTTTTTAGTACTTACCCTTCATGCTCTGCTGCACTAGTTTGCTTGGGAGCTAAACAGCGGACAAAAGAACAATGGTTTCTCTGTATTTTTGCATTTCTAAGAATACATCTATTTAGACACTGTTTTAACCAAATGCAAATTTCTGCTGAGGGCAGGACCATCTCTTGAGTAGGTTTTCTGTGTAAACACGTGAATATAAACATTGCATGCATGAAGTTTGTTTCAAGGAAGATACAGACATACCTTGCTCTAACTTTGTTGCATGTATTCATAGTTCCCAGATTAGGTTCACTAGCTCCTATGTGTTTTCTGTCTGTTGTTTCCTAAATGGGAAGACTTACAATGTATCATTGTGGATTTTGTAGGCCAGGGGTAGGCAACCTTTTTGAGCCGGGGGCCAGGTTGCTGTCCCTCAGACAACTGGGGGGCCGAAGCCAAAAAATAAATAATTAATTATTATTATTATTATTATTATTATTATTATTATTATTATTATTATTTAAAAATTAAATAAATAAATAAATAAACCGGGACAAATGTAGGACAAAAATTTCAAATAGAGGATGCTTTTTTTAATGGAGGACACGCTAAAAAATTGGCTGATTTTTAAAAAATTGTTAATATAAATGCATGTTTCGGAGGCTTCTATAGACAATTGCCCCCCTTGCCCACCGCTTGTTCCCCTTGCCTGCCTCCTCCTGATAGGCCAAAGGCCCCACGCTCTCACGCAAGAGGCCAAAGGCTCCGGCGGCAATCAGCGGCAGGACCGGGCTGGGGCCAGTCCCAAGGCCTTGCCGGGCCTCATCCGGCCCGTGGGCCGCAGGTTGCCTACCCCTGCTGTAGGCTGTGTTATAGTGTTTACCAGCAGACCTTGCTGCCCTTAAAGTGGATGATTGGCTGCTTTTATGTCTGTTACTCATTCCTTGTTTCAGACCCACATACCTCACAGTCATACCAGTTTCTGGTGTGGGCTTATGACATTACTTTTCTGGATTTATAAAACGTTTGAGCCAAGTGCCTGTTTCCGCTTTCTCAGCCCAGTGTCTGCACTGCACTTCCGAAATCATGAGTTTTTCTACCTCCCACTTTTGTGAAAGACACCATTAAGCCAGGCCAAGAGAGACCACTAAAGTGACAATTAAAGACACACACTTTAAAGCAGGAGATGTTTGTGTTCTGTGCTAAGAATTATAATTTTCTTCAAAGAAAACCTGAATATTGCAATTTTATATGAATGGTGTGGATCTGAACAGCTCTTCCTAGTTTATTCTAATTTTGCTGTCCTTAAGAGAAAGGTTCAATGGATTACTGAAGTCTTGCTCACAGCGAATCTTACTTAAGCACATTTCTGATACTTATAACTATGCCTTTAACAGACATAGTAGCTAGCAGGCTGTGCTCTTTTTAAAAAATGAAAATCATGTTTCTCAGGAAGCTCAGTGACCCACACAGTGTCTCATTCTGTGCGTTGTCTTTGCTCCCACAGAATCACAGCATGTATGTAGCCCTGTAATCCCTGCTAGTCCAAATGACAGATGAAGGGAAATTATAGGATCATTGTGAACTTTGCATATATGTCAGTTCAGTATAGAGGCACTTCTAAGAGTGTTGCTGCTTCCTGCACTTCTGTGTCACCCACTAAATCACAGGTGGGCAACTGTGACCCTCTGGGTGCTTTTGACCTACAGCCCCCAACATCCCTAGTCAGCATTGCTGATGGAGAGGAATTATGGAAGTTATAGGCTGAAACACCTAAAGGGTCATAGTTGCCCACCCATGCCTTAACAGTTCCGCCATATGTGAAGCCCTTGTTACAAGCACATACTAAATCATTTGTTCTCTTCTAGACATGTGTTGATTCACTTTTCCTTCCTTTCCTGAAATCATAAAATCATAGAACCATAGAGTTAGAAGACACCCCAAGGGCCATCCAGTCCAACCCCCTGCTATGCAAGAAGACACCATCAAAGCCCTCCCAATAGATGGCTATGTGGCCTTTTAAAAATTCCAAAGAAGGAGAATCCACCACACTCCAAAGGAATCTGCTCCACTGTCAAACAGCTCTTCCCATCAGGACGTTCTTCTTAATGATTAGGTGGAATCTCTTTTCCAGTAGTTTGCATCCATTGTTCAATATCCTACTCTCTGAAGAAGCAGAAAACAAGCTTGCTCCATCCTCAATATGACACCCTTTCAAATATTTAAACTTGACTATCCTGTTATCTCTTAACTTTCTCTTCCCCATGTTAAACATATCCAGCTCCTGAAGCCGCTCCTTATAGGACATAGTTTTCAGAAATACACAATTAACTTCTGTTTTGGCTAGGGTATAGCTGCAGCACTAACATCTTATGACATGTTTTGTCCCCTTCATTTTCTGATCATTTCCAGGCAATGGTTCTGGATAAAACAGAGGGGAAATGAGTATTTGTTGACTATTGTAAGGTTGGCATATAGGACAAGGCAAGGATTATTAGAGCTATGTGCATAAAAGAATTTTCTAAATGGCAGTCTGTTGCTCTCACAAAGTGTGTGCATCGATCAGTTGAGTTCTGCAGAGGACGGGACGGGCACTCCTCTCCAATTCTGTAGTCACTAAACAAGCAAATACCAGCTTTCTTCTCAATACTATAGTATGAGTTTAGGGAGGGAAAGTACCAACATAGGGAGGAAACTGCCAGCCACTTTTTGCATTGTTTGCTCAAGCAAGGGCTAAGCTTAGCATTTGCCTTTGGTGCCTCTTAAAACACCAATGGTAGAGTTGTAATCACCTTGGATCCCATTCCAGTTGAAAGGCAGGGTATAAATTCAGTAAATAAGTAAATAAATAATGAAATGTACAGCAGCACAAGAGTTCCTTTTTGCCCGTGTTCCAAATCACAATAATTACATTTTTGGAAGAATCGAGCAGGTATCAGTTTGTCCAGGAATAATTGACTCCAAATGGTTAGCTCTCAGGGTTTTCACACACATTACCAGTCCCATAGTATTCTGCCACTTTGGTGTCTTACCTCACTGTAGCTCAGTGGCTGGTTTGCGGACACACAGCGCTAATTCTAAGAAGCATCATGGGAGTTAGTTTGGCATGTGCTTTCATGTGCTGTTCAGACTGACCATGTGATTTTTCCAGGACTCCTGATCAGGGAGGCATTTTTCCCCCAGGACCTTTTTCTTGGTTCATTGAGGCTTTGTTGTGGTGGTGTTCTTGTTGCCTGCCATGAAGCAGGCTTTGACTTAATGCTAACCCTATGAATCAGAGACCTCCAAGAGTCCCAGTCATCAGCTGCTGTGCTCTTGCAAGACAGGACTGTGGCTGCCTTGATCATGTACCTACTTGTAGTGTGGTTTTTGTCTTTTTCTATCACCTGCCACTTTCGCAGCCTTACCTGCTTTTCCAGTGAGTCAACACTGAGGCCTTACATCTTCTCTCAGGTTCTGAAGAGGATGGGTATTCTCGTTTTCCAGATCATCCCTGCCTACCAGCTGTGCAACAGGGCCATGAGATGAGTCCCATGCTCATCATAGCTTTTCTCCCTACCTCACTCAACGTCTATATTTAGTAGAAGAGAGGTACATAATGACCTCCATCTGCCCCAGACATGCACATCTGCTGGGTAGTACTCTTGGGCATGACTTGTTGTTAGCACCTAGTTTCCTATTGACTGTGAATTTCTCTTTCTGGAAAAAACTTGATTTCCTGCCTTATTTGATTGACCAGTAGTCCATTACTGACATGCTTTCCAATTCAATCATGGGAGTAGGTTTCTGCTGCTGTGTGGTATAAGTACAGAAGGGGAGGAGACCAGAAAGGCTTCCAGCCCAGAGGATAAATGAATCACTGTGCTGCTGGGAGTCCTGGAAAGTAGGAGTTTCATAATGGGCTTGACTTTAGCCAGTCGAGAAGGCTTGTGATAGTTGGGTTCATGTCTAGCTCAACTGATTCACCTTCATTGTGAACATGCACTAAGGGTCCTTTCACACCCCACAATCATAGCATTTTGTTTCCACTTCAGCTGCTGTAGCTTTGTCCTGTGGAATCCTGGATGCACAGTTTAGTGGGGTGTAGAGAATTCTCTGCCAGAGTACTCCAATGCCTCCCCAAACTACATAACTCAGGACTCTGTAAGATGTTACCATGACAGCTAAAGTGAAGGCACAGTGCTATCATGTGAAAGGGCCCTCAGTCTCAGTTGGTCTCCTTTGTATGCTTGTGAAAACTGTGGGGCACAATGTGGTTGAGGAAAGCAGTTCCAGCCATAAATCCAATCTCTAGTCCCAGCTATAGTAGAACCATGGAATCAGTGGGATTAAGTTATGTGTTAATTTAACCTTCAGTGGATTGGCTTTAGCTAGGACCAGCAGTTAAGACCTTTGTCTCAATGGAGAGATATGTCCCAGAATCTCCCTAGCATTGGAGATGGTGCTGAGATCCATATCAAAGTTTACCTGCATATGGATCTTCCATTGCTGTGCAAGCTTAGAGCTGGGACTGGCACCCTTTGTAGGGTTCCAGAGAGCCCAGCCGTAAAAATGTAGTAGCAAAACAGAAGCACTTTTTCCCCTGTGAACTGAACCAAACAAACATCTCCAAACTATCCAAATATCTTTTACATTGTACAGTGTTTCACTTCAGTAACTTCTCTCAGGTTTGGTGCAATAAGTCAAACTTAATTACTCTCAAGTGTTATAACCTTTTAAATATTGTAACCTGCCTCGGATCCCATTGTAGGAGAAAGACAGGATATAAATCCTGGAAGTACCAGTAAATAAAAAATAAAACCTGGGTGTTTTTTCCAAGCCTTTCCTTCAGTATGGCCAGTCACTTCAGTTTCTTATATGGTACTGAATAGCCAGGCTCTAAAGACACGTGATGGAGGTGGCCCAACATCTGAGTTACAGCATGTGACTCATCTCTTGGACTCACTTGCTTGTTTTGTAGGCCAGAGGCATTGGCCTCATGTCGGTTTGAATTTTGCACCAGCAGACTGTACAGCAGATGGTGGTCACTAGAAGCCCATCATACCTCAGTAATGTTAGTCTCCAAGGTGCTCATGCCCTTCTTGCTACTGCAAACTCACTTCACTGTCCTTCTGCAATCTCTCTGTGTGTGTTCAGGGGACTGTGATCAGGGAAATCCCAGACCTCAAGTGTTCAACCTATCCTCCTTCACAGACTTTTTAAGCATTTTGCCTCTGACCCAGCCTGGAATCAGTAGCAGGCCACAGGCAAGAAGTGGGGGGTGGCCAGAGCTTTTGTTCATTTTTCAGGTATTGATCCTGACTTGGTTAAGGAGGCAAAGCACCTCAGTTATGTGTATAAACATGTATTGAAACACTGATTTCATATATTTTTGAAAAAGTTGTTTCTAAATGGGGAACTTTTGGAGAACATTTTATAAGCAACAAGGATGCCTGTGAGAATAATATGGCTTCTTAACAGAATGTTAATTTCTTAGCTGCGTAATGACTGAAGGAAGAAAAGGATGTTGTATATGTTGGAAACAGGAAAAGCAAACTGTATCTTACTCTTGTGTTTCCCTCCACCGATCTCTTTGTGTACTCACTCAAAGAGAGATCATGAAAAACAAATCCTATTTAAGCCCTAAGCATTAAAAATTTATTACCTTAGTTGTAGCAGGAACAGCTTTTGTTATGTCCACACACTCCCCATTCATGTGTTATGCATGTATTCTTTGTAGCAAATTTTTCATATTAAATATAGTTTTAATATTTGGTTTACCTGGAACTTAAAGAAAAACAGTTCTTCCTCCCTGCTCTACCCTCTACATAGTCTCTAACAATTATCTGTTTATTTATGTGTGTCTGTATGTGTGTGTGCATTTGCAGTGCACACACATGCGTGTGTGGTTTTGTTTTGGGTTTTGTTTATTTTTTAATGTGTTGATTAAATAAAGTTTCTGTCGCAGAGTCTGGCTGGCTTATTATCGTTCATGGTTTGTCCACACACACACACAGTACTGGTTGCTCAATCCAGCGCTGGGCAACAGAGTATTTTGTTGGGAATGTGTTCTGAAAAGGAGGGTCTTGGCTGATCTGCATGCCATACAACCCATTTGCATGTCTCTCTCATGATAGCATGAAAGACCAAACTACACACTGCATTTCTCCTGGGAATAATGGCCAAAGGGTTTACCTTCACTTGTTAAAAATAATCAGACATTTGAGCAAGTAGGGTGAGGTTTGTGATACTGATGTAGAAATAGTGAAGATTAAAAACAGTAATTATTTTTCACTTCTTCTTGAAATGTTTTGTATTTTTGGCCCCTGGAGTATTCATCTGTCTGTTTGCAACCAGAAAGGCCCAAAAAGTGAAAGGTAGGATTCCCAAGTTGGTATGGAAAGGAATTCACAACGGGTTATGGTTTCCCACGATCCAGGAAAGACAGAGATCACCCAATCTTTGCTTTAAAAATTAATGCTAAAAACTTTCTCCCAGATTGCCTTTTGCCTAGAACAGAGCTGCTACTCCTTGCACTTTCTCTTTCCTCGCAGTTTTCTCATCCTGATAGCAGAGCCTTTCTCCGTTTGATTGAACATTTAAAAGAAAACCTATCTACTTTTGGCTTTGCCCTCTGAATCTCCTCTTCTGCTCCAATCTCCTTCTGGTGTTCTCTCATGGCACTGGCATCAGTAGGGAGGGGCTGCCCTTGAATGGTAAGAAAATACAAGCAAGGAAGCATGTCAAAGTGCAGAGTCCAGCTGCCTCCAAATCAGGAATTTCCAAACTTTAGTCATCCAGGTGTTTGGACCTCAACACCTAGAAACTCAAGCTATCTTGGTCAACAGTCAGGAATTCTGGGAGCTGAAATCCAAAACATTTGGAGGACCAAAGTTCAGGAATCACTGCTCCAGATCTTGTGGAGGAGCTCCATGCGAAGCTGCTCTAGACATGCCAAAGCAAACCGAGAAAGTGATACAGAAGGAGGCCTCCAGTGGTTTCCACAATGTGAGCTCCAGCTGCCATAGCAGTTCTGATCTTCCATGTTGATATGAGGCAAATACAATGGACCTTTGGTGTCCTAGGCATCCTTTGCTTTCCTAGGTCTCTGGCAATGTTACAGACCGTTCCCAAGTGAGTCAATTCACATCTGATGATCAACAAACTGGCCAGATTCATCTGCAAGTTACAAACCCACAGAGCAGAAGCCCTAGACACCCTGATACCTCATGACAGTGGGAATGGCTTGGCATTTTCCCACCCACACCTTTCGGTTGTCAGTGCTCTCAGGTTGGAGAGGGTAGTTTGAGTGATCTTTTGGCCCTTGACTGGCCATGATACCCATTGCATGGATTCTTGGAATCTTCCAGATGGGCTTGCTGGACCCATGGATTCTGGTAGATATCCCACATGTGCTTTCTCAAGAACCTATCATTCACTCAGAGCCAGGGTAGCTCCATTGATTTTTGAAAGAGCCATGCACCTACTTTTAGGGTATCCTGGTACTTTTTTTAAACTTGTTCTCTTTCAAAAAATAGCCCTATCTTGTGCATCCATGAGGCAACATGGAGAGCATTTACCCGTTGGTGCAGACATGCCGAGTTTGCACACTGTATTTATAGCCTTAACAGTGCTGTTGGACTACTGCAGTCATTGGCACCATCTTCGAATGTCCTTTTCATTGTGGCTGCAGCAAAGAAGATCTGTGAAAACTCAGTGCTCTTGGTCAGAAAATAATCTAATTATTCTTCAAAGGATAGCATTAAGATCTTTCCTTCATTCAGATAACAAACTTGTCTTTCCACAGATGTAGAAATTTATCCTTTGTTCCTTCTGTTCCAGACTCTGTAACTTCTCTCAGAAGACATGACTCAAACTGGGTGTTCATTACACCTTACATTAAATGTGTGGCAGATTTGAAGCGTTCAGACTCATCATTCATAATGAGCAGCTCCCTCCCTGCTCATATCTTCACAATTGGCAGCTTGCTCTACAAGATTTACGACCACTTCAGTGACCCATTTTACCAGTTTTTGATGGCAGAAACCTGAGAAAGAGCCACATTATTTAATCCTAACTCACACATTAGCCATTACAAAATCAACACCTTCATATTTGCAGAGACATCTCTCAACAGGAGGTTACTACACCAGTGCTTTTGCTTGCTTTAGGAGTCAGCATTTCACTTGCCTTTTAGCTTATGTACACTGCCACTGCAGGTGCCTCTTAGCATTTTTCTGGGAACAGAGCATGTAACTGTGAAGGCCCTTTTGGGATGTTGTTATGGGAGATTCACCTTGCTCTGAAAAGGTGAACCACAGAGATCTTTGCTGGGACCCATGCTAACCATATTCTCTCTCAAACACTGGCATGCTGTCTTGGTAAAGGGAACTCCCCCCCCCACCCTATTTTCCTCTGCATTACTCTTCTTTCCTTGGGCTCCTTACTCTATCATCTGTCTCAAATCTAGCCATGTGTGGAGCCCTAAACGAGAATTCCTCTGTCAGCTAACACTGCCCCAAGATCTTGTTATGTGATCCCTCTCTTTCCTGGATAGTGAGGGGGACTTAACCATTTGTAGATGTCGCTGTCAAATCAACCCCAAAGTAACTTCCAGTATAAATAACATGTTCCATTCTAATGTGCATACATACATACATACATACATACATATTTATTTAAATAATTTTCAGCCTGCATTTCAACCAAAAGAGGCCCTTAGGGCAGCTTACAAAAAGTTAGACAATTCCTAAGATGTATAGTCTCAAAGAAACAAGACACAAAATGTTGAGGGTCAATGGGAGGGATGCGATTGTTGAATTCATTTGTCCAGATGGAACGGATTGTCCTCAGGTTTGCCATCTTTTTTTGTCTTGTGGGTTGGCATCCTATCTTCTCAGACTGGCAGAAGCTCCCTAGGGTCTCAGCCGGAGAAAGGGCTTTTCCCATCACCTCTATCCAAGATCCTTTTAAAGAGAGGGCGGGGGGAAATGTTGTGGACCTAAACCTGCATGCATGCTGTATGTTGCTCCATCACCAAGCTTTTGCCTCCTCCTCTTCATAATATCCCATTTCCATCACGCACAGTGTTCATTTAATTTGGGTTTTGTCTTTTTTTCTCCTGTTTTTTTTTTTAGTTTTCATCCATTTTTGTTTTTTCTTTATGTCTTCTTTTTTTTGTATTTCTGTTTTCCCATCTAGGAGCGATTATGTTTGCCTCTGCATATTTTAGAAGAGAGAGGGTTGACGCGGGTGGCAGAGACTGTACAGGCACTTCTGGAACGGGCCCCTCCTAAACAGCACCATCACTACCAACAACAGCAGCAGCAGCAGCAGCAGCAACACTTGGCTGCTGTGTAGAAAGAGCCCTGAGACCTTGTTGTTGCTTCTTTTTCCCCCCTTTGTCCAAGCCGAAGAACTCCTGGATGTGACTGCTGGCGCAGCGTGTCCAGACGCAGGCAGCGTTATGTTGGAAGAAGGAAATCTGTGTCCGGGATTCCTAATGGGAATAATTTTGCTTCATTTCTCCACTTTTTTTGGAGGCCACAAAAGTTTCCATTGAACCTGTTTTCTTTCATTGTTTTTTTTTTTTTTTAAAGCATCTCTGTAAAGTGATTTTTCCTATGCGGTGCGAGTCGGTGAGATAGAACCAGGACAGAATTTCATCTGCTGTTGGCTTTATCTTTTTTTTAAAATGTGACTGTAGCAAAATTTGGGGCATGTGGGATAAACGAAGGAAGGTGACCTCTTATCCCAGAAACATTGAAAACTCAGATCCCTAGGGTACCTAATGCATATGGGAGGGACGTTATTCTAGTGTTTTCCTTTAGCTCAACATGGCTTGTACCCACAATGTGTATCTAACACAGGGTGAACAACTGTCCCGGGGGCTGCACACACCCCTCACTGGGCCTCGTAGGGCTGCACCCCCTTTACTCATCTGCCAACCCCCAACACACACACACACACACTCTAGAGTGCAATTTTGCCCTTTTTTGGAGATGGGGAGGTCAGAGATGTTGTTTGGGCCCAGGAGAGACCTTTATAAAAGCAGGAAGTAAACTGGAAATGATTTCCTGCTTTAACAAAGGTCTTTCCTGGACCTATAGAGAAGGGTGAGCAAGGCAGAATTGCTCCCTACACCCGACAGGGGGGCATTTGGTGTTAAAAAAGCAAACATTTATTCAAAAAAAGATTAGGGGAGGCATGCAACCTAAAGGCCATCTTTTACCCATTCCTTATCTGGCAGATGAGACCTACACAAACTCTTCTGCAGCCCTCCATCAGTCCTTCTGAAGCAAACGACTTAGATGGCTTTCTGTTTTCAGCTTCACTCTCACCAGATATTGTACAAAAATCCCTTTTAACAGGAGGTCTTTCTCTGGCACTCTGAGGACACACAAGAAGCATATCAGGGTCCCTGATTTGAATTTGGCTTGTGTTGTCGAATCAGTCTTTTACGGTAGAAATAGCTGGACAGGGCAATGGATCGTTGATGCTGATGGAGGCTGCTTGACATTGCAGAAAGACAGATCTTTTTTATTAGGTCTGAAAGAATAATTTCTAAGGGGATTTTCCTCCTGCACAGCTTTTCCATTTGCACTTGTCCATTCCCACCCCATTGACTTGGGCCCCTAACGATTGTCTCCTTGGTGTGCTTTTAAAAATGAAACTTTCCAAAGTATGCAGATGAGGCTGAAAATGATGTCAGGAGTTTCAAAAGTGAGGGTCTACTAGCAAGCACTTGAGTTGAGTTGGAATGAGAGCTAGTGTTGAATCTGGCAGTAGTTCCTTGGGTATCCCTGTTTCACCCCAACTGCTGTGGCAAAGGCAGGCTTGAGCCATTTCTGGAGTTATCCTCCGGGATATTATTGCTCTGGGAGGAAGTCCACAGCATTTGGAGGTTCAAGAATTGCGTCTTGTTTTTCCAGCTGTGATACACTTCAGACCCACCCACTCCTCATTTCTAACAGGGACTTTGAGACAGAATCAGTTGTGGGCACTCGCAATCATGTGTGGTGCTCCTGGTGACTCCATGACTAAGAAGCATCATGGCACATTGGGCATTTGGAATCCCTGTTGAACAGGTAACCCATATAATCACTTAGGCAGCTGGTCCCAGCCTTTGATCCTCCATTTGTTTTGGACTTTAGCTTCCAGAAGCCCCCGCCAAGTAGCCCAACAGTCAGGAAGTCTGGGAGCTGATGTCCCACATTAATCTGGAAGACCAAAGGTTGGGAACCACTGACTTAAGGGAAGCACTGTTTTCTAGGTTGGCAAGGAAGCAGTATGCAACCCTCCACCATGACAGGGGATGCTGAGGCCAGCTGGAGAAGCCAGATCTTAAAAGTGCTAGGGTTAAGGCACTGCTTCTTGTGACTTCAAAACACTTTGCAGGTGGAGAGGAGTAGATGGTCATAGCATGTGACGTCTTTATAACAAGACAGAAAATGCAGAGGTGGGTTTGTGATGAGGGGGAAGGTTGAAGGAGTGAGAGAATAATTTAACTGAATTTTATAGGTAACTGACTGAGGAATCTAGAAAGAGAACCACCAGCTTAGCTGTGTCCTTTCCCTCCACACCTACACTTGCTTAATTTCTATTTTGATACCCTTCCAAGTGAATTGTGTTTCTCTAGGTTCCTGTGTCAGGAGAGACCTTGTCATCCTGATGTTTGTGATACTTTGGGCCCCTCTGCCGTCATAAAACACATGAATTTTTTAAGCAAAACAGTAGCATACAGTTGGAATAACTTTTTTCTTTTAGAGGGGCTGCCTGCGGCCCCATAAGTATTTGAAACACCACAGGACTATCTGTCCCATTGCAAAATGGTGTTTGGTATCTTGTGGGTACAGTTTTGCAGCGAAGTAGTAACTCTTGAAGAATGGCATTGGATGCAGTAGAAGTACTGAAGATCTTCATCCTGATCCTCTTGAATGGTGCAGTATAGAACTTTGCAGCCTTAATTACTGCTAATTGGGGCAGTGAAATAGGGTTCTTCCACTGGTTATTTAAAAAGTGTAACGAGTTATTTTCAATTCTCTTTCCTCAATGTATTTATTTCCATATTTGGAGGGCCTGATTTGCACCATAGGTGCACCTTCTTTCTGCGTTTCCAGTTCTCAGCAACCTGTTCAATTCACCTATATCCCGTAGTGTGCTTTATGCAAGGCAGGCTTTCTCAAAATGGAAGGAAGAAAACTTTTGACTAAGCTACTCTAGGATGGACATTTCATGAAGGGTTTGTATATTGCTCTTACACTCCTGCATCTTTTTCTTTGCATGAAACAGTTTTGGAGCTTCAACACAGTCACTGAAAATGGCACATTAGTATACTGTAAAGCTATGAATCCTTTGGCCTGTGGGGCTTGACCTGTATGTTATGTTGGCTTGGGAAGGAGTACTCTGTGTAGCCTAGATATGTAGATCGTCTTAAGCTTCAGGGGGAGAAAATTAACCTCAAACAATGTGATGTGTTTGATGCTGCAAAAATTCAGTCCAGGGCATGTCAGGAGAGCAAGGAGTGTGGCTGGCTGAGTCCCACAACTGCTAAGGTCCAGGAATTGCCAGCATGCTGGGCAAGAAGACCCAGAAGGAATCACTATCCTACCAAAGACATCCAACTCTATGCAGTGCTGGGCATCAGTCGTGCCAGCAGACTGGTGCATGGGCTCTTCCACCTGCGCAAGCAGCAGTGCAGAAGATATAGCTGCCAGAAGTTAAAAAGCACAACAAATCACTACTCATGTCTCCTATGCAAGCAAGTACCAACATGCAGGAAGTGTAGGACATGTTTGGTTTTTCTGTTTTCCTTTTTTTAAGCGCTAGGTTATGTGTTAACTGTCAATTGGACTTCTTTGTTTTCTGGTTTCATGATGGTAGAAGCTTCACTTCAGATGGATATTACAAGCAGGAAGGAAATTGGATCTTTTTAAAGGTGTATTATACCAAAAAAAAACTCCACCCACACTTGAGTTTTCCATTGCAAGTTTGAAATAGCTTGGTAATTTTTTGTGTTTTGTTATATTTATGTGCAATTTTCCTTGTATTCAGTGAAAATAAGTTTTTAAAGAAACGTTTATAAAATTCTATTTTCTGTGTTGATGCAACAATAAGTGACTATCCTTTTCTTCTGGACATGGGTCCCCATTCTGCACTTAAGTGCTTGCAGTTGTATCAGCCTTCTTAAACCTGGTCCTGTTTGACTTGAGAGAGATGGGAGCTGCAATCCAATACATCTGAACAATATCAGGTTGAAGAAGGGTGGATTATTTTTTTAAAAACATCCCCTCAGAGTATCAAGCAGCTGTGAATATTGTGAGAACCAGCCGTGTTCAAGCAGCTCGTTTTTCATTCCGAGGTCCCAGCAACAATTGATCAGAATTTCTTCCACTGGGGTAATGGTTATAAGTTTGTGCCCTTGAATCTCTCCAAGTGTAGGAAGCAATGAAAAGGTATCACATTTCTCTCTGTTGCATACAGGGTCATTTTATCTCATGTGTTAGGGATTATTTCTGCAACAAACAGTGGGCAAGTTACATCTCTCCAGGTATAATATTGGTCGAGTCAAGCACTCCACCACAGAATGACTGGGGGAGGTAGACACTCATTGCTTCCCTGTAAGGCTCTGGGATTATTGAAGTTCTTGCTGGATCAGACCCTGTAACTTCGGTCTTAAAGAGAGTTTGCCCATTTGGCAGAAGGCGGTCTGTTGCGTTTTCCCCTCTGAATGGATGGAGAGTATCAGACTCCCTTTTTGTTGCTGCTTATTCTAACAAGCATTGTCTCGGGCACAGCATCTGCACACACCTCTAACAAAGTTTAATAAAAGTGTCTTAAGAAGACATGTTGTTGCAAAACTGACCTCTCCTTTTAGTGGACTTGTGCAGGAGCTGTTCTTGACAGGCCTTTGCTGCAAAACATTTAAGGGGACTTGTCATGGCTGTTCAACAATGACTGGTGCTATTGTTTTTTAAAAAGAAAACATTGTAAGGTTTTATTGGTTAATCTGTGTACGTTTAATTATGACATAGATCTTGCAGATCTCCTGAAAACCCATTTCCAGTGCACTCTACATAGTCACTTTCCCCCTTTGGGCTGGCACTTGGCAGAAATTCCAGAGGATCAAGACTTCACTCTTGTTGTTTCTGCAGACTGTAAACCTGTAATTAGTAGCATAGTTAAAGGATTTTAAAGATATTCTTTCCTGTATTTGTATGTCTGTAAATACATTCCATAGTTTGCAAAGATGATTATCAAGTATAAACATCATAATATCATGTATTTTGCTTGTATGCTGCCGGACAATTTCTAGTGCACATGATATTATAAACTCCAAACCCAGGTGATCCGAAATAAAGGCTCAAGCTTTAAAACCTACCTCTGTGAACAGAAGCATTTATTCTGTGACAGATTTGTCTCGTCTCAGGTGTCCTTGGTTGGTTGTAGCCCAGAGGAAGAGGATACCCAGTCTCAGTTCCCTACAAATTGGATGCTGTATTATGACGTTACAGTGCAAGTTGCAATCCTATCCTGTGCTTGCCTGCTCAGAGAGTTTTCTTATGAATGCACAATATAGCATTGGTAGTTTGCTAAGGTGATGATGATTATGATGAGTGCGCCCTTCAAGTGGTTTTTGACTTATGGCAACCCTAAGGTGACCCTATCATAGGTTTTCTTGGCAAGGTTTCTTCAGAATTTTGCCATTGCTTGCTCCCGAAGCTGAGAGAATGTCACTCACCCAAGGTCACCCAGTGACCTATTTCTTGAGACTGGGTCTACTGTTTGTGCAGCAGCCAACCAAATGATCTACCTTGGCTGCACCCAGTACATCACTGCCACCTCCTCCTGCTCCTCAGCCTCTTGTGTGTGAATGCAAAAGGAGCTCCACCTAAGCAGCTGGTGGAGCAGTGGCCTGGGCAGCTGGTCACCTTGGGAACAGCAACTGGCTGAATAGCAACCAAGAAATTCCTCACCGGTGCTGGCCCCACAGTGAACACTGGCATGGGTGAGATGCTTCTCTGTCACTGCTTGACAGGCTGTTCAGTTGCTCCTCCTAAGATGACTGGGTGAAAAGGGAGAAGCTTTTCCCTGGTGAGGAAGGACTCTCAGTCTGTAAGCGGAGGACTCTTTCAAAGAATGAACCCCACATACTATACCTCCTCCTTCCCCCCAAAAGTGTCTTCTCTACACAACTTCAAGACATCTCCTCTCACAAAACTCTCTTCTGCTACCTCTTCCTTTGCCCTTTCTGACCAGAGAAAGCATGAGCAGCAGAACAGCTCCAACCTCCCAGCCAAGTCCTGGCACAAAGCTCACAAAGCTTAAGAAGGGTCCCAAATCTAAAAGCACTTTTTTGCTGCTGCTTCTCCCCCACTGCCATGTGCTCTAATTCCCCACCCCCACTGTGGTCCCCAAAACTTCTGGTTCCCCTTGTCTTTCGTGCACACCAATAGCTTAACCAAAGCCGCCCCCTCCTGCTGCTCCCTTTTCCCTCCCTGTCCCTTGGGATCCTTCCACTGCCCCGGGAGGTGTATCACCCACTTTGGGAATCACTGAGGTAGCCCATTCCACTACCTGAGGACTCTGGCCTGCATATGAATGGTAACCCTAGATAAGCAAACCCACTGAATCGTTGGGATTTACATACATGGCAACTCACAATTCAACAGTTGATGCAGTGGGTCTACCCTAGTTGGAATTTATCAACAGAATCCATGGCTCTGTAACTTCTTGTGCAGAGTTTGGTTTCCACAAGTTCATGCACATATATGAAGGGGACCACTGGGATTCAAATATATTGGAAATACACATTGCTGTCTGTAGCTTCCCTGAACCTCAGGGGGGAAAACAGATCTTTAGATGAGTCAGATATGTTTTATTCCCTTTTTCCGTTTGTTAAATGAAATAAAAATTATTAAAACACAGCACAAAATAGCACATCCAGAGTAACCGATGCAAAAAGGAAGAGGCCCCTCCCTCTTCAACTGTCATCTCGGCCTCAGAGGGAGCCATGAGGCAGACCCAGCAACATCAGGGACTGCCTGAGAGCTGGTGGAGGACTACTTCTGCCGCTGCCCCCCCCCCCATGTCACCTGGGAAGAAGCTCCCCAGAACTGCGGAGGACTGTCTTGCCGCTGTGGTGGCTTTTTACCAGGGGGGAGGGGTCAGTGAGAGAGGGGTGTTTTTATGTATTCTTAGTTGTTTTATTGATATTTGCTGTGAACCGCCCTGATCTATGGAAGGGCGGTATAAAAATAATAAGTTTATTTATTTATTATTATTTAAAAAGTCTGCCTGTGTTTCTGTGACCTGCTCACTTTCACAAGATCGTGCTTCACTGTATAGAATGAAAGAGTTAAGTGCTAAACATTTTATTTTTGAACACAGGTGTCCCCTTGCAAACCACTCTGTTGCCCAAAAGCACGGTGTGAAGCTGGTGGTGGTGCAATCCTTGGTCACCCTCATTTTTTCTTTTTTGGTCCAGGCTTTCCTTTGCCTTTCTTTCCTTTTTCATTGACTGGTTGCTCTTCTTCAAAGAGTTTTTTAAGGGCCTTATAAGGACCCAGGAATCTACGGACCATCATGCCTTTCCACCAGGCCTGCAGCTGAAAGAAGGAAAAGGAAGAGGGTGAGAGAGAAACAGAGAGAGAAGCCTTTGGCGCCTGCTTTCCTTTCCAGCCATTCAGCAGTATGCATGGCTAATCATGGGTTCCCAGGAAAGATTGCTCTGTAAGGGTCCTGCATTTGTGGATTCCCTCAACTCTTGAAGGAAGCGGCTTGGCCTGCCTCCCAGGGCTCCATCTGCTGCCTGTCTGCACTAAGTTGGCCTCGGCATCTGATGCCCACATAGATCTTATTGCTGCCAGCTCAAGCCTCAGAAAGGCCTGACTTGGACACACTCCAAGGAAGCATTTGGCTGGGGAAACACTGGCATGTGTTTCAGAAATCCCCACAATCCAGATCGGAAAGACAAGCTGATGCACCCAGGACAGTAAATGTATGAGTCCAGGATGAGTCTCGGTCTCCACAAGCCTCCAATACAGGGCTGTCTAGAGAGGGTTTTTCTCTCTCTCCCTGCCCTTTCTCCCATCTCCAGTACAGCGCTCCAGTCACTCCAACCAATACACAGCAGACCTTTCCCACTTTTCCTCTTTTAAAAATGAATGGGCAAAGGGATCTTGTACCAAGAGTTGGTGGCATGACCTTGCCTTCTTTGCTTCTTAAAAATAAGTATGCAAAGGGATCTTGTAGCACCTTTGAAACTAACCGAAAGAGAGAAGCTGATAGCATGAGCTTTCATAGATTGGATTCTACCAGCTTCTTTCTTTCAGTTAGGCTGCATTCACTCTGCAGAAATAATCCAGTCTGGCACCACTTCAACTGCCATGGCTCAGTGCTATGGAATTCTGGGAATGGCAGTTTTGTGAAACATTTTTAGCCTCCTCCATCAGAGAGATCTGGTGCCACAACAAACAATTCCCAGGATTCCACAGCACTGAGCCATGGCAGTTAAAGTGGTGCTAGATTGGATTATTTCTGCTGTGTGGATGCAGCCTTAGTTTCAAAGGTGGTGCAAGAGCCCTTTGCATGCTGCTTTTCCATACTATGTCTCTGTCCCCTCCCTCCCTCCCCAAGACCTTGGAGGAAGGCCACATCTCTCAACAAAACTGCTCCCACAAGAAAATTAAAACATCGTTTTTGGTGGGTTTTTCAGGCTCTGTGGCCATGTTCTAGAATGCATTCTCTGAAAATGCTAGCCACAAATGCTGGTGAAACGTCAGGAATAAACTTCTAGAACATAGCCACAGAGCCCAAAAATACCCTGCAAAAAAACTATGGATGCTGGCCATGAAAGCCTTCAACTTCACAAAATAAAAAAAGGTTTTGCCCCCAAGGAGAGAGGATACATTTTTAACATGTTTGGGGGCTTCTGGGGCTATTTTAAGCCTTGGAGAGGCATTATTATAACAAGAGGAAGTGAGCAGAAGCCATTTCCTATTCGCCTCCTGTTTCGAAAAAGGCCTCTACTTGGCCTGAGTCCAAAATGGGGGGGGGGGATTCAAGGCAAAATAATTCTTTGAACAATTTTGCAAAATGTGTTCCCATTGGGCTTCATTGTGAAACATCCTTTACACTCCCTATAGTGTATTTGGGGCATTCTAGAACATTCTAGAGCCACTCTTTGCCCACTGTTGATATATATGTATATCCTTTGCATATATACTATGTAAACACCCAAAGGACTAAATATATTTCAGAAGGGACTCCAGGCGACAGCTGACAGAGATGCGCTGGAGATGGTGACAGCCTCAGTAGGGTTTCAGGCATTGCTTGTGTGGCTTCCTTCTTCCGCTCTCCTTCCAGGCCAATCTTGCAGTCACTTGGACTCAAAGGAGCAAGAGCATGCTGGGTAGGGCAGTTCTTGGTGATGTTGCCTGCCTCTCCTACCATACAGCTACAGTTCCAGAGTAACCCCACAACTTATTTAGCAGAAAACGCTCTTAAGGAGGTGGCTCTGTGTTGGAGGTAGAGCTGGGCAGAGGCCTCAAAGGACCCACCACCACCAAAAATGGTGACTGTAAAAATATATTGGGGGAAGGAAGAAGGCTGCTTCCTGCATATTGCTGCCACTAGGGCCACATAAAAGGAGATCATGTCCTTCCAGACCCCTTTAGGTGAAGGCTGCAGAGCATGCTGCTTTTCTTCTTGCTCTGATTTCAAATGCCCTGAAAGGGGAACAGTTCAGATTTCTGGCAAGGGCATTGCCAGGGAAGGAAAAGCAGGTGAGCCCACCCTGGCATACAGCCCTGAATGGAAGAAAAGGTCCCTTGCCCTTAACTGTAGACTCAAACAAGCAAAACCAAGTCTTGCATGTGTGCTCTTGGAGCAGGAACAGAGAAGACCTGAGAACAGGGAGAGGTTCTCTCCTCTCCCCCATCCTCAGGCCAGCAAAGGCCCGGAAGGCATGTCAATCCACTCAGTATTACCTTCAGGATGCTCTTCATCTCCAGCGCATCCCGTTCTACCTTCTTCCGGGCATTCTCCTTCTCTTTCCGGTCTTCAATGATGGCTTGTTCACATGCCAGGCACTGCAAAAAAGGCAAAGGCATATTGTCTAGAACTTGTTTTAAGGGTGTCTGCAGGCACTGAACCCAATCTGTATCCTCTGACACTGCAGGTTTATAAATACTCTTTTGAAAACATGTCAGTTGATCTCTTTGAAGTGAGAATCAAATGGAATTAAGAGTTGTGTGGTCTTATAAAGCTGATCAGTAAAAATTGGCTAGTTTCAATGTCTAGCTTTTGAGCAGATTTAAAATTACAACTCATCAAGCAAACACACACACACACAATATTTTGAGTTTATTGGATGCTGCTATGGCTTTTTCAAAAGAAATCCTTGAAATGCCATTTGATGTGGGTGTACCCAGTGGTTGGATGCATTGCAACACATTACAGTAATTTTGTATTAGAAAACTGATCCAGTAGATACTTATGTATTTTTAAACTGTATTCCTGTGAATTGGAACATAGCTGATAGTCAGCTAATCCAACTAATAGTTGGAGCCAGCCTGTGTTTCATCAGATGTGTGAAGTTAATCCTCTGAAGACAGACATAAACAAATGGGAGGGGAGCTGAAATGTCATAGAAATACAAAATATGTTGGCTTGCTGGTTTGAATGCAAAGGTGTTTCCCACCTTTGTCCTTTTTAGCTATTCTTTACAGTCATCAGTAAGACAATGACTGAGTGTCATCTCCAGACGTTAATCAGGTTCAGAAATTCAGGCTTCAGGAGTTAAAACTCAGCAGTCCTTTATTCAGTAATTGGGTCCACACTAGAAACAGCCATTGTCCGAACTAAACAGCAAGCATTAACATTGCTTAAACACATCTGATTTCAAAATCTTGGTGAATTGGTATTTCCTCTGTTACATATTCAAAACAACTCTGGTTCTCTCCCATACCTTCTTCCCAGCCAAAGGACCTTGGACATTACAACCCATGCCTGCCTCCCCTATTTTGATATCATGTCACCGGTGCAATAACCATTTTTCTACATTATTTGTTACACTGCATAGGCTATCACTGTAACTCAATCTACCCCTAAATTTATGGCAGGTAAGATGCAAACGCATCACCTGACACCGAGATTCTAGACCAGCTTCTTAGTTAAGAATACTAAGTAGCTGATCTAGACTCTTGGTAATTGTCTTAGCAGTGGTTTTAAAGAGTAAAGCTAAGTAGCACTTGCTGGCTCAGTTCACCCAATCCAGCCTGACAGCATCAGCTGCTGCTGCTGAGAAGAGGTCTGTTTTCTTGTTGCTCAGCAGACTGGCGTTTCCACTCCCTTCTCACCAGCAATCTCTGGGCAAGAAGGAATTGTGACAGGGGAATGGAAATATGAGTCTATTGCATCCTGACTGACAGGAGAATAGAGCTCTCTATTGCTCGCAGTGGCTGATACCCAGTAATTTAGTAATGGGAGACTTTTATGATCTCTGTATATTTCCCACTCTATTACCAGGATCGTGAATATATAAGGATCATGAACACAAGTCAGTTATGGATGTGATTATGAATTCCAGCCAATCATACCAATATGTTTTGTGTATGTACAACTGTGTGTGTGTGTGTGTGTGGTGTTCCAGTTGTTGTTAGTTTACCTTCAATCATCCCCAACTCATGAGAAATCCCCAAGGCCCGCTATCCTCTACCTCCCTGCTCAGGCCCTGTAGGCTCGGGCCCAAGGTCTCTCCAATTGCTTGTAGCCTTCTGGAGTTATCCCCTCTTTTCTTAGCATCATTGCCTTTTCTGATGAGTCTTTACTTCTCATGGTTTGTCCAAAGTATGACAATTTTGTCAACCTGGCTTCTAGGGAGAGTTCGGGCTTTATGTGTTCTAGGACCCGTTAGTTCATCTTTTTGGCCATCTGTGGTAACCTCAGCACTTTTCTCCAGCACCAGACATCTCAAAATGTGTGTATGCATATGTGTATGTGTAGATATTAACATCAATATTAGGATGAACTTCCTGACATAAGGGCTGTTTGACAGTGGAACACACTCCCTCAGAGGGTGGTGGAGTCTCCTTCTTCGGAGGTCTTTAAATAGAGGCCAGATGGCCATCTGTCACAAGGGATGCTTTAATTGTGATTTCCTGCATGGCAGGCAATTGGACTGGATGGCCCTTCAGTCTCTTCCAACACTATGATTCTGTGTGTGTGCGCATGCATGCATGTGCTTACAGAGGCTTCTAATTATGCATCTGATTAATTCTGATGCATCCAATGAAGTGGTATGGAGTCTACAAAACCTCATCCTGAAATATATTAGTCTCAGAGGTGCTGTTAGATTCCCCCCCACATGAGAAAACAGACTGTGACACTTTACAGACCACCCAAAAGGGCGGTCTGCCGGCGCCGATGCTTGCTGCGTCAGGGAACCGCAGCGGACAAACTGCGCGATTCCTTGGCACAGCTAAAAGAACCCACAAAAAGCAGGTTCTTTTTGCGGCGCAATAACAATGCCACAAGGTGCCAATGGCACACTTGCGGCATCATTTCTGTGCTGCGATGTACGGACACTAAGCGTCCGCTACGTCAAAATGGTGGCGCCCATGTAGAATGGGCACCGCCATTTTGTACGTGCTCGGCAGATACTAGGGTTAGGGCGCCCGGAAAGGACGCCCTTTCATAACCCTAGTACGTGCTGAGCACGTACTATTGGCGCATCTGGAATGCGCCTAACTTGGCAGTCTCCTTGAGAACTTTCTCTTTAAGGAGAGGGTTTCTGTTTCTGAGCAGTGCTTGCTTTCCTTCCTACCTGCCTGGCCAGTTCCTGTAGTGCTGCCTGGTCGGCTGCTCTGGAAGACTTCAAGGCGTTGAGTTCTTGCTGCTTAGCTTCTGTTTCCTTCTCGTACTTGTCCACCCAGTACTCCAGCTTCTCTTCTATGCTCTGGGACAATCACAAACACAAACACTTAGCACTGTGTATCCCCCCCCCCCCCCGCTGCCCCCCAATTTTTTCAATGCAATTTTTGTGTTGAAGGGCCATGTGCAAATTATTGCCCAACACAATGCACAGCCACAAGTGTGCCCATGACAGCACAAGGAGGTGCTACTCCACTTATTCAACCTTCAAATATTATTATTATTTATATTCCGCTTAATCACTTGTAATCCAAGAGGATTACAATAAAACAAGATACAGTTAAAATTCTAAGAAACCCCTATCCCTGAATGTGTATGTTGTGCATTAGGCAAAAATGTCCAACTGCTTCTGTAGGGGAACTTAAGGCTTGGATGCAAGACTCTGGTCAAAGTGGATGAAGGAGGAAAAGACAAAAATGTGTGGGTTTTCTTACTCTCAGTACTACCATAAATAGACCCTCAGAAAATGGATCATTACTCACCACCTGCTGCTGCTTAAGGAAATTCTCAATGTCACTGTGAACCCTCATCTCTTGATCTATTTGATTCCTCAGTTTCTGTGAGAGGAGAAAGCGAAAAATTTGCTTTGAACCAAATATGTTCTAAGGTGCCTCTCTGGACTGATAGTATTTAGCAATAGCATTTACATTTCTATACTGTTTAATACAGTACTAAGTAGTCTCAAAGCGGTTTTCAATATGTGAGCTAATTGCCTCCAATAAGCTGGGTTCTCATTTTAGCGATCTATGGAAGGATGCAAAGCTGAGTCAACCCTGGAGCCCTGGGATCGAACTCACAACCTTGTGGCTGCAGTACTAGCATTTAACTGCTGCACCATCAGGGCTCCCTTTCTATCTTTCTAGCAAACCCATCCACTCTATGCCATTCCATGCCAGGCTGAGCACAACAGATGACTGGGGTTTGGGGCTGCTACCCTCCCTCCAAGACCATATGTCCAGATCCCAGGGGCCCACCCCAATTTCTAAGCTATTGTGTAAAAATGTTATGTGGTTTCAAGTCATTTCTGACTTATGGTGACTCTAAGATGAACCTATCATGGGATTTGTTTTTTTTGGCAAGATTTCTTCAGAGGAAATTTGTCATTGCCTTCCTCTGAGGCTGAGAGCGTGTGACTTGCCCAAAGCCACCCAGTGGGTTTCCATGTCCATGTGAGGATTCAAAAACTGGTCTCCCAGAGTTATAGTCCAACACTCTAACTACTACACCATGTTGGCTCTCATAAACTATTTTTACTCAAAATGCACAGTTTGCGGGGGGGGGGGGGGGATACTGGCAAACTGGAACACATGGGTCTGCTACCCTAAAATAATTACACTTTGGCTGGCGGTTTGTGATTGCTTTAACATAACTAGTCAAATTGATGCACAGTTCTTTGTTGCTTTTGTCAATTTATGATAGAGCAAATGAAAATATCCCGTGTCAAGATCTTATAACTACGTTGCTGTATGCAACAAGGACAGAGATAGCAAGGATGCAGAAGAAGTTACAAGGTTTATCCTTGGTCAGTGGTCAGATCAAATTTGGACTCTCCTATTGTTAGAGCAATTGACACTCAGACTTCACCTTGCCAGAGGCAAAACAGCTGAAGACACTTTGGACACTGTATGGCACCCATTCATAACACACATGTCACATACAAATTCTAGACATGGCCCACCATTGAACCGTATGATGCTTTGGAAGCTGTCAGGAGCACACTTTGGAAATTGATTATGGTCTGTTGCTGTCATTTGTCTTTGGTGGCAAATGATTACATTTTGAATCATGCCATGTTGTCTGTGGGGAGAGAATAAATTACTATGATACTATATAAATTGCTGATTTGGCTCAGGGGCCGGTATTAGTCCATGGACCACTGACTTATTTTATTCATTTGGTCATTCATTTAACTCAATGCTTCCCAAACTCTGGTTCTCTAGCTGTTTTGGGGTTGAACTCCCAGAGGTCCCAGCCAGCTTGGCCAATTGCCAGGAATTCTGGGAGTTGAAGTCTAACACATCTGGAGGACAAAAGTTTGGGAATCACTGATTAAACTTATAGCTCTCTATTTTCTCTCTGTATAGGAGTCAGGAATATCACTAATGGGGAGTGGGCACACTGGGTGACACCCTAACTGGGAGGACACTACTGTACCCCAAATGTTGAAGGTGTGGAATGAGATGTGACCCAATGGACAGAGAAAAGAGATGCTCACCGCACTCATAGCCAACATCAGCATGGAGGTGAACATCACCTTCTCCACCCACCGAGCCTCAGCGGCCATGGTTTCCTCCCTTCCTCTATCTCCCTGGCCAATAGCACTTCCAGACCCGGAAGAGGCTGCCAGGTGGGTGGAAGGGGAGGCAGCAAGGAGGACGTGGCAGCAGAAATGTGGAGTCGGCCTTGCCGTCGTGACTACTGCTGCAGCTGCTATTGTCCATCTTTTCGGGGGTTACCAGGACCCAAAGACATGGACAGTAATGTGGCAGCAGAAGCATGGAGTTAACCCACATCCACAGCTGCTCCTTGACTCTTTGGGGGTTCCCAGCAGCCACCACTGCAACAGGACCAACTCCATGTTTCTCCCACCACTGCTGAATCATTGTTGTTATTATTATTATTAACCTTTATTTATGAAGCGCTGTAAATTTACACAGTGCTGTACATGCAATCTTTTTAGTCAGACGGTTCCCTGCCCTTGGGCTTACAATCTAAAAAGACATGACACAGAAGGAGAAGGGAGTGGTGGAGGGAAAGGGTAAGAGGTCCAGCAGTTCCTCTCTACCTCCAAGGCCTGGATCAAGGCAGATGGACTGGAGGGAGGGCTTGGCTTCATAATGAATGGTTAATCTTCTTCCAGGAAAAATACAAACTCTCAAGCAGGATAATGCATATACAGTACATAGCAATACAGGAAATGGTTTGATAAACAGGCACCAAAAGAACATCAAATAGCAAGCGACAATTATGCAATGCCTGGGAACGCATCTCTGAACAGGATGGTTTTCAACTCCGTTTTGAAGCTGGTTAAAGAAGTGATGGCCCTTGTGTCTCGTGGGGGAAGAAGGTTCCAGGAGTGAGGGGCAGCAAGTGAAAAGGGGCGAATCCGGGATGGGGCAGAGGAAATCCTGGGCTGGGACAGCAGACCTTGACTACCAGAACGGAGGGCCCTAGTGGGAAGGTAAGGAGAAAGAAGGTCTGATAAGTAAGGAGGGACCAGTCCATGGAGGGCTTTAAATGTCGACAGCAGGAGCTTATACTGAATGCAGAAAGGGAGGGGAGCCAGTGAAGGGATGCCAACACAGGAGAGAGATGGTCAGAGCAGTGGGTGGATGTGATAATGCGTGCAGCTGAATGCTGGACAGAGATTAAAGGACGGAGGTGAGAGAGAGGAAGCCCAGCCAGGAGGACGTTACAGTAATCAAGTCGTGAGACCACTAGGGCATGGACCAGGATCTAGTAGAGGCGGAGAGATATGGTCGGATTTTGGCAATATTGTACAAAAAGAATCTACAAGCCTTGGCTGTGGTCTGGATCTGAGGGATACACGACAGAGAAGAGTCAAAGATGAAACCCAGACTGCGGGCTTGCTGGACTGGTTGAATAGAAATGTTGTCAACAGAGACAGAAAAGGAGAGTTGAAGGGTGGGCTTAGGAGGAAAGACAAGAAGCTCTGTCTTGGACATGTTGAGCTTCAAACGCCGATGGCGCATCCACTGCGAGGCAGCTGTGAGGCAAGACGAAACTTGCTGTTCAAGCCTTGGAGAAAGGTCAGGGGCGGAAAGATACAGCTGGGTGTCATCGGCATAGAGATGGTAGGAAAAGCCAAAAGAGCTAATGAGTTTACCGAAGGACAGTGTGTAGAGAGAAAACAGAAGGGGACCCAGAACAGAGCCCTGGGGAACTCCAACAGATAAGGGAACAGGAGATGAAGTCTGACCTCCTGCAACCACTGCAAAAGATCTGCCAGACAAGTAAGATCTAAACCAGTCGAGAACAGAGTCTGAGAACCCAAGGTCAGAAAGTATATTAACTAGAAGAGAGTGATCAACGGTGTCAAAGGCTGCAGACAGATCAAGAAGGATGAGAACAGAGTAAAGGCCATTAGCCTTGGCCTGTAAAAGGTCATTCGAAATCTTAGTGAGAGCTGTCTCAGTAGAATGCCTTGGGCGGAAACCAGACTGAAAGGGATCGAGGATGGAGTTGGCTTCAAGAAACTCAAGACAGCGAGAATAAACAACCCGTTCCAAAACCTTAGAAAGAAAAGGAAGAAGAGAAATCGGACGATAGCTAGACAGAGAGGAGGGGTCAAGAGAAGGTTTTTTCAGAATTGGGGAAATGAGACCATGTTTGAAGTCCGAAGGGAAGGAGCCTGTAGAGAGAGCGAGATTGAAGATATGGAGAAGCGAGGGCAGAAAAGAGGGAGCTATAGAGATTAGAAGACGAGTAGTAATTGGATCAAGAGAACAGGTTGCAGGTTTGGAAGAGTTCAGAAGTGTAGAGAGTTCATCCAAAGAGGCAGGAGGAAACACAGAAAATTTGTTAGGCGAGGGCGATAAAAGATTAAGAGCAGAAGAAGTCATTTCTAACTTACGGCAACCCTAAGGTTGCCGTAAGTTGGAACTCTAAGGTTATAGGTTTATCAGGGGAGTTTTCTTGGCAAGATTGCTTCAGAGGAGGTTTGCAATTGTCTTCCTCTGAGGCTGAGAGAGTGTGACTTGTTCAAAGTCACCCAGTGCATTTCATGGCTGAGTAGGGCGTTGAATCCTGGTTTCCAGAGTCTTTGGATCATAGTCAACACTCAAGTACAATGCCACACTGGCTCTCCAATTATTATTATTACTGCAATAATAATTTATCAAGGAGAATGTTAAAAAAATTATCCACAACAGATGTCACATATGCTAGATATGCAACTAACAGGCACCAAGGCAGCTTACAACAAATTAGAACAGCTAAAGTCTTATCCATTCAAAGGTTTTAAAAGAAAGGAAGCAACCACACATACACACCCTGCACCTTCCTGAGGCCTTCCTAGTGCCACATAGCGGTTGCCACACAGGAACCAGAGGGCAGTAGCTGCTCCCCTGGGTGTATCATCCCACCAAGTGACACCCTTCTGGGGAGTCACACGGTGTGGTCCACACATCCCTATTGAACCACTGTCTGTGGCCCACACTTTGTCCACCCTTGCACTAACTATGTATCTTAGGGTACATCTGCAATGCAGAAATAATCCAATTTGACAGCACTTTAAATGCTCTGGCTCAGTACTATGGAATTCTGGGAATTGTAATTTTGTGACTACCTACCCATTTAGCCTTCTCTGTCAGAGAGCTCTGGTGCCATAAGAAACTATAGTCCCCAGAATCCCACAGCACTGAGCCTTAGCACCTAAAGTGGTGTCAAACTGGATTATTTCTGCAGTACAGATGCAGCCTGAGAGCATTTAAAGCTTCTACCTGTTGGTAACTCACCTGTGCCATTTCCTCCCCCAAATGACCTCCTTGCTGCTGCCCCCAGTGTGCCTGCCCAGGAAAGAGTGTCAACCTACTTCAATTTCATTCAGCAAATCTGTCTCGGCCCCAGCGCATTTCTTCTGCACTTGAGCCACCTGGAGCCCTCTGTCCTTCTTGACGTAGCGATTCTCCATCTCCGTTTTAGCTTTCATCTCTTGAAGCTGGTCTTTGAGATACGCCACCATCTCATTCCGGTTCTATGAAACAAGAGAGAGAGAGTTGAAGAGTGTGGGAGAGAAGGAAGGGGATGACAAGAACAGCCAAAAATATTCAAAAAATTGTTGGAAAGCGTCAAAAAATCCTGACCAGGAAAACTAGATTAGACAAGTGAGAATCTGTGGGGAGAAATGCATGGGTTTTGTGCAGAAGGAAGTATTTTCTATGTAGAAAACAAGATTCCTACATAGTTTCCTATACAGAAAATGGTGTTTTCAGTTCAAGAATGCCATATAAATTTGTTTTTGGCACAGAAATGTTTTCTGCACAAAAAATGCCATTTTTCTACAGACAAAAACACATGCCTATATCTAGATATAGATTGCACAGAATATACCCTGAATTGAAAATAGTCTGAAAATAGTTTTCGACAGCATTCTTGCAGTGAGGGCAAAATGGTTGAATTATTCATTTTCCAAGGATGTAGATTTATTTATATCCCTAAATAGAAGCAACATGCTGCTCTGCCGCATCATTAGGTTGCATTCTTCCAGCCTAGACTGTCTTCTGCCCTGCTTTTCAGGCGTGTTGGGTAGACTTCTACCTCAGTCTGTATCTATGAGAGACTCAGCCTTCTTCTTACTGGGAGAAAACCAACTGGATCATGCCACTGAAAGCCTCTCCACATAAGAGCTTCATTTTACTAACGCAATAGTTCTCAACCTTTGGTCCACCAGAGCTTTTGGACTTCAGCTCCCAGAATCCCTGGGAGATCTCTGGGATCTAAAGTTCAAAACAGCTGAAGGATCAAAGGATGAGGCAGCTTGTTCTAATGTGTTCAATTTGGTATACAATGCATCCACAATATGCAGTGTGGATCCCTGTGGATACCAAAATCCGTGCATGCTCAGGTCCCATTACATATAGTGGGGTATTAGTATTGGCCCTTGGTATGCTCTGAGGTTTGTTTCCAGGACTCCCATGAATACCAAAATCCAGGGATGTTCAAGTCCCATTAAATACAATGGCGCACTAAAATGGCAAAATCAAGGTTTGCTTTTTGG
Source organism: Sceloporus undulatus (assembly GCF_019175285.1). Taxonomy (NCBI): domain Eukaryota; kingdom Metazoa; phylum Chordata; class Lepidosauria; order Squamata; family Phrynosomatidae; genus Sceloporus; species Sceloporus undulatus. The sequence continues at coordinate 270,995,844 of NC_056524.1, forward strand.
AATTTATATATTTTTGGAATATTTTCAAGCTGTGGATGAATCTATGGATGTGGAGGGCAAACTGTACAACATAGTGCTTGGTTTTAATGGAAGAGCTTTAACTATGTGTACCCCATCACCCATCTACCCATGTAGTCCAAACACAAGTTGATCATCTGAAGGATAACTAAGCCCACAAAGAAAGGTTCTGCTCCACCATTAAGGGCAAACAAATATCTGTTTAAACATCATTTTAAAATTCTATTCAGTCATCTTCAGTGTTAAAGGTGGGTGGGTGGGGGGCTCTGCCTGCTTCTGAAGTCACTGTCGGACAGGCTGTTGCAGAAGAACTGGTTTCTCATTTGCATAAACCATTGGTTATTGGGACAACTAAAATGAACAACATACATGATACAAGCTTTTGAAGTTCCACTGGCTTCTTCATCAAGCAAAAGTCTTAAAAAGCACTTTTGATTTTCAAACTAAATTAAATTAAATCTAAAATGATTTTTAGCATCTTTGCCTGATGAAGAAACCAGTGGAACTTCAAAAGCTTGCATCATGTATTTGTGCATTTTAGTTAGCCCAGTAAAGGCATTGGTGTTTTATGGAGTTTGAATGTTATTGTACTTTGCTGTATTGGCCAACAAAGCTGCCCCTGGATATATCATGGAATAGTGGTTTGCATGCTGGACTACGAATCTGAGACCAGGGTTCAATTCCCCACTCAGCCATGAAACCCAGTGGCTGACTTTGGGCAAGTCATATGGTCTTAGCCTCAGAGGAAGGCAATGGCAAACCTCCTCTGAACAAAGCGTGCCAGGAAATCCTCAGGATATGTTTGCATTAGGGTCGCTATAAGTCAGAAATGACTTGAAGGCACGCAACATACATGTAACAGGGGGTTAGGCTAAATGTCCTTGAGGTCCCTTCCAACTAAGATTGTAGGATTTCAGTGCCTGGGCTGGGCCTCCAAAACAACAAGACATACTTCAGTAACCTTCTGCACTCTGCTGGGTTCCCAAAAGGGCAGTTATTCCATTTGTTTTCAGTTCAGCATGAAATGAAGGGAACTGAGGGAAGATCATTGTCTCAGGCTCACCTGCAGCTCATAATCCTTCTCTCTCTTGATGTCACTGAGCTGCTTCTGGAGGCTCTTCACCTTCTTCCTTCCCATCATTTCCCTAGAAAGGAAGGGGAAGGCAGAGGAGGCAAAGAAAATTCCCACAGTGGCTCAAAGCACAAACAAGACAAGATGCGGTTGTTGTGGTTGTTAAAGCCTTTGTTAAGAAAGGGAATTCCCTGGCAAGTAGCCAGTGTGCAAAAGAAAAGAATGCCTCCCTGTTTTGTTCACTGGCAGCAGTGGAGCAGTGGCACAGCAGAGCTTTTGTCCCTGTTTGGAAGGGAAGAGAAGGGAAGAAGGACCTAAACCCTGGGTGGGCAAATGTGGGAGGCTAGGAGAGGTTTTGGAGGCACACTCCCCGCTGCACCTCTCCTCAAAGAAACCCAGTTTGTTGCCCCCAACTGCACCTCTACACTGTCTAGGGATAAAGGGGCCATGTCCACCATGGCTGCATCTGGACTACTTTAGCTGTACCCTTCCCAAAATTCCATAGCATTGAGCCATGGCAGTTCAAGTGGTGTCAACTTGGATTATTTCTGCAGTTCAGATGCAGGCCATGTTTTTAGGCATTCCCTGGCCATCTTGGGGCCTTTTTTTTTTCAAAACAGCAACCCAGAAGTCACCTCTGGTTCCATTTTTAAGAAAGGCCTTCCTGGGCGGTGGGCAAAACTTGTTCAAAATGCCCCATTTGAGGGCAAAAAATGTTTTTTGACAAAAACAAAATATTGACACACACATATCCTTTCAAGGGGCCTCAGAAATGGTCCTGGGGCTCAGATACAGCCCTCAATTTACTCACATTGGCTCTTAACAGCAAAAACAGGACAGAAGATACTTACAGGGCTTAGCTGCCGTTGTCTCTGTAACATTTTCTGTTTGCAAATATACAGTGGGACCTTGGTATCCACTGAAATTTGGTTCCAGGACCCCCATGGATACCAAAATTAGTAAATGCTGAAATCCCATTAAATACAACAGCACAGTAAAATGGTGTCCCTTATATAAAATGGCAAAATCAAGCTTTGCTTTTGGGAATTTATATATTTTAAAAATATGTTCAAGTTATGGATTGAATCCATGGATACCAAGGGCTGACTGTACAAACAGACCATACATGAGGTTAAATTATGGCACCCTCTTCACCCCCAGAGCAAAGAGGCATTCTGGCAAGATGGCACTCACAGTTCTAGCTCCCTCCAGCTAGAAATACCCAATTCTCCCCATGACCTGATTTCAAGATACATATATTCAACCGAGATAATGAGGAAATCAAAATAGTTAAAGAATTCCCATACGTTGGATCAAAGACTGATGAGAACAGAGATTGCAGTCAAGAAATAAGAAGAAGGCCAGGAATGGGAAGGGCAGCCATAAAAGGTAAGATCATAGAATCATAGAGTTGGAAGAGACCCCAAGGGCCATCCAGTCCAACCCCTTTCTGCCATGCAGGAACTCACAGTCAAAGCATCCCTGACAGATGACCATCCAGCCTCTGTTTAAAGACCTCCAAGGAAGGAGACTCCACACTGAGGGAGATCCTAAAGTGTAAAGACTGAGCACTGAAGTCAGCCAAGCCATTGTATTTCCCATCTTCCCATGTACAGCTCTGAGAGCTGCAAAGTGAAGAAAGCCAATGGGAAGAAAATAAATTCATTTAAGATATGGTGCTGGAGAAGAGTGCTGAAGATCCTGTGGACAGCCAAATAATAATAATAATAATAGGATTTATTTATATGGGAATCCTGGCGGCTTACAACAGAGGGGATGATAATAGACGGTTCCCTGCCTTCAGGCTTACAATCTAAAAAGACATGACACAAAAGGAGAAGGGAATGGGGGGAGGGGAGATCAGGTCCAGCATTCTTCTCTCCCTCTGAGGCCTGGACCAAGGCAAGAAAAACAAATGGGTCCTTTAACAGATCACACTAAAATCTCACTGGAAGCCAAGATGACTAGACTGAGGCTGTCATACTTTGGCCATGTCATGAGAATGCATGACTCACTGCAAAGGACAATAGTGCTTGGAAAGGTGGAAGCAGTAGAAAAGACCACACATCAGAAGGATAGATTCAGTCTGGGAGGCCATGGGCCGGAATCTACAGGAGCTATGCAGAGCTAGTGGAGGATACGGAGGCTTTCTCCTGCAGCAGTGATTCCCAAACTTTGGCCTTCCAGGTATTTTGGATTTCAGCTTCCAGTATCCTAAACTACTGGCCAAGATGGCTGAGGGTTCTGGAAGCTGAAGTCCAAGACATCTGAAAGACCAGAGTTTGGGAATCACTGAACTACAGGGTTGCCATGGGTCGGAGCCAGCTCAAGGACAGTTAACTACAACTTGTTACCTTCCTATTCCCATCCCGCAGCCAAACATGATGTCTCCCCCTTTGTGTGCTCATGGACAAATTGGTCCAAATGTCTGATGAATCTCTAGGTATTAGGGAAATATTTCCTGTTATTAGCATCCAGTGATGGAATATTAGTTGATCACTTGAGAAAGCAGAGTAGCTGTACATCTGGAGTTTCTCTCCTAATAATATCCCAGGCATTCTCAGACATTTTCGTATTGTGTGGCCACACTGCAGAACTAATGCAGTTTGACACTGCTTTAACTGCCATGGCTCCATTTTAAGGAATCCTGGGATTTGTAGTTTGTTGTGGCATCACAGCTCTCTGACAAAGAAGGCTCAATAGCGTCCACCACTACAAATCCATTCTGTAACATTTGTAAGAATTCCATAGCCCTGAGCCATGGCAGTTAAAATGGTGTCAAACTGCTATAATTCTGCAGCCTTTGACACCGTTGATCACTCTCTTCTAGTTAATATACTTTCTGACCTTAGGTTCTCGGACTCTGTTCTCGACTGGTTTAGATCTTACTTGTCTGGCAGATCTTTTGCAGTGGTTGCTGGCGGTCAGACTTCTTCTCCTGTTCCCTTATCTGTTGGAGTTCCCCAGGGCTCTGTTCTGGGTCCCCTTCTGTTTTCTCTCTACACACTGTCCTTAGGAAAACTCATCAGCTCTTTTGGCTTTTCCTACCATCTCTATGCCGATGACACCCAGCTGTATCTTTCCGCCCCTGACCTTTCTCCAAGGCTTGAACAGCAAGTTTCGTCTTGCCTCACAGCTGCCTCGCAGTGGATGCGCCATCGGCGTTTGAAGCTCAACATGTCCAAGACGGAGCTTCTTGTCTTTCCTCCTAAGCCCACCCTTCAACTCTCCTTTTCTGTCTCTGTTGACAACATTTCCATTCAACCAGTCCAGCAAGCCCGCAGTCTGGGTTTCATCTTTGACTCTTCCCTGTCATGTATCCCTCAGATCCAGACCACAGCCAAGGCTTGTAGATTCTTTTGTACAATATTGCCAAAATCCGACCATATCTCTCCGCCTCTACTGCCAAGATCCTGGTCCATGCCCTAGTGGTCTCACGACTTGATTACTGTAACGTCCTCCTGGCTGGGCTTCCTCTTTCTCACCTCCGTCATTTAATCTCTGTCCAGCATTCAGCTGCACGCATTATCACTTCCACCCACCGCTCTGACCACATCTCTCCTGTGTTGGCATCCCTTCACTGGCTCCCCCTCCCTTTCCACATTCAGTATAAGCTCCTGCTGTCGACCTTTAAAGCCCTCCATGGACTGGCCCCTCCTTACTTATCAGACCTTCTTTCTCCTCACCTTCCCACCAGGGCCCTCCGTTCTGGTAGTCAAGGGTTCCTGTCCCAGCCCAGGATTTCCTCTGCCCCATCCCTAATTCGCCCCTTTTCACTTGCTGCCCCTCACTCCTGGAACCTTCTTCCCCCAAAAGCAAGAGCCATCACTTCTTTAACCAGCTTCAAAGTTGAAAACCATCCTGTTCAGAGAAGCCTTCCCAGGCATTGCATAATTGTCGCTTACTATTTGATGTTCTTTTGGTGCCTGTTTATCAAACCATTTCCTGTATTGCTATGTACTGTATATGCATTATCCTACTTGAGAGTATGTATTTTCCCTGGAAAATGATTAACCATCCATTATGAAGCCAAGCCCTCCCTCCAGTCCATCTGCCTTGATCCAGGCCTCGGAGGTTGAGAGGAACTGCTGGACCTCTTACCCTTTCCCTCCACCACTCCCTTTTCCTTCTGTGTCATGTCTTTTTAGATTGTAAGCCCGAGGGCAGGGAACCGTCTAACTAAAAAGATTGCATGTACAGCGCTGTGTAAATTTACAGCGCTTCATAAATAAAGGTTAATAATAAATAATAATAATACTGTATTTTCTGGCGTATAAGACTACTTTTTAACCCAGGAAAATCTTCTAAAAAGTCAGGGGTCGTCTTATACGCCAGGTGTTGTCTTATAGGGCAGGTGCTGAAACCTCCAAGTTGGACTGGTACTGGAAAAGTTGGGGATCGTCTTATACACCCAGTCGTCTTATACGCCGGAAAATACGGGTAAGTATAGAAGATCCACAGGTTAGATGATCTGACCCAGTGGAAGCCGACTACAGTGCTTCCTCGGGTTACGAAATTAATTCGTTCCGCGGCCGCTTTCGTAACCCGAAAAGCCTTCGTAAGCCGAAATGCCATAGGCGCTAATGGGGAAAAGCCGCGATTCCGTGTGAAATAGCGCCGAAAAGCACCAAAAATTTTTTCGTAACCCGAAAAAACCTTCGTAACCCGGAACAATTATTTCCTATGGGATTTTTTCGTATCCCGGAAATTTCGTAACCTGGGTATTTCGTATCCCGAGGTACCACTGTACTTCTAGAAGAAACTCACACCTCAGGATCAGGTCATGCATGTTGGCCTTCTTGGCATTTTCTAGCTCAACAGCTAACTCCAGGCTTCGAAAGGTTCCCAGTGTCAGCAGTTCATCCGTTGTGTCCCAAATTACGTCATGTGCCCATTGCCTGCCAGGGAAAGATAGCAAGGGGTCGGCCCATGATAAAGGAGTGGCTCTCATTCATTAAACTGGAGACCAGAGTTCAAATCCCGGCTCGTTCATGGAAAACCATTAGGTGACTTTGAGCAAGTGACACTCTCTTGTCCTTAGAGCATGGCAATGCCAGACCCCTCTGAAGAAACTTGCCAAGAACCCCCCATGAGGGGTTCACCTTAGGATTGCCATAAGTCAGAAACATACTTGAAGGCACACAACAACAACCAGACATTTACTGCAGGGTCTGCATCCATCCTCCCCTTTTACTTACTGCATTTGTCTGTGCACAGAAAGGTAGCTTCTTACACCTGCCCTGTTGGCTGAAGGAAAAATCTTGACCTTCTGAGAGAGCCACAGCCCAGGGCAGGAAGCACAGGACAAAGGGATAAAACTTTACAACAATGCCTCAGGCAGAAGGTCCACATTTCTGAGGGTAATGGAAGCTCTGAAACAAACAGATCATGAGAGAAATCTGTCTAGAAGTCCCATGCCTTCAGCTGTAGAGAGTGGAAAGTTTAAAGGGAAGGTGAATTCAAAGGCATTAATGGCTGGCATCCATAGTTTTTTGTGGGTTTTTTGGGCTATGTGGCCGTGTTCTGAAAGAGTTTATTCCTGACACTTTGCCAGCATCTGTGGCTGCCATCTTCAGAGAATGCTGGCATGGAAGTGAGTGGGGTATATATACATACTGTGTGATCCTTGGTTGAGAGGAAGTGGTTTCATGTTAATCTGTGTGTTGGTCTGTTGTTGCCAGCATTCACTGAAGATGCCAGCCACTGATGGTAGTGAAATGTCAGGAATAAACATTTCCAGAAAATGGCCACATAGCCCAAAACCCCCACAAAACAACTGTTTAAGTGGAAGAGTTGAGAAGCATTAGCATGTATACATGTGTATCCCTATGTCTGGTGGCCTTTGTGTGATTGAGCTTTCAAGGGGCAAGATTGTTGGGGAGAAATCAGCAGAGTAGCACCGGTAGGTGGTGGGCTTCTCTTTTAGAAAATGAGTTTCTTCTGGGCAATCCAGGTTTACTTCTCAAGCCCCAACTACACAATTGTAGCAGAGGTTGTGGAGTGTAGGAATTTAAGCTGCAAGTTTAAAGTCTGTACACCCAGAATAACAACAAAAATAAAGGGACTAATTGTAACATTGAGGTATAAGGACAAGGAATGAATTAAATTTGTAGATGAAACACAGAAGTCTAATTATCCATTTTATTAAAGAGGAGATGTGCTCAGAGTCACCACAGAGGTCAGCAGTGAATTCCCATCCAAATCTCTAGCCTCACATACTCATCTAAGATTGCTTAAAGAGTTCCAGTGGGGCTGCAGGATGAAGCTCCAGGCTGCATCTGCATTGCAGAAATAATGCAGTTTGACACCACTTTAACTGCCATGGCTCCATCCTACATAATGTTGGAGTTTGTAGTTTTTTGAGGCATTTAGCCTTCTTTGTCAGAGAGTTCTGGTCCTACAACAAACTACAAAGTCTAGGATCCCATAGGATTGAGCCACGGTAGTTAAAGCAGTGTCAAACCGCATTAACAGTGTGGATGCAGCCATAGAAGATTATCTTTGGAGTACCATCTCCTAACTCCACAGCAGGGAGTTGGGTTTCCATGGTGGCACCTCCCAACTCCAAAGCAGGGCTTTTAAAGAAAACGTTCAGGCTTACAGGTCTCACCTATCTGCCTGGAGTTTCTTGAGGTTATCAGATGACAGAGAGCTTTGTTTCGTGGCCAAGCTGAAAAGGTGGTTGGACTTCTTCAAGTCACTGCTGGTATCCTCCAGCTGCCGCCCAAGCTCCGTGATCCTGCCCAGCTCAATGGGGACTTTGGCTTGGCTCTCAGCCCTGGCCTCCATAAGGTTCTTGTATTTAGTGCTCAGCTCCTTCTGCTTCCCAAGAATGGCTTTGAGCTCCTGCTCATCAAGCTGAACAGGAACAACAACAACAACAACAGTCAATAGTGAACAAAGGAAACAGAAGCTGAAGAAGGAAAGAGCTCAGTGCAGCCATAGCAAAACAATTAGGAGGCATATATGGGAGGCAACCAACACTGGAGGGCTGTTGCTTTCAGGCCCTCCTTGAAGACCATCCAGAAGCATTTGTCTAGGCATCATCGTAACGCCCCAGAGGAACTCTTGGTCTCATCTTATCTAGCAAAACACTTGGTAGCAACTTGGAGCATACACTTCTTCTAACCAGGGGCATCACTAAGGAGGCGCGGGGGTTCAGACTACATTGGGTGACATCTCAGAGGGGTGTCAACTAGTGTACTGGTAGGAAGGGCTGCCTTCTGGGTCTGGCAGCTTTGCTGGCTGAGAGGGAAAGTGAGTCTCTGCCTTTTTGCCTGGCCAGCTCCATCAGAACTGTTGAAGAGAGGAGGAGGGTATTAAAAAATGATCCAAAGCAGGTGGCAGATATACTGTACTAGGTTTGCCATTGCTTTTCTCCAAATCTCAGATGCCTTTGTTAAATCAACAGGATTTTTATTTCACCAGAGCATATGAAGTTGCTTATTCCCACAGAAACTGCTAGTCCATCTATGCTGCATCCACATTGCAGAAATACTCCAATTTGACACCACTTTAACTGACAAGGCTCAATATTATGGAATCCTGGGAACAGCAGCTTGTTGCGTTACCAGAGCTCTCTGACAGAGAAGGCAAAATATCCACTCCAATCTCACACTGCAAAGTATCGATGGGCACCACGTGCCTCCTGGGGTGTTTCTGAAGAGGGACCAGATGTTTTTAAGAAAAGGGTTTTGCCAGGTGCAAGGGACAATTTTGCCATGTTTTGGTGGTGGAGAGCTTAGGCCATTTTAAGCTGCTGAGAGGCCTTTAAAAAAACAAACAAACAGAAGACTCTGGGTCAATTTCTGTTGCAAATAAAGCCTCTCCCACCTTGATAATGGCCAAGGGAGCCCTAAAACATGCCAAAAATGTCCACACATCCAGAGGCTATTTGGGAACAAAAGCCACACCTCTTTTTGTTTGACACAGAAAATATAGCAGGGGGTACAGTCCTTTAAGTGTAGTGAGCCAGCGTGAAGTAACGGTTTGAGTGTTGGACTAGGACTCTGGTGACCAGGGTTTGAATCCCTGCTCAGCCATGGAAACCCACTGGGTGACCTTGGGCAAGTCATGCTCTCTCAGCCTCAGAGGGAGGCAAAGGCAAACCCGCTCTGAACCAATCTTGCCAAGAAAACCCTATGAGAGGCTTGCCTTAGGGTTACCATAAGTCAGAAATGACTTGAAGACACACAACAACACAGCCCCCCATTGTCTCAGGGTGTGGGTGAACGAAGCCGCCTACCCTGCAATCATTGCCCACAACTAGTTAAAGGTCAGATGTAGGAAGGGTCTGTGTGTATGGCAAAGCAGCTGCATCTGATATGCCACAGGCTTAGTTAAGGGGATTGGGAGGGTGGAAAGAGATTCTTCCTGAGACCTTGGGGAAGAAATAGTGACTGCTCTTCACTCCCATCTGGTGAGGGGTTTGTGACACCATATTATACTTTGGGTGAAACCTGTATTTTCCAGATTGTGTGGGAAACAAGGTGTATACCACCCTGGCCCAATTCAGGAAGGATCTAAAAACCTTCCTGTTCCAGCAGGCATTCCCCGAATAAAACCCTGTGGGCCTCCCTCCTCTTCCGTGGCCAAGAGGTTAGGCTATGGGGCTTTTTTGCTGTTTTTATGGCTTTTTACTGTTATGTATTTTAATTGCTGTATCTGTTGTTGTGTTTTTAACCTGTTGTAAGCCGCCCTGATCGTGGGAAGGGCGGGATATAAATAAATTTTTTTATTATTTATTATTATACACCCTTGGTTTCCCTTCAAAGTTGTGTGTGTGTAGTGCTCACATCACTGATGTCTTTCCTGCCCTCATACGAAACCGGCATGATGCAGCCAAGGATGGTGAGCTGGTCTGTGCAGTCTTCCAGGGGAGCAGATTGTCGGATGGCATCCAGAATTGACAGCTCCGGTGGCTTTTTTCCTTCAGAAACCACCCTAGACAAAAGACAGGGCATTGTTCAGGTATCAAGCCAAGAGATACTAGAAGTCACCTACCAGGCGCTGTGTGATGGGTGGGTGGATGGCATTTCAGCAGTTAGCACACTCTTCCTCAAGCTGCCTTCTAGATGTTTTAGTCTACAATTTCCATCAGCTTCAGCCAGTGGGGCCAGTGGTCAGAGATGGTAATCCAGGACATTTGAAGGGCACCAGGCTGGGGAAGACTGGGCTTTCACAGGCTTTGAATCTCTCATGCCCCAGCCCTAGCTAGCAAAACCTTTTGCCAAGACTCTGAAGAATAAACAATTCAGGGTACAATAATTGTGTTATCCCATTTGGTCTAGTTCAGTTACTTAAATATCAAAGGAGTGCTTAGAGAGGAACTCAAGGCCCTGAACCTCACTCAGTTCATACTACGTACTGCTGTGTGGTTTTTCCTGACTTTGGGAATAATAATAATAATAATAATAATCAGAAGCTTCAAGAATCCTTGGGGGCATCTACACTGTAGAAATAATGCAGTTTGACACCACTTTAACTGGCATGGTTCCATTCTACAGAATCCTGGGATTTGTAGTTTGCTAAGGCACCAGCCCTCTTTGGCAGAGAAAGCTAAAGACCTTGTAAAGCTACAGATCCAGGATTCCATAGGATGGAGCTCCAGCAGTTAATGTCAAGCCAAATTACATTATTTCCATTGTGTAGATGCACCCTGAAAAATATGGCATATCCAAGTGGCTTAAATGTAGGTTCAGAAACATTATGTTCATCCCAAATAGAGCCAGGTGGCATCATTTTCTTGGCCCACCTAGCAGTGCATAAAATGTAGTCCTTGGCTCTCCATGGAAGATTGCAACATCTTCTGAACAGAAAGAGAGAGGGAAGAGGATGGATTGGGAGAATGGGTAAGACCAAGAGAAAAATAATGGACTTCTTGTGATGTGGAGTTTGTACTACTTGAAATTTTATCCTACCTACTCCATGTTTTCCCCCTTTAAATTATTCTGGTTTAAGTTCACTGTACTCTCCTGCGTCATTGGTTTGGAGTCTTGTTCACTGCCTGGCATGTTACTATTTTATGGCAGGGAATAGAGAATAAACATAATAAAAAGAAATATTTTTATTGAAAATATTTATGTTATTTTTCTGAGGTAGAGCCAGTATTAGATCAGAAGAAAAGTCATCCAATTAAAGTAATAAAATGGACAAAGCACCAACCAGCCAGTAGATCATCTGTTGTTGTTTCAACCAGCTAAACATCTATGAGATAAAATGCAGAACCATTACCAGCCATTAAAGGTCTTGGAGAAAAATCTCTTAACCTGTAATCTAAAGCAGTGGTTCTCCAACTTTGGTCCCTCCAGGTTCTTTAGATGTTTCTTCCTAGAAACCTTGGCCAGTTTGGCCAATCATTCTGGGAGCTGAAGTCCAAAACATCTAGAAGACCAAAGACTGAGAACCACTAATCGAAGAGGTAAGAGTGCTTTGCAGTTTCTGCTGGTAAGGAAGAGTCTTCCATGATGGGAAAGACCTGCATGATCTTGACTAGACAGATTTAGGTTAAAATAACATGTAAAGGAAAACCAAACTTCAGGTGCCATTTGGCTGGATATATGGTTTCCTATGAAGAACAGGAGTTTTCTAAGGAGGGTACCAACCAATCTTTTCCTGGGACACTTTCCACATTCCTGTGAAGGAGACTCTACCAAAATCTCTGAGGGAGCGTGTTCCACTAACAGCTCTCACTGTCAGGAAGTTCCTTCTAATGTTGAGGTGGAATCTCTTTTCCTGCAGTTTGCATCCATCGCTCTGTGTCCTATTCTCTGCAGCAGCAGAAAACAAGCTTGCTCCCTCCTCAATATGGCATCCCTTCAAATACCTAAACAGGGCTTTCCTATCACCTCTTAACTATCTCTTCTCCAGGCTAAACATACCCAGTTTCCTAAGTCTTTCCTCATAGGTAGGGTTGCCATAACTGTCTACCTCCAAACCGGGACACATGTAAAAAAATGTAGGACAAAATCCCCCCCCCCCAAATGTAGGACATTTAGACCCGGGACAGCTTGCCAAAACCAGGACGGGACAATCCCAGGGCCCCCAAACCTGGGATTGTCCTAGGCAAAACTGGGATATGGCAAACCTACTCATAGGGCTTCATGGTTTCCAGGCCCTTCGCCATTTTGGTCTCCCTCCTTTGGAGACATGGCTCCAGTTTCCCAAGGTCCTTCTTGAATTGTGTTGCCCAGAACTGGACCCAGGATGATTCCAGGTGAGGCCTGACCAGAGCAGAATAGAGAGGCACTATGTCTTCCCTTGATCTAGAGACTGTGCTTTGTTGCCGCTGTGTGCCCTCAAGTCATGGACTGAGGGCAGCCACAAGGCAACCCATCGCAGGGTTTGATTGTGTCTTTATAGCAGAGCCAGGCTCTCTTGGGCTGCTCACTCCCATCATCCACAGCAAGAGGAATGCAGTTCAACACCACTTTCACAGCCCTGGCTCAGTGCCCCAGGGAATCCTGGGAAGTGTAGTTCTGTCAGACATTGAGCCTCCTCTGTCAGAGAGCTCTGCTGCCACAACAAACTACACTTCCCAGAATCCCCTCGCACTGAGCCAGCGCAGCCAGAGCGCTCTCAGACTTCATATTTCTGCGGCGTGTTTTGGGCTTTTGTTCTGGCCTCAGAGAGGCCTCTCTGGCAGAGAAGGCGAAATGCCTCACAAAACTACAACTCCCAGAATCCCACAGCATTGAGTCGTGGAAGCGAAAGCGGCGCCAAACCGGGTTATTTCTGCTGTGCGGAAAGAGCCCTGGAGAAGAACTCAGTGAGGCGCCAGACCTTGCGCACTGCCTGATTGTTTTTGGGATCGAGAGGAGGCCTGAAACTCACCCGGGAGCCGCCTCAGGGGTCGCCATGGTGACCGCTCCCTCCGGAGGGGGCCTTCCTTCAGGAGGCCAGGGTCGCCCTCGACGGCGCCTGATTTTCTTTCCGTTTCGCCTTCTCTTTCCGGAGCCCAGAGGGGACAGAAGGCAAGCCGGGCTTGAAAGCCCAAGGGCCAGATCGCGCGGAGGAGGCGCCCGTCGGGGGCATTTCGCTCAGGCGAATGGCGCGGCCACCTCTCGGGGTCCTCGCCGGTTGCTATCCCATCAGGCGCCGCGGCGGGGCTCGCTCTTTCTCGCCGCCATTTTGGGCCGGAGTCGCTGAGGTGAGGAGCCGGGAGCCGGTTTAGGGGCTGGAAGCGGCGGAAGGAGGCGGGGAAGCGGCTCCAGAGCCCGGTGGGCGGGAGAGGGTTGCTCCGGCCGAGGGAAGGAGCCCGCTCCCGGGGAGGAGGGCGGCGGGATGGCGCCGATGCCCAGCGGATGGAGCCGGGAGGAGGCCTAGGCCTCGGAGGTCGGATGGATGGCTCTTTAGGGCGCCTGGAAGAAGAGAGGGCAGCTCCCCTTTGGGGCCTTTGGGGCGGGATGGCGGTCCTTTGCATTCTAAGTAGGGCCATGTCTGTCTGTGAAAATGAGAGCCATGATTCTCTTACACACAAAGACGTTGTTTGAGAGCCATTCTCCTTAGATATAATGCACATCTATGTCGTGTAAGTCTCTCTCTGTGTCTACATACAAGAGCCATTGTTTTATGTATACGTGTGTGTATAAATCAGAGCCATTCTCTCTCTCTCTCTCTCTCTCTATATATATATATATATATATATATATATAATATGCGCATAAGAGCCATTCTTGTCAAGTTTCTGAAGCCTCCCTGAGTCCTTAGACTGGGAGAAAGGCAGGACATAGGCGGCTGCAATAACTAATCCATGAGTCCCTTGGGAGGGTTTCCAAAGCCAGGCTCCAGAGCCATAATCCTGCGCTCAGACCACTGCCCCACGCTGCCTCTTCATTTGCCCTGAAACCTCTGAGGCCCTGGGCCTGGTCTTGCAGAGTCCTGGCCATGGCTTGATAATAGGCTGAGTCCACTTGGAGCGGAGTCTGCCTTCCTTCCTTCCTTCCGCTTGGCCCAGCGTTGCCTCCTTTCCAGCCGGTCCCCTGGCATTGTGTCCACAGCAGAAGCCATCTTGGCTTCTAGAGAGGGTCAAGGCTTGCTTTGTCCCAAGACCCACTGATGCCTCTTTTGGGAGTTCATGGGATTCACAGAAAGCCCTCCTCCAGCTCCATCTTTCAAATGAGTTGATTTTCTTCCTTCTAGCTTTCTTCGCTGTCTAATGTTCAAAATATTCTAACTTGGGTGTTCAATGCCAAGTTCTCACTGCCAACCGAAATGGTGATTGTAATGAACAGCTAAGAGACTCACTGCTCTCCTCTGCCAAGCAGCCCCTGTTCTTTCTGCTCCGTTGCTGTAGATACTGCCTTCCCTGACTGAGCAACATATGGCTAGAGCTCTGGAGTCCTTTGGACACGATGAACCTGTCAAAGGAGCTGAGGATGGCAGAAGAGGGGATTATCCCACTGTATTCTTACAGCTATTTAAGGCAGTTTATCCATTGGGAGAGAAGCCTTGTTCAGCTTTCATGAGCATGCAAGGGAAAAGGCATGCTAAATGTTGACGCAGCCCCTGAATTCATAATTCCCAGGCTTCTAAGTCATGTAAAGCTGCAGAACTTAATCCATGGCACAAGAAAGGCAACAAGAACATGAAAGGAGAGAACGGTAGAGCAGATACTACCTTTGTCCGACTTCATCCCCTTTGTATGTTTCTAAAGTACTAAATTGGCCTTCTTACACAGGATTAGAGAAAAGGCAAGGGCCCCACCCAGGTCCCCCTTACATTTTAAGCTGGGAACCTTTTTTGTCCCTATAAATATATGTAGGTAAGTCTTTAATGGCGTTACGGTGTTTGTGGAGTCCCACAGATACAAATTAAAAGCTGAATGGAGTTGGAAGAAATTGTAAACAGTGCGTTTAGATCCCAAAAAGAGAATTTCCTGGATAGTTAAGTTCTGCCAACTTAACTGTATGGAAGGAAGATCTTGGGTATCTGGTCTCTCTCTCTGCTCACTGTCTATGGCTGGCTGATTAAGCATTCCACCTCAGTAAGGTCCTTTAAGCTGATACTGGGCACTACACTTTCCAACTTGCCACTCCTTGTGTTTCCTTTAGGCCTGCTGGGGACAGGACTTCAAGCAATACCATGACTGGCAGGTGAGGCAGTGTTTTCTCTGGAAACCCCTTTGTGTAGGATATCTTTTCATATGTGTGCATCTGACAAAGTTTTGTTGTAGAACGTAGAGACTCTGCAGGTGGCACTGCCTTGTCAACTGCAAAAGTATTATTGTATGTTAAAACTCCTCAGCTTTGTGGAGTTTCCCGTCATAATCAAGGCTGTATGCGGTATTCACTCCATATAGCACTGCATCTGCTTCACAACCTTCTCTTACGTTGTAATGTAGTCTGCTGGCATGTCCAAGATTTAATTCTGTGTGCACTTTCTCCCTTAGGTTGTGGTCCAAAGCCACTTTTGCTGGCTATAAGCGAGGCCTCCGAAACCAGAGGGAGCACACAGCTCTACTGAAGATTGAGGGGGTTTATTCCCGCAATGAGACTGAATTCTACTTAGGCAAGAAGTGTGCCTATGTCTACAAAGCAAAAAAGTGAGTGTTCCCTTCTTCTGTGCTTCACACTTGCATCTTTCTTGAGTATTCTCCTAATCATATTAGTGTTAGCCTTTGCTGTGACTTAGAGAGCGTATTTTCCTTTGTTTGGAAATGTATGAGCTCAGGTCTAGAACAACATTCAGCCATTATACAATAAGCATTTAAGCACTAGTGAGTGGGAGGAATACATGGGGATAAAAGCATGGGTTTGTTTTACTTTGCTGTGTCTTCATGCTCCTATTTAGAGTAATATGGCTTCAGGTTCAGTTACAGTATGTACCATCAGTGAGCAAGAGAGTCATAGTGCAACAGAAAGTGATACATTGGGCCAGGGAGGCTTATGTCACTCTCATTCAGTCTAACACACTTTATAAAGCTGTGGTCAGCAGTAGAGCCCCTGCATCCTATGCTGAAGTTTCCAGATTCACTTCCCAGCATCTCCAGTAAAAAAGATCAATAGCAAGTATTGGGAGAAATCTCTTTATCTTGAGACAGTGGAGGAAAGGCCTCTGTCAGATGCTGAACTGCAAAGGCAAATAATTGGACTTAAATCCTGGGATGATGTCATTAGGCTAAAATGGTAAAAACTTTGTACACTGAAATAAAAGTTTTAGGCAGCTGAACAGTTTTCGGACTGGTGGTTGCGACATTTGCCTTTATTTCTTGTCTAGTGTTACAATTTTGTGTTGCCCTCTTTTTTAAAGAAAGTAGTTCATCTCAAAAAAGTGTCTGCATCTCAAGAGTGACATTACACACTTCTGCTAGTTTGGTCAGTGAAACTTAATGATCACTTTGTGGTTTCATTTGGTCTGCTTTTTCAGTTTGGAATACTAGGCTTGAGTTTAATGTATTGCGTGCTCTTAGCCTGGTTTTCCCTTTGTTTGTTGCTGCCATTTTACTGATTTAATCATATTTGCTACATGGCTAAATAAGGTAAAGCTTGTGCCTACTGAAGATACACACACATAGAGTAGACACCTGCCAAAATGTTAGTACTGTCCCAGTTTTAGAAAGCAAACAAAAACCCCCACATGGTATAGTGATATGAGCATTGGACAATGACTCTGAAGACCAGGGTTCAAATCCCCATTTGGCCATAAAACCCACTGGGTAACCCTGTGGAAGTCACACTCCCAACCTCAGAGAAAGGCAAACCTGGAACTCTGATTCTGTAAGACGAGCTCATTTGGAATTACTGTTGTACAGCTTCACAAATTACCCAAAGGAAGGGTCCCTTTTTCCTTTGTGCTTGTTCTGCCCTGGGATGAAGGCACTGGTTAGGATAAAATGCACGTTGTGGAGATGGTCTTATGTCCAGGGACCTGGTTCACATGTTTGTTGTTGAATGACGACATGAAAGTGTGAGCGAGTCATCATAGAGTTTTCATATCACTAGACTAGTACAAGATACACTTGTCTGTGTATCTATAGTATTTTTTGTTAGATGCCATTCACATGTTCAAGGGATGCACATACGTTCCTCAAGTGTAGAATTTCAGAAAGCATAGGGCATTCCTGTATTTGGCCCAAGCATAGCGGATGACGGGATTTTAATGGTTGACCTGTTTTTCTTTTCAGCAACACAGTAACTCCTGGTGGCAAACCCAACAGGACCCGAGTAATCTGGGGGAAGGTGACCCGTGCCCATGGAAATAGTGGCATGGTGCGAGCAAAGTTCCGATCCAACCTGCCTGCCAAAGCCATTGGACACAGGATCCGAGTGGTGAGGACTAGAGCTGTGTTTAACTTTAGGAGGCCTAAATCTCAGAGGAAAGAAATTGGTTAGTCTTTGGAATGAACAGCAACATACTTTTGTCCTGAAGATTCGTTTTAATGAATGGAAAGATAGATAATGCATTTTTTCTTAATGAAAGATGAGTGAGGAGTTTTTGTCAGTAACTCAGGATCCATTTGGTTTGCATCTTGCTGTTTTCTTAGGCCTTGCAGTTGTGTATTTCACAATGTGGAAAACTGGAGCTAGCAGCTGTTAGGGCTTTGTGGTGCTACATCAAGAATTAAAATCACATGCTGTGGATGTGCACCAAGTGTTTCAAGAGGCTCTTCGTTGTGCCATCGTTCCTAATAAATTAAACACTACATGTTGGTGTGGTACCACAGCTAATAGAAGCCGTGGTTAATTATCCTTGCTGGACTCTTTGTCAGCCACAGCTGCCAATGTAACCTGCTTCTGGTGACGCTTGTAAAGGTAGCTGAGAAGAAAGGAGCTTTAGTACTTGCCCCAGCAATATTGACTGGTTATTGGTGCAACCGGGGGCCATTGCACTTGTGCTCTGAGGCCTTCTTACAGATTGAAGGATTTCTCTCCCTTCTGGGCTTTGCTCAGATGTTTCTGTTGCCTTTTAGGAATGCTAACTGAAAAGGCAGCAGCTCTCTCTGTGCTCCTGAATAGGCATGGCAGTTAGGACAGTTCCAGTGTGTCCAAGAAGAGTTTATGCTGATTAAATGTCTGTCAATCCCTAAAATGGTGTAGGATTAGCAGTTCTTGAAGGATTGCTTCCTTTTAATGCAGAAATCATAAAGCTAATCATTTTACTAGTAGGTTTTCTTTGCTATTCATGAGATGCTTCTCTAGTTGCCCCTTGCGAAACCTAACCTTTCCCTTTTTTGTTGTTGTTTTCTCTTGTAGATGCTGTACCCATCCAGAGTTTAAATTTGGACTGAGAATAAAATTCAAAATATATTCCACTTTTGTACATTTGGTCTTGTCTTGCCTTTTGTTAATTATCCATGTCCTTTAGATGTAAGATGTTTGCTTTCTAAAAGGGCAGTAGAGAATTATTTGTTGTTGCCAAAGGCATTAAAGTGGCAGGCTATTTTTAAAATAAAGCTGTAACTCTTACTCATGACAGTCTCCACTGTTAGTGTTCTTCCTCCGGTTATTTATGAGGATTTAAGTTGCTGAAGATACATCTGAAATGCGTTCCCCTCCAGCAACTCCATTTTGCTAATTTTAATCCCAGTGTAATCATTTTCATGTCTGTCAAAAAGCATATTAGTTCATAGTAGATTTTAACTTCTCTCATTTTTCAGCCAGTGGTCCACGCTTCAGAGTTGCTAGTTTTGCCTTATTTTTACCACAAACTCAAGGTTCACCATCCAAAGCAAGATTCAGGAGATAAAGAGATTTAAAGAACAGCCTGGATTTTCCATTTAGCATCAGTGCTAAAATGAGCTTTCAGTCCTTTCACAAAAAGTCCAGTCCTGGTTTCCCCAGGACTTTGTAATTTCAGCAGCCTAACAGGTGGGAGAAATAATTCCATAATGCTTGAGAGAGCCTATATTGATTTCCCTGTTCCTTTCTCCACAAATCTGAACTAAATATGGCTTATAGATCTAAAATATGGTGCATATTTGAAGTATAGAAACCTTTTGCAGAAGTGGAGTTGAAGAACAGATAACAAGTAGCATAAAATGTTTGAATAAAGGTTCTGGACCTTTGTAAGATTCTCCCTAGTGTTGCATAGGGAATAAGCCAAACAATTCCCAATCTTCAGTTTTCTACTGAGCGAACACTGATAGGTGACTGGAAGTTAAATTCTGTGTGCTGCACTACAGAGTCCTGGAACAGTGCAGGACATGTACTCAGGCAGTTCTTACAAGGGGACAGCTCTTACTAGGAAAGGGAGTAATTGAGAGTAAAGAGATTGTCTGCTAGGGCAACTAAATTCAGAGCCATACTCTGTTGTGACATATACAGATGGAAACATAGCTTTGTGTTCCCTTTCTGCTAAGATAGAGCAGGGGAGGAAAACCAGCACCTTGGTCTTCTGAGAAAGATCCATCCTCTCACCACAATGTGTAAGTATTAATGCATTTCCTCAGATGTCACATGGCCAAAGTTAGGCAGCATCACCCACCTAACACCATGTTGATACTATACAGTTGTGGACCTGTACTAAACACGTAGACAACTCTTGGAAGCCAGTTTCAGAATCGTATTGGAAAAGGACTGAGAAATGCAGTTGTGGTGATGCTCCAGTTTTTGATTTGCAGTGAAATGTTTGAAGAATCATCCAATACTTGTGTGCAGCAGGTCAAACTCCATCCTGTCAGACAATGGGCTACTTGAGGACACAATGTAAATGTTGAAAGGCGTTTTCCCCTCTTAATTTTAGCACAATGGACAGATGAAAAGAATAAATGCAGATTCAGTCAAGGGTTTGTTTCTAGTAAAGTACAATTTTAAATATTTGTCTTGCTTGGAGATCTGTAATTATATTGCAAGTCAAGGGATTTGAACACCAGAAAAATGCAGCTGAGTACATCAGAAAATATGGTACATTTAGCATAGGTGTAAGTGAACCATGTGAAATGAATGTAATGTTCTTAGCTTTTATTTTGTAATCTTCTAGGCTTGAATGGCCTGCATTTTGTGGTGTTGGTTGACATTTGGTCTGCCTGAAAAAGACAAGTTAAACAGCACCTGCCTCCAGAATTGCTTATTTGAGCCGAGCACAAACCGTGAAACAGAAAAGGGGAGAGCAGAGGAGTCTGCCTCAGCAACTACACTCAGGATGTTTAGGGGGAAATTGATCTACCAAAATGAAATTCAAAAGAAAAGCAGAGTGATGAAATATAATGTCACACCTCAGTGCATGTTGGAAGAACCTTTCAAGCGATCCCTAGAAGGTTCAAGCTTAGTGTAATGGTTTAAGTGTTGAGCTATGACTCTGGAGACCAAGGTTCAATTCCCTGGTTGGCCATGAGTCCCAGTGGGTGACCTTGGGCAAGTCACATTCTCTCAGCCTCAGAGGATGGGGATAGCAGACATTCTGAAGGAACTTGCCAAGAGAACTCTGTGATAGGGTTGCTTTAGTGTTGTCATAAGTCAGAAATTACTTGAAGGCACACAACAACAGCAACAACAAAGTTCAAAATAGATTGTTTACTTGAGCAAGGCTTGCCAGACCTGGTTGTTTCATTTCACTTGTGCTATTGTTTCTGATTTACGGCAATCCTAAGGCAAATCTATAATAGGGTTTTACTGTCATGTTTCTTCAGAGGGAGTTTACCATTGCTTCTGAATAATAAAAGTTTGCTGAAATACGTTGACTTCTTGTTCCTTTTGTCATTATATAGGAAATGTCTTACTCTTCCCGCGTTGTTTCTGCTCTGGTACCAACTTTTCTGTTATAGAAGTCACATCCAGGAAAGCCTGCTCTGCCGACTGAGGTATTCCTGGGCATTTCCAAGGGCTGGGTGTTTTTTGTCTGTTATCAGCAGAGCTTGGTAGCATTAGTTTATTTCATTTTTTGGACTTTGACCAGAATCCCAAAACCAATCAGTCCTAAAACAAAGAACCAGTTATTGCCACATATATAACAATTGCCAGTCACTGAAGATGAGTGTAGTTTTCAGCAGCTGGCTTCCAGCAAGGAGCATGAACTTTGCCACTCTTCTATGGGGGTTTCTGTGACCAGGAAGCCATTGCTTGGATCAGGAAGTATTGTGTGCATACTTTGAGTACATGTGCCTGCGTCCATTTGGAATGGTTTCCTCTCAGAAGTGCCAAATTTCTTCCCTGGGTTGATGAGAGAAGGAATCCATACCATCTGGATTTCTCCTATCACCGCCCAGAGACAGTCAGGAGGTTGTGTGGATTCCTCTTCTCGACAACCCAAAATGCAGCTTCATGGTAATTATCCAACGTGGTCTTTTTTGGAGGTAGTTTTGCTCAAGGCTTTGTAGCAACAGGGAAGGTAGACCTTGTCCTCTTGCCCAAGTCAATATTAGCAAGATCAACAAGGCACATATTGGAAGGTTTAGTGAACAGTACTTGATGATTCTGACCATTCTAGTGACTGAAGCAGTCATGTTCCAACCAAGGGGCCATGTTTAAAATGGTTCTTCATGCAGGCATCCTCTTTCCCTCAGAAAGACACTCGTAGATGCAAATAATTTCAAAATTCCCATGGGAACAAACAGTCCCCCCCCCCCCAAAAAAAAGTTAATTTAAAGAAGTGAAAGGCAAGCCTCCTCTGACAAAATCTGCCCAAGAAAACTCTGAGAGGGTTAAATACAGCAGCATCCACAAGCGCTGATAGCTTGATTGGTCCAGCTCCACTTCACGAAATGCATTTATGCTAATGTTTGATGCTTCACCAGGCAAAGATGCTAAAAATCATACAGGAGGAAAATGGTGATGATAGAGTCTTTGTCCTAAGTTGAACTTCCAATTAACAACACAAAGTAACATCTCTTTTGAGATCCAGGTGTTCTTGCCTTTGCTTGCAAAGCTAACTGCTCCTTTCTTAGAGCCCATCCACACTGGAGAAATAATCCGGTTTGAGACCGCTTTGACTGCCATGGCTCAATGTGAAGCAAAACTCTGGTGCCACAACCGACTACAATTCCCAGCATTCCATAGCATTGAGCCATGGCAGTCAAAGTGGTCTCAAACTGGATTATTTCTCCAGTGTGGATGCAACCTTAGTAACACCAAATTCCTCAGTCTCTATGTTGCATCTGGGGAGGGGGAAATAGATGCTGCATAGGTCAACCTGTCAAATTGATTTTACCTGTACAGCACCTAAAATCACCCCCATTTTCCCCCGTCTGCTTTTTAAGGTCTTTGCCTGATGAAGAAGCCAGGGAAGCTGGCATCTTGTATTTTATGTTTTGGAAAGTATCACTGCTTGTGGACTTTGCATTTTGTTGTCTTTGGCTGCATTGTCAACATGGCTACCCAGAATGGATCTTTTTCTAGGAGGGTTGGCATAACCGTGAAGGTCAATAAAGACCAAAGTGTATGCCTTGTGTGTGTGGTTCCCTTTGGCTTAGTCAGTGTTGACTAAAGTCCCTCTGGAAGCAAAGCCAAGTTCAACGCGGAAGGCAGGCTCAAAGGCAGGATTGTTCTGCGGAGCACATCTTTCCTGGGGTTGGGGATTGCGATGCCCAGCAAACATTAGCCAAAGGAAGTCCCAGTCTTGCTAACTTTGTGGCTTTTTGTGCAGGGAAGGCAAGGGTTGGTTGTGTGTCGGTGTGCCAATGAGCAACAAAGCCCTGGGAGCAGCTGATCGGTCAAGAAAGGCCAATGCCAGGCTTTGTGTGTTTTGTGGGTGAGGTTGGCAGGGTTCTAGGCCCAGCAATGGAGAGGAAGAGCTTGGAGCCCCAGCCCTGTTCCTTTGGAGGAGCATCAGTTGCAAAGGCCTCTGGGAGGAGGAGGAGGAGGAGGGGGCTCTGGGCCCGGGTTCCAGAGGCCTTCCTCCCTTCCATAGCCTCAGGGCTAAGCTCCTCCAGAAGGCAGCCTCCTAGCCCCAAAGCCCCCCAGAAGAGGCTGGGCCTCAGCGAAGGCGAGGCCAGCCAGGCTTTGGCGGCCCTTGTCCTGAGAAGCTCCGGGGGAGGGAGGCTGGCTCTCTCTCTCTCTCTCGGGGGCAGGGCGAGGGCAAGGGCTGCTGGGGCTCTTTCCGTGCCGATGGCGGAGTTGTCGGGGCTGCTGGGTCTGGCGGGGGGCCCCGGGCGGGTGCTGCTGGTGGGTCAGGGGCCCTCGGGCACCAAGGCCGGGCTCCAGGCCTTCGCCAGGGAACTCTTCGGCCCCGATCAGGAGGAGCAGCAGCACCAGGAGGAGGAAGGGAAGGGAGAGGAGGAGGAGAAGCCGGCGGAGGCAGAGCCGCGGGGCCGCCACGGGGGTCCGCCGTGCCTCCTCCGGCGGGAGGTGCGGGTGCGGCTGGGCTGCTGCCCGGGGCCCCTTCCGCTGCCCGGGGCCCTTCCTCCGGGGCTGGTGCTGGTGCTGGCGGGGGCGCCTTCGCTGCTGGAGCCCCGGGAGCGGCGCCTGCTGCGGGAGATGCTGCTGGACCTGGGCCTCCGCCTGCCTCGCCCCCCGGCCCTGGCCCTGGCCCTGGTCGGGGTGGCCCTGCTGCTGCAGCCGGAGAAGGAGCCCCGGGAGCGGGAGCGAGCGGAGGAGGCCCGCTGCCACCTGGAGCGTCTCCTCCGGAGGACGCTGGGCCCCGGCAGGCCGCCCCAGACCCTCCAGGCCGCCCTCCACAGGCCCGGCGCCGGGGCCCGAGAGGTCCGGGCCGCCGCCTGCAGCGCCCTCCGGGCCGCCCTCCTCCTCCGCCGGAGCCAGGCAGCCCCTAAAGGTCAGCACCGCCGCCGCCGCCGAGGGAAGGCGCTTCGGGCCCCTTTAAGCGCCGGGGGCCAGGGCTCCGGGGAGCCCGGCTGGAAGGCTGCGCGGCCGAAGGAGCCCCGCAGACTAGAGAAGAGAAGGAGGGGGAGCGGAGTCCTCCTGGCGGCCATCGCCAGGCCTTCATCCCCGCCGGAGACAGCGCCTCCTCCTCCTCCTGCGGCCTCTCTTTCGGCTGAGGCTTTTCTTTCCGTGTATTCTTCATTAACACAAGTGCAACACACTTTGCCTTGAGACCAGGACAGTCTCCACTAAAGACAACAGGGAAACCTACACTCAAAGCCTGCCTTCTTCCCTGCCTCTCCTCCTCTGCCTCCTTCCCACAGATGCTGGCTTTCATGGCCTTCTCACAGCCCTATCTATCCATAGCTATACATCTCAGGCCTCTCCACTCCCTTCTGCCTAGATCAGCCATGCGCTTACTATCCGACAGCCTAAACATGACATTGGCGGACCTCCCTTTTCCTTTTTCCCTTTTACTCTTTATATACTTCTATGCAGATACATAGATATTAACTCCGTATTAATTCAATACACCTGAAAGAGATTTCCATCTCTCCGTCTTCTTTGGGATTCTTGACCACAATCTCTCTCTTGATTTAGGATGGCACACAAAGATTGTTGTTGTTGTTGTTGTTGTTGTTGTTGTGTGCCTCTAAGGCCTCAATCCCACTCACAGATAAATCAGTCTCTGATCCAAATCAATGGATGGCTTTGACATTGGATCATGGGTCCCACTCCATTTGCCCCAATCACACTTTCTCTCCTCTCATCACCTCAAAATAACCCACTTGTGGCTCCTATTCATGAAGGAAGCGATTCAAAATGGGTCGGATCCAGACGGCCGAAGGGGAAATCCAAATCGATTCCAATCCACTTGGGCTTCACACTTGCGTGGAATCAATGTATCAAAAAAGAAGTGGAAGATATCAGGGCCACAAAGACACGGGTTAAATGGGTCGAGAGCACGGCCTCCTCTTTGGATTACATGGGAACCAGGATCAATTAAACCAGTTCAAACCTTGTTTTTAATGGCCAATTCTTTATGCACTTTGTTGTTGTGCTTGTACTTGTCTTTTTACACAAGGCTGTAATCCGGCCTCCATCCCCCGGGAGAGGCAGGGAAATAGAAATACACATTGTATTATTTATTATTTAAACCGAATCACAATCCGGTTTAAAAGGTAGTGGGAATGAGGCCTAAGTCGCCTCTAGGTCCTCCAGGGCAACTCTGCGGTCAGCATCTGCCAGGCCTTGACCATTGCATTGCGCCACAAATGCCAAGGAGAGAGCTCTCTCTAGCAATCTAGGCAAGTTTTGGTTCAAGTTGAGCACAGAGTTGCGTTACAAGACCTAGATATTCCTAGAGAGAAGATATGAATACAATCAGGGAATAATCAAATAATGAAATCCGCAAACATGGAAGGATGAGTGTAGAGGAGGTTTTCAGACAGGCTGGATGGCGCTCTGTCGGGAACAAATCTTGCCTCGAAACTCCTGCACTTGGCTCACCTTAGAGCCACCATGGGTCACAAACAATTTGAAGACACACAACAACAACAACAACAGCAGCAACCTCTCTGCTATCAGCTTTGTGTCAAGCATATACTGTATCTGATTCTTTTCTTTCTTTTCCCTTTTCAAAGGTGAGGAGGAACCCAAGAAGCAGAGACTCCCTCTCTTCTTAAAGTGTCTTCCGTGGGGCAGAAGGAGGCAGCAAAGAAAAGGACATTTGGGTACAGATGAAAGCAAGTTTAATGAAGGTAAGTGCTGCAGGGAAGCCTAAACAGCCTGAAGACACAAACAGGGTCAGAGAGACAGTGTGGTGTAGTGGTTTGAGTGCTGGACTACAACTCTGGAGACCTGGGTTCAATTCTCTGCTTAGCCATTAAACCCACTGGGGGTTTGCCACCTTGGGCAAAGTCACACTGTCTCAGCCTCAGGGTTAGGCAATAGCAAACCTCCTCTGAACAAACCTTGCCAAGAAAACCCCAGGATAGGGTCTCCTTAGGGTCGCCATACGTAGAAATTACCGGAAGGCAGAAACCAAGTTCCTCTGCGGAAGCAGTTGTGTAGCTTTGTGAGAAACCTAGCCTTCCCTGGCTGCATCTGCAGAAACAATGCAGTCTTTCAAGGCTGTGTTGGAGGAGATGCCAAGCAAGTGGTACTTATCTTCCTCTGTGGTGTGGCTGCAGATCTATAAGGAACATTTGGCAATTAGTATTTAAAGAGATAACAGAAATGGAGTTAGAAATATGCCCAAAGACAGCATTATTGTCTATATATGATAACATGAACTACACGTAGGCTGTGAAGGACTTAATTACAACTTAAATTAATAGCAGCAAGACTAATTATAGGGGGAGGGAAAGAAGGAGGAAAGATCACTGAGATCTACAAATACAAAACTGGTTTAAAGAAATATGGCAAATGGCAATTAATGAAAAGTTAAGATGTGGAATCAAGGTTTTAAAAAAGGAATAATTAAGAGGAATGATTTTGAAGCCATATGGAAAATATTTGTCCAAAAGGTTTTAGTAAAAGAGGAAGGCGGTTTACCTCCACAGGAAGAGTTACTGTTTTGGAGGGTAGAGTAATATGAAGATAATGGGGTCTGGGGATGGATAAATTAATAGTGTTATACTTTAGTGGGTAGTATATGTTACGAACAATATATGTTGAAAAGAAGATAGTAATAAGAAGGAAGATATCAATAATAATTTCATGTGTTTTTTTAATTATTGGTTTAGTTAATATTAAATGGTTTACTATGAATAAAATTCAGATACGGTAATTAAGAATGGATAATTAATGTGATTTATTACATATTGTATGTGCAACACTGTAAAAGACATTTTTCCAATATTATTTTACTGTGTGTAGGTTCTATTATTATTATTATTATTATTAATAATAATAATAATATAACGCAGTTTGATGTCACTTTAACTTCCATGGGTCTATCTTGCCAGGAAAACCTCATGATAGAGTCGCCTTAGGGTCTCCGTAAATCAGAAATGACTTGGAGGCACACAACAACAAACAACACAAACTGGGTCAGGCCTGGTTAGTAGTTGAATAGGATGCAAAAGGTTCTTCTAGCACCTTTGAGACTGACTGTGCAAAAGGAGTTGTAGAACAAGCTTTTGGAGATTTAGGCCTACCTCCTCAGATGCAGTAGACCAAGTCTATGAAAACTTATGCTACATACTCATTCGCATAGTGAGTCTCAAAGGTACTACAAGACCCCTTTGCTACTGATTTTCCAGACTAACATGGCTATGTCTCTGAATTCTAATCATAGCAACACTCCTGGGTCAGGTCTTCATCTGCTGCACTTGGATACTTGATCTTGATTCAGGGTGGCCAGATGTTTTCCTTTTCCAGGACATGTCCTACATTTCACCCTTCTGTCCAAGAGGAATTTCCAAAATGTTCTCCATTTTTGGCACGGCTAAGAAGCCTGAATTTATATTTGTATTGCTGTTTTTGTCTTTTGTTTTGTCATGTACAGCGGACCCTCCACATTCGCTGGGGTTGGGGCACAGGACCCCTCTGAAAGTGGAAAAACCACAAATAAAGAAAACATTTTTTAAAATGTGTAAGAACATCTCTCTAGAAGTCTCTCTGTCCTCCAGGACAAGTCCGTGGTCAACGTCTGCCAGAAGATGAGCACAGAATTGAGCTGGAGGACCTACAGATCCCTAGAGGAGTGTTCTCTGTAGGAATCTCTAGGTCCTTCTGTGTGAGTTTTTGTGGAAGTTGACATAGAATCACACCGAAGGGCCTAGAGATTCCTAGAGAAAACAATCAAATCTGCAAATAGTCAAAGCTGCAAATATGGAGGGCTGAATTTACTTCATTTTTTTAACGTTCTACATTTTGTGGTGCCCTGTCCTCCTTTGTGATGAGGACATCTGGTCACCCTGTCTTGGCTAATCTTTTTTTTAAGTTCATAAAGTTTCTAGTCCTTATGTTGCTTAAAACTGTGAAGTTAATGCTACCTTCTTGGCAGCAAGTTCTCCTATTAGAAACTGCATTCCAAAAACGTCATTTCTTCCAAGCTCTATTTCTAACAGAGTTGTCCTAAACTGACATTTCTTTTTTTACCCCAACATAGATACCCCCCAAGATCAAGACGAAGGACTGGCATTGACTTAACATGGCACTCAATGGGAACCATGAAGAAGCCTGTGGCGAGGCAGGCACTTAGGATCTTGGTTGAACCACTTGCTGCTGTGCTGGGATTAAAAGACCTTCCTTTGCTTCTGAAAATAACAGGATCTAAGGGTCAGAACCTCCTGATATGCTCTTGAGAAAGAGAACATTGATGCCCATCTGTCAGTTCTTCTGCTTTCTCTAAATTTGATTGTGGAAGCCTTCTTTTTACAATGCAAGGAAAATTCTTGCACTTTCAGAAAGCAAAAATTAGCTCATTCCTGCTTTCATTCCAGTAACAATGGGCATCTTCTTGGCATCAGGAAACACACTGGAGTGCCCTTTAAACCTGGAGCACAGCATTTGAAGTGGTACATTTGTTTTCACTGGAATTATATTCTGCAGTAGCCTTTTGCCAAATGTGACTTATCCCTGTTTAATTTCTTTAATTATTTTCTGAAGTTGTCTGTCTTCTTCAGGAATCCTTGCCTTGAGATGTGCAATAAGGATGGGAAATATCCTTAGGCTGCGTCCCTGCACTTGAGAGAAAAGAAAGGACATTAAAGAGAGAGAAAAAACACTTTCCTGGTTTGTCACCTTTTCAGATTCAAACTGGATTTGTGAACTGTTACCTCATAGGACCACCTTTTGCAAGCTGAGCATGTGTTGCTCACCTCTTTCTTGCCCTTTTTCTGCACTTGTAGTACATTGTGCACCCTCTGCAGTCAATGCCCTTAAAGCCTAAAGTGTGTTATTTTATCACAGCAGTCTCCAGTGTATAGTCCTGTGGAATCCTCTTATTTATAGGTCCATTGTTTCAGGATCACTTTCCATCTTGGGCTGCATCCGCACTGCAGAAATAATACAGTTTGACACTGCTCTGACGGTCATGGCTCCATCCTATGGAATCCTGTTTGTTTGGGCACCAGCGCTTTCTGGTAGAGAAGTATAACTATCTCACAAAACTGCACATCCCAGAATTCCATATCATTGAGCCATGGCAGTTAAAGTGGTGTCAAACTGCATTATTTCTGCAGTGCAGATACAGCCTTGATTATTTAACATAGAGGTGGATGTGGCCTCTCAGATATCATTGGATTGTAACCTCCAGCTGAGCCAGACAGCATAGCCATTGACAAGGAACAGTGGAAATTGCAGGTCAGCAAATCTTATGGCATTCATGGGGTCACCATTAAGTGGACAGGAATGTATGTGTAAATGCACATAAATACAGGACAGATAGACACATAAAGACACGAAGTGGATGAGAAAAGAAGGAGGATTTCAATACCACCTTTAAGATTAACTGATTTATCTCTGCCTGAGCGTTTGTTAATAACAATCCATTTCTTCAGATGCACTGATGGGGTTAATGCTGGAGATGCATTTGAAAAAGTGGCCTGATATCCACAGAATTCATTATTGTTGTGTGCCTTCAAGATGTTTTCGGCTTATGGTGACCCTAAGGCAGCTCTGCCACAGGGTTTTCTTGGCAAGATTTGTTCTGAGAGGATTTGCCATTGCCATACACTGAGACTGAGAGTGTGTGACTTACTCAAATTCACCCAGTGGGTTTCCATAGTTGGGCATGTTGGGATATAGAGTCACAAGGAAAATGTACAATGTGGGTTTTGATAGTAATCAGGCATTAAAGGATTTCTGTGAGCCATAATTATTAGGCATTTAAACAAGAAGTGACATAAAAAGATATTCAGCAAGTGCTGTGAAGTCCTGTAGAATGCTGTCACTCAGGAGGGAGGCTGGGTCCTTTGTGAGACCAGAGAGGCAAGGCCTAGTAGGCCCCACGGAGCCTTGGCTAGAGTAGTGACGAGCATTTAACTCAGAGTGGGTTGCTACTAGTGTGGATGGTGGATGGTGTCGATGTATATACTGTTGTACACAGTGGAACTTCTTCTAAGAACAAAAGCCTCATCTGAGAGAGGTTTACGGTGTCTCTTTGCTCATTGAGAAAGGAGAGGTGTTTCTCCAGCTCACAAGCTGCTGACTACGGTCACAAAGGTGGAGAATCTGGTGCCAAACGTTGATGTGTGGCCTCACACACTGCGCAACATCATCAAAAGCGTTTTAACAGGGCGGGATTTGAACTCTGTTCACCAGAGTCATAGTCGAATGCTCAAACCACTACACCACACTGCCTCTCATTCACAAAATGCCCATGCTGAAATAAACCAGTCTTAAAGATTCTGTTAGGTTCTTTCTCTCGTCTTCTCTGTTTTTCTTTTTATGCTGTGACAAACGTGGAAAGAAGTGGGTGGACAGCCATACTTTTCCTGCAGGCCCAGAAAATGGAGTTGTTTAGACAAATTTTCAGTGCTCATATAAAGTCCAAATCGCTATAGGAAATCTTTTATCTTTTGTCTTGAGCTCTGGAAGAACGTTTATTTCTTCTTTGGAAGAAAATAACTTCAACTGGCTGCACTTCCCATTTGGAACTTCAGATGTTAAGTGTATTTCAAACCATTTTGAACTGCCTGTTTTAATAATATTGTTGTCTACACTCAAACCACTACACAACACTGGCTCTCCACAAGGGCCACCCAGTCCAACCCCCTTCTGCCATGCAGGAACTCTCAGTCAAAGCATCCCCATTGGCAGATGGCCATCCAGCCTCTGCTTAAAGACCTCCAAGGAAGGAGACTCCACCACTCTCCATTGAGGGAGTGTGTTCCACTGTTGAACAGCCCTTACTATCAAGATGTTCCTCCTAATGTTGAGCTGGAATCTCTTTTCCTGTAGCATACATCCATTGTTCCGGGTCCTAGTCTCTGGAGCAGCAGAAAACAAGCTTGTTCCCTCCTCAATATGACATCCCTTCAAGTATTTAAACAGGGCTATCATATCATCTCTTAACCTTCTTTTCTCCAGGCTGAACATCCCCAGTTCCCTAAGTTGTTCCTCATAGGACATGGTTTCCAGACCCTTCACCATTTTAGTCGCCCTCCTTTGGACACGGTCCAGTTTCTCAATGTCCTTTCTGAATTGTGGTGCCCAGAACTGGACACAATATTCCAGATGGGCCTGACCAAAGCAGAATAGAAAGG
Organism: Sceloporus undulatus; assembly: GCF_019175285.1. Lineage (NCBI taxonomy): Eukaryota > Metazoa > Chordata > Lepidosauria > Squamata > Phrynosomatidae > Sceloporus > Sceloporus undulatus. The sequence goes on from NC_056524.1 coordinate 271,026,842, forward strand.
CACTATTACTTCCCTTGATCAAACACTATCCTTCTATTGATGCAGCCTAAAATTGTCATTCCTTCTTTGTAGGTTTTGGCCCTGAACTCTCAGGACTGGGGTTATTATTAACCTGACAACTCTATTTCAGATAAACCCCATAGGAATCTGGACCATGCCATGGACAGCAGTTTACTTTTCCATGGAAGGTTAATGGCATTGTGTAATGTTTGCTTTTATTACAAACTAGCTATAGTATCCAACATTGTTTGGGATAATCATTAACCATTGTTAACTATTGTTTTCTTCTCTTTTTACTTGTCTGCAGGATAGCAGGCTGTCTCTCTGGACTCTGAAGCATTCTTCACTTTGTGCATTAGTGTCAATTATTCTTATTTTCTTCCTTCACCCATAAGAACTCATTTGTTGTTAACTGCCCTCAAGTAAACTCCAATTCATGGTAACCCTGTGGATGAAACATCTCCAGAAGACCCTGTCCTCCATTGCTCTTCTTGGACTTAGATCCTGCAATTTCAGACCTGTGACCTCCTGAATTGAGTCTATACATCTCGAATACTGTCCTCTCTTTCTCCTGCCCTCCACCTTTCCTAGCACTATTGTCTTTTCTAATAAATCATGTCTTCTTGTGATGTGATCAAATGACAGTCTCAGTTTGATCATCTTGGCTTCCAGGTAGATTTCAGGATGACCTGTTTAGACTAGAAAACTGGGCCAAAGCTAACAAAATGAAATTCAACACAGAGAAATGTAAGGTACTGCACTTAGGGCAGAAAAATGAAATGCACAGATTATGGGGGACACCTGGCTGAATGAAACTTTTATGTGTGAAAGGGATCTTGGAGTCCAAGTAGATCACAAGTTGAACATGAGTCAACATTGCGATGCAGCAGCTAACAAGGCTAATGTGATTTTAGGTTGCATCAATAGAAGGATAGTGTATACTGATCAAGGGAAGTAATAGTACCACTCTATTCTGCTCTGGTCAGGCCCCACCTGGAATACTGTGTCCAGTTCTGGGCCGCAGAATTCAAAAAGGACATTGAGAAACTGGAGCGTCTCCAGAGGAGGGCGACTAAAATGGTGAATGATCTCTTCCAACTCTATAATTCCATGCATCTGGTGGTATCATTAAGCATGCTACACACACAAACACAGAGAGAGAGAGACTTGGAAGAGAACTCTAGGCTCATCCAGTCCAAGCCCCCTTCTGCCATGCAGGAACTCACAATCAAAGCATACCCAAAAGATGGACATCCAGCTGGTTTAAAGACCTCCAAGCAAGGAGACCACAATACGCCCCGAGGGAGTAAACTTGGCCTTGGGCAAGTCACACTCTCTCAGCCTCAGAGGATGGCAATGGCAACCCCCCTCTGGAGAAATCTTGCCACGAAAGCCATGCGATAGGTCTCTCACCCAGGCGGGTCTCCATAAGAAAAGTCAAAAACGAACAAATTCTGTGAACATGAGGCCATTCTTCAAATGCATCTCCACAGAAGGCTGTTGTCAGCTAGGGTCGCCAAAAGGCAAAAATCACACACAACAACAACAGCCGCACCCCCGACTCTCTTCAAGGCTGCATCCTTACTGCAGAAATAATCCAGTTTGACACCGCTTTTAACTGCCAGGGCTCCATGCTCTGGAATTCTGGGAACTGTAGTTTGTTGCAGCACCAGAGCCCTGTTCTACAATTCCCAGGATTCCACAGAATGGAGATGTCGGTCCAAAACCCACTGCAGAAACAATCCGGTTTCAGACCACTTTAACTGCTCTGGCTCAGTACTAGGGAATCCTGGGAATTGTAGTTTATTATGGCGGAACCAAACTCTTACAGAGAAGGCTAAATTATTATTATCATATTTGTTGTTATATTTAATTATATCCCACTTTCCGCCCCAAAACTGGGGCTCAGGGCAGCTTACAATAGTAAAAAACAGTAATATTAAAACATTAATACAATGTTGTTGTTGTTGTTATTTATCATTGTGTTAATATTTTAATATTACTGTTTTTATTATTAAAACTAATGTTTTTATATTAAATATAATATTAAATAAATATTAATATAAAATATAATAATATTAATATGTTATTAAAATAATATTAATATAACGATTCGTTTTAATATAATATTAAAACATTAATACATTATTATTATTCCTGTATTAATATTTAAAATTACTCTTATTATTAAAACAGTGTTTAATAATTTAATATTAAATATAATATTCAAATAAATATTAATATAGAATATAATAAAATAATATATATAATACACAATATATAATAATATTATAACATTAATATATTATTAAAATAAAATTAATACAACACTTAATATCAATATATTAAAATATCAATATATTATTATTATCATCATTGTATTAATATTTAATATTACTGTTTTAGTATTAAAACTGTTTAATATTTTAATAGTAAAATAAATATTAACATATAATAAAATAATATATATATGAAATACATAATATATAATAATACAATATAATAATATCCATATATTATTAAAGTAATATTAATTTAAAATGAGTAATCTAAAATGCAACGAATGCCATTTATTACAATTGCAGTACGGTTTATTACGATCCATTGTATTCATTAATGCAATTAATCCATATTAATACAATGAGTACAATGTTTACACCAACAACATCAACTGCAACGCAACTGTCTCACAAGACCACAGTTCCCAGCATCCCTAGCGCTGAGGCCCTGCAGGCGTTTGCGTTAGACAGCCCCGGAGCCGGTTGCTGAGGCGACGGCGAAGGAGGGGGCCTAGAAGGGCGGACCGTCGCGGGCGGGGCTTTAATGCGTCACTTCCGGGTGAGCGTTCCGGAAGCGGCAAATCAGCTTGGTCATTGAGTGCCCGCGGAGAGCGGCTCCTGGCGAAGGCTTCCTTGGGACCCGGCCGTTTGCTTCTCCGAGGGAGGCCCGACCCGCGCCGCCATGATCACCTCCGCCGGTGAGCCCAGTGTCCCTTTTCTCCTCCTCTCCCTCCGCAGGCCCTTCCAGAGACACGCCGCGGAAATCACCCGCTTTCAGGCCGCTTTGGCTGCCCTGGCGCAGTCCTAGGGAATGCTGGGAACTGTAGTTTTTGCTCTGAGACAGTGAGCCTTCTCTGCCAGAGAGCTCTGGGGCCACAAGAAACTACAGCTCCCAGTATTGACAGCCTCCTCAAATGGGATGATTTATGCAGTGGGCTTTGGACCATTGTCTCTCTGAATTCTGCCGCAGGTTCAAGGACTACAAGGCCCATTATCCTGCAGTGTGTTTAGGATCATAAGAGTTGGAAGCATCCCCAAGGGCCATGCAGCCCAACCCCCTTCTTCTGCCATGCAGGAACTCTCAATCACAGCATCCCCAGCAGATGGCCATCCAGCCCCTGTTTAAAGACAGCCTCCAAGGAAGGAGACTCCACCAGAATCTCAGAGGAAGGAGTGCATTCCACTGTCGAACAGCCCTTACTGTCAGGAAGTTCTTCCTAATGTTGAGCTGGAATCTCTTTTCCTGGAGCTTGCATCCATTGTTCTGGTTCCTGTTCTCTGGAGCAGCAGAAAACAAGCTTGCTCCCTTCTCAATATGACTTTCCTTCAAGTATTTAAACAGGGCTATCATATCACCTCTCAACCTTCTCTTCTCCAGGCTAAACATCCCCAGCTCCCTGAGTTGTTCCTCATAGGGCAAGGTTTCCAGACCTTGCACCATTTTAGTCGCTCTCCTCTGGACACGTTCCAGTTTCTCAATGTCCTTTTTTAATTGTGGGGCCCAGAACTGGACCCAATATTCCAGGTGGGGCCTGACCAAAGCAGAATAGAGTGGCACAATGACTTCCCTTGATCTAGACACTATGGCCCCATACAGACAGGCCAAAATAAATCTGCTTCAGGTCACTTTGGAGGTATGCTGATTAAATGACACATGCATCTTAAGAGGACTAGAATGCAGCTTTGGCACAGCTTCCAGACTCTTAGGATGTATGCATCATTTAAACAGCATACCTCCAAAGTGAAGCAGCTTTATTTTGGCCTGTCTGTATGGGGCCTATACTTCTATAGATGCAGCCTAAAATCACATTGGCCTTGTTAGCTGCCACATTGCACTGTTCACTCATGTTCAACTTGTGGTCTACCTGGACTCCCAGATCCCTTTCACATTCAGCAATGTGTCTCCCATCCTATATTTGTGCATTTTATTTTTCCGCCCTAAGTGCAATACCTTACATTTCTCTGTGTTGAATTTCATTTTGTTAGCTTTGGCCCAGCTTTCTAGTCTATTCAGGTCATTTTGAATCTTGATCCTGTCCTCTGGGGTATTAGCTATTCCCCCTAATTTGGTGTCATCTGCAAATTTGATAAGTATGCTCCCAATTCTGTCATCCAGGTCACTGATAAAGATGTTGAATAGCCCTGGGCCCAGGACAGAGCCCTGTGGGACCCCACTGGTCACTTCTCTCCAGGATGAAAAGGAGCCATTGCTGACCATCCTTTGGGTTCGGCCGGTCAACCAATTACAAATCCATGTAACAGTTACCTTGTCTAGTCCACATTTTACAAGCTTGTTTGCAAGAATGTCATGGGAAACCCTGTCAAAGGCCTTGCTGAATCCTTGTTCCTTTTCAGTCCATTGCTGAGGGACTGCAGTTTATAGAATTCCAATTCTGAGGAAGAGTCTTAAGTAACAGTTAAAAAAAGAAAAGAAAAAGAAAATAGAGTTGAATACGAGAAGCGAATAAAAGAATTGGGGCTGAATGCAGACTATTTCTCAGATCCTGTCTAAAGTGTCGCATATGTGGCCTGAAGTGTAGCCATATTGCAATCTGGGATCTGACTTTGGAGAGTTCAGAAGGCATCCTTAGGGTCCCAGAGTGAGGTTCGGGTGGCTCAAAGAGCCATTCGGACTCATGGTTTTCCTGTGGCTGGAGGGCTTTGGTGAAAGAGCAGCTGGAGCAATTGGGACTAGGGACTTGTTTAATTTACAGTCCAGCTTTGTGGACTTATGGGTGGCCGAGATAGTGACACTTTTGCTTCACAAACTTTGTTTTATGCACAAAATTATTAAAAACACTGTGTATAAAGTTACCTTCTGGCTATGTGCATGAAGTGTAAACAAAACAAAAATGCATTTCATGTCGGATTTGGGTTCCAGCTGCAAGATATCTCACTATGTCAAGGCAAATATTTCAAAATACAAAACACTTCTGGTCCTAAGCCTTTCAAATAAGGGAAACTCAGCTTGTACTTTCAGGGGAACTTAATCCCAGGCGAATGAGTATAGTACTGCAGTGAGATTATACTTCAAGCTGAAAGGAAGTAAATAGAAACAGTGGGTGCAGGAAATGGGCGAAAGGGTCCTGCTCTCCTGTGCCTTTGCCTCCTGCCCGTTCCTGTCTCTTCTGCTAGTTCTTACAAGAAACAGTTAGCATTCCCAGCAGTCAGAACCTGGCTCTTGTGTGGCTCTGTGTTTTATGTGATCTGCGTCATACAAAAGCAGGCTCTAAGATCCATAATCTTTTTTTTAATGACCTGAACAGATGCCTCCACTTTGGTGACCCATAACATTTATTGGCAGACGGTGCAGCTGCACACATTGGCGCTAGTGGCTGCTGCCCGAAAAAGAATGAAAGAGCACAACTTTCATTATATTTCTTAACCACCTGCAGTAATTTTTTTACTGAGATAATCTGTTTACAATTCTTTTGCAAGGGAAATTTCTACTGTCCAGGGTTGGGAATCATAAACCTTCCAGATGTTGCTGAACTACAGCTCCCAGCATTCTTCACCATTGACTGTGCTGCTGGGTCTTACTGTCCACCAACATCTGGTAGGATGCAGGGTTCCCACCCTTGCTTTAACCTTTTACACTAAGAAGCAGCCACCAGTAATAGTCTATGATCCATCCATGCAGCCTTTGCATTCTGCTATTGGTGGATTATTGCTCTAAAATAAGTGACAGATTGTCAGATATAAATAATAGCTTTGAGTCATTTTTTATTGTTTCTTAGACTCATAGTTGAATTTTCACTACTGTTCAGTGGGATTTACCCCCAAGTAAATATGCATAGATTCACAGTCTTACTTCTGCAAGAGTTCTTGACAGAGTCAGGGGCCATACTAAAAGTTAGAGCTAACTACATTTGTCTGATAGAGTTATTATCCAATCATATTTTAAAATCAGAATTTGTACACACATTTCATAACCACATTTTTTCTTTTTATTGTGACTGTTCTGTGGCCAGGCTAATTATTTTATGCTCTAATTTTTGTGATGGTTTTGTATTGTAGCTGGAATTATTTCACTCCTGGATGAGGAAGAGCCAGAACTCAAGGTAAGCTTGTACACTTTTGTTTTGACTTAGGAACAATAGATATTCAAGGCCTCTAATGATTCTTTATAGTGGGCCTTTAGTATCCACTGGGGTTTGATTCCAGGATCGCCCTGTGGATACCAAAATCCATGGATGCTCAAGTCCCATTATATACAATAGGGAGTAAAATGGTGTCCCTTATATACAATAGCAAAATGACGCTTTGCTTTTTGGAATTTATATATGTATGTATAATACTTTCAAGCTGTGGACAAATAGTCCATGAATATGGAGGGCCGACTGTATTACTTAACTGTTTCCCAAAAACAATAGCAGAGAATTAGTTTGATATGAACGTATATGGTGGTTCTATACAATTACCATCCTGGGAAAGATGGGGAGAAAATGCAAAAATTATAACCAACGTTCAGGTGAAAGAGTTCTAGGCTCTGAAGTCGACTTGTTTCTTAAGAGCTAATGTCAAAAAACAGATTTGATTGCTTTCTTTTCAGGTTCTGAGTAATGCAGCTAATTTCAGTTACATGCATTGCACTGACCGCTTATTAAATATTGCAAATAGTTGATATGTACCGCATAGGGATTTCTGCATAGTACATAGTACAGAATGAGGTCAGGTAAAATATAATGTCAGGCTTAGAAGAGAATCTGTAACCAAGGCAAGAGAAATACTGGTGGGCTCTGGAGTGAATTTTTAAATTTTAAAGCAATGATGGGAACAAGCCAGATATTTTTAAGTACAGCTTTAGCTGTCTTGCATTGTTGGCCATGCTAAATGGGGTTGATGGAAGTTGTAGACCAAATGGTCCCAACACTGCGTTGAGAAAACTTTGCTAGGCTGAAAAACAAGAAGAGAATAACTCTTGCCTTTGATGAGCAAGTAAGTCAAATGAAAAAGGAGGAAGAATTCTGGGCCCTATCAGGTTTGCATAATCAGCCACACTTAATTTACTATTTGGGAGAAGAAAGTGTGGTAGTTTTTCTCTAAGTAGGAAAGAGGCATGGAATGGCAGTTGTATGCCCTCACAACTGCCCAACAACTTCTAGCACAGCTTGCCTTATGTTTTTAATGGTCTCTATGTTTAGATCAGTGATGGGGAGCCTGTAGCCCTCCATATGTGGCTGAACCATTGCTCCTATCACCCCTCACAGTTGGCTGTACTAGCTAAGGATAATTGGAGTTGCAATTCAACAAAGTGTGGAGGGTCTTACATTCCCCACCCTGGATCTATATCAGTGATGGTGAACCTTTTACAGACCAAGTGCCCAAACTGCAACCCAAAACCCACTTATTTATTGCAAAGTGCCACATTCCTCTGGCTTTTTAGGTACTAACTCTGGCGAACTTTGTACTGAGGTGACGGCGCATGTGCCCACAGAGAGGGCTCTGAGTGCCTCCTCTGGCACCTGTGCCATAGGTTCGCCACCACTGATCTAGATAGTTTCTTGCTTCTTCCCATTATTGAGTAACCTGCTGATGGTAGTTATTTTAGGCAGAAGTGGGCACTTGTGATATGAGCCAGTTTTGGGTGTCAACTGAGAAGGTGTTTTGATGCATAACATCATGGGATACTTCTTCATCTGAAAACTTTTAAAATAGGGGAGGTTTTAAGGGGGGCAGATGGAAGGAGGAGGTCAAAGAAATCAAATGTGTTATTATTATACATTCTCTGCTCTCCCAATCCCTACTCTAAGTAAATACATGACAGAATACAGTGATTTGGAGTTCAAGCTAGAGATACTCATTGATTTTAACCATTTCACATAGTTCTGTACTCCTCTGACTGGTTTTCATTGTTTTTTCAGGAATTTGCTCTTCACAAACTGAATGCTGTTGTCAATGATTTCTGGGCAGAGATCTCTGAGTCAGTGGACAAAATGTAAGAGACAACACTTTATACACGAGAGTAGGCTAGCCCGGTGTACAGCACAGGGGCAAAAATGTCGTGGTGCTACATCTTGGTTAATAGAAAATGCATAGCTCCGTATTTCTGGAAGTGATGTTTTTTATTGTTTGGGACCTGCAGATCCCTCACCAACCAGATGCTAATTGGGTTGAAATGTGAAACTTTGTGGAGCAGGATTTACCTGAGTCTTTCTTCCTTGCTTTTTCTGTAGTGAAATCTTGTATGAAGATGTTGGCTTCCGGAGTCGTGAATTTGCGGCTTTGGTGGCTTCAAAGGTGTTTTATCACCTTGGTGCATTTGAAGAGTCTCTGAATTATGCCCTTGGAGCAGGCAACCTCTTCAATGTCACTGACAATTCCGAATATGTGGAAACTATCATTGGTAAGGCTGCACATTGTCCACTGAAGAGGGTTCTGGTATGCCACCCCCCCTTATTTTTTAGCAAAGGTCAATAAATATTCTGGGTGAAATGTCTCACAAAGTACCCAGATTTGGTGCTTTGCCATTCAGATATCATGGGGGTTGAGCAGGTGTTTTGATGCATAATTTCTGAAGATCACAAAATATTTCTATTCTAAGTGTAAATTTGCTCATTTTTCTTGAGCAGGTTTGCATTTTAAATCTAAGTCCAGTACTTTAGTTCTAGCTTTATCCAGGGCAAGAAAATACATATTTCTGCTTAGAGAGTAAAAGGCATGTCTGGAAATTGATGGCTAGAGGTGCACTACTCTGAAGAACATGAGAAAGGTGTAGATAACATTGTTAGAAAAAACAGTGCAGTGTCTTTTATTTTGCTGACAGTTTTTTGAGGGGTTGAGAGTTGGTGTGTTTTTAAATACTGAAAGATGAGATTGCCAGAAATCCACCTTTTGGAGCCAGTATCAGAGCTATACTGTACACACAATTTGGCATATGATAGGAACTTAGTTTCTTAACATCCACGTTTATAATCTTTGAGTCATGTTTTTAAAAACTATGTGGTTCAGATGAGAATAGATCTTGTACTGATTCTATAGCATTGCTAAATGAATCATTAATTTTGTGAAATAAATGTTTTCAGAACATAATTTCAGTTGTAAGTGTGATTAGACAGATATGCCAGTATTCCACACCAAAGATATATCAACATGATGACACTGTGCCTTGACGCTTGCAATGAGGTGCATGTTTTCCTTTTCCCAGCAAAGTGCATCGACCATTACACCAAGCAGTGCGTCGAAAATGCTGACCTTGTTGAGGGAGCGAGGAAGGCCGTTGACCCACGGCTGGAAGGGATTGTCAACAAGATGTTCCAGCGCTGTTTAGATGATCACAAGTACAAACAAGCCATTGGGATTGCCTTGGAGACACGCAGGCTAGATATCTTTGAGAAAACCATTTTGGAATCGGTAGGCAAAGGCACATAGTGTGATTTTGATGCATACACAGAGCGTTTATCAAATTAGAAGCAAGAAATGGCAATTTGCTGACTTAAATATATCAGGAAATTTATATAATTCTTCTTAGTTTGTACATCTCACCCTTCTTTCATAGTGATGGTGTGTGGAAACCTCCAGGCTAGAAGCCAACATAAAAGTTAGAGAAAGCAGTGGTGCTTTCTTGTTACCCTTGATAGAAAGTGATGATATGCTTATCATGGTAAAGTCGATGAATGAGGTTAAGATAACACTGCAGATTAGATAAATGAGGTGAAATGAAGAAAGTCTTATTCTTTACAGACCAGCTAGTGATGGTTGTATTCCACTTTTGGGCAGAAATAAAGCTTGAACTGTGGCATTCTTGCCTCATAGTTTTTACTCTTCGAGCCTATGGGACACCACTTCTCAGAATTTTACTTATCTTGCATGGAGAATGGTGTGTTCATCCAGTCAATTTGTTTTGGAAGTGGTGGTATACTGCAAGACAGCTTGATGGGATGTGCTTTTAATCAATTTTCTTACCACCAAGAGACAGGAGACTGGACTTTTAGATACTAATAAATAATTGAATATTGGACAAGAATAATTGAAGGCTATATATTTTTATTTCACAGAATGATGTTCCTGGAATGCTGGCCTACAGCCTAAAGCTCTGCATGTCTTTGATGCAGAATAAACAGTTTCGCAACCAGGTGCTGAGAGTTCTGGTTAAAATCTACATGAACCTAGAAAAACCTGACTTCATCAATGTGTGCCAGGTACTATGGTGGGAGTTTTAATGGTGCAGGTGCACATAGGCTTGCAGTCAGCATGACAAACAGACTCTGGGGCAACGGGAGGGAGAATGTGGGCTGGGAATAGTATCAGCCAGAAGATGGCACACCTTGGAGGAAGAGTGTGATAAAAATGTTACAGATCAGTAGAGATCCTCGTGTGGGGGAAGAAAAGGTAATTTAAAGAATTGTAAATAATTGGGATAAGCCTTAGAAAAGAGATGGGAATTGTACAACTTGTGGGCCATATGAGGCCCTTGTGACCGTCACTGAACCCCTAAAAGCCCTGGCACACTCCAAATTTAGGGGGCAAAAACATTTTCAATGTAAAAATCCATTATGTGGTCACTGGTTGTTATTCTAGGGGGCTCCCCGCCCCTAAACAGCCCAAGAGATCACCCTAAGTTGATACATAATCACTTCTAGTTTCCAAAATGGCGACAATGATGGTGCAATTATATTGCTCCAGAGGAACAGAAAGTCAGACGGTGTTGCCCGCTGAATTCTAGCATGCCCATCCTAGAACTTTGCCAAAATTTCTCTATGTGCTCCTTGCCTCAGATTAAGGAGGAATCGGTGTTTATACTGAAGTAACTGAGGTGGAATTATCGCTAGAGTGCAGCACTAGCTGTTGTGACCACTTTTTGGTGTTGTTACTTTCTTCACTCCTAACCAGTGGGACCTTAGGAGGCGCCAGTGTGGTATATGAGATAGTGAATTCAGTTTCTGTTCAGCCACAAAGCCTCTTTATCAAACCTGTCTCACAGACCTTTGGTAAAAATAAAAATGATAAGACCTGCATATACATGGTTCTGAGAAGTTTTGAGGAAGGACACAGTATAAATATGCTGGACCAGTATCCTATCTTCCATTTGATGAGTTCAGTATGTGGAAGATTTCCTTTTAGTGCCCATAACTTTTATAGGAACCATTATGCAGAAAGGCGAGGTGGCTGAGAGCCAACATCCTGTTTATGTAACTTCTCAGGTTATCTGATGTGGAGAACTATTTTTTCTGTGTGCCAGGTATTGGAACTATATTTGTTCCCATTTGCTACAGTTATTTGGTCCCACCCCCATCCCTAGGAAATGACCAAGGAATGGGGCTGGTCTAGGGACTCCAGGTTTGAGTAGCATTGGTGTAAATCTACCCTCACCCAATTAACAGATGGTTTTAGTAGACTATCCATCTGCTGAATATCAGCACGGTGCAAGCAGTTGCAAATGTGCAGTGCTTTGCAGTAAGGGATGCTCAGTGGCTGTTTCTGCATTCTCAGTGAATCAGATGGTCCAGTGAGGGTCCTGTTGAAGTTGGACACAATCCAAGAATGCTTAACTGCAAGTGGAATTGTTACACTTGTGAAACTTCACTTATACAACTGTGACTTGAATGAAGACATTACAGTCATAAGACAAAAAAGTACAACCACATGCACACGTGTGCATAAAATACCAGAATTCCAGCCACTCTTTTTGTTAAGCCTTCTGAATCTCCTTCTTCCAAGCTGAAATACCTTATGATTTTTTAAGATTTCTTTTTCTCTTTCCTATAGTGCCTCATCTTCTTGGATGACCCTCAAGCTGTTAGTGACATCTTGGAGAAGCTAGTGAAGGAGGACAACCTTCTCATGGCATACCAGATCTGTTTTGATTTGTATGAAAGTGCCAGCCAACAATTCCTCTCTTCTGTGATTCAGAACCTACGCACTGTTGGCACCCCTATAGCATCTGTCCCTGGGTCAACAAATGCAGGGACTGTCCCTGGGTCAGAGAAGGAAGGGTAAGGCAGCCAGTATAAGAAGTGACTTATGCCTTGAAATATAAGCATTATAAAGAGCTACGTTGCAGTTTGGATTGCCTTGTACTGTCCATGCTAATACTGCCGACATAGTGGGTGCATTTGCAAAGTCATATCAGTTGAATTATCACAATCGGCCTCCACTATTAAAGTCCTTGAGGGTTACTGTTTTGTGAAAGAACTGAGAGTTTTGCTGGACTTCCCAATATTTCCCATATAGAATTACAGGAAGGGAGAGAAATCCTCAAATCATTGTAACAATATGGCTTGGTTGTGTCTCAGATGACCCAGCAGGAGAGTCACGGTTCAGTTTGTCTTTCTTTAGTCCACAGAATAACTAGATAAAGTTTCTTTAAATTCAACATCCCATGGGAATATGTGGAGGATACTTTAATCACCACTTGGCCTGATAGTAAGAAATGCTGATTGGTAGAACAGTGGTTTTCAATGACCATGGGAAATAGATATTAGTGTTGATTTTATTCATTTCTATCCCACCTATTCCTCAACAATGGGATTCAAAGTGACTTCAGTATATTAAGACCAATGTACAGAACACCAGCAAAATGCACATAGAAGTTTAAAATCCATTAATCTTCTTGGATGACCCTCAAGCTGTTAGTGACATAAATGTCTGGATATAGTCTTGTCATAAATGATGATACAAGCTAGGGATGATTTGTTTATTTTTCAGTGACACTATGGAGACAGAGGAAAAAGCAAGTAGTCCTGTTGCTGCAGCAAAATCTGTCCAAACTGTAAGTACCATTATCAAAAACCTCCTCTTTGTATGCAGCATTGCCTCTTACCATGAGATTTATTATAACCTTGGAGCATAGTGTTAATTGTTTTCCCCAAAGCCAAGTTGATGCCCTCCAGATGTCTTGTACTGTAAATCCTGTGACTCTCAGCTAGAATGACCAGTTGGCCAAAACTGTAGTCCTAATCAGCCTGAATGTACAGCCGTCAGAATGTATGCAGCAAGTTACTCTTGGATGATAGTGACTCTTTGTGGCTGCAAAAGTTACTAATTCTGTATTTCTCAGGGGTAGAATGTTTTACTTAAAATGGTGTGGTTTTTCTTTCAAGAAAATACCAGGGCTGTTGTTTGTAGAGCTTATGTAAAGATTTATTGCTGTTTTACTGTTCAGCCCATTAGACTGTTTTATAAGGGTTGTGCCTGAGAACATGAAATCAAATTTGTCCTATTTGGCCATTGATTTCAACTATAAATATTTAAGTGGCTGATGTCACACTTTACAGCTGCTTTGAGTGCCTTGGACAGAAGGCACTAAATGGAATAAAGTAAATTTTTAAAAAAGGAACCTGTAAGACAAGCAGCATTTGTTTGGTTTTTTAAAAAAGTTATACTTACTTTTCATAGACTCATGGAGATCCGAAGGGTCATTCAATCCAACCCCATTCTGCCATGCAGGAGTACACAAAACACCTTGACAGAGAACCATCCAGCCTCTGTTTAAAAATTCCAAAGAAGGAGACTCCACCACCCTTCAAAGCAGCATTTGCCATTGTTGAACAGCTTTGTTCTTTGTTCTTCAACTTTGGGAGTGCTTTGATTGTGTATTTCTGTGACACAAAGCACTTCCAACTGATGGCCATGCAATCTCTGTTTAAAAACCTCCAAAGACATCAAATTACTTTTTAATTCTGTTTTAGTACTGGGAATGGGGGGGGGGGTAGGTCTAGGGTTTGATTTTTTAACTCTATTGTAATTTGTTGTATTTTATTGTTGTAACCCACCCGGATTCTTCGTGATTGGGCGGGCTAGAAATACATCTATTATTTATTATTATTATCATCATCATAGTCAGTTCCTAGTCGTCTTAGTCTAACATGGCACTCATTGGTCTCATCCAAGCCACGGTTAAGTCTGGCTTATGTAGGAGCTAAAAGGGCAATATAGGGCAGTATACCCTTACACACAGAAAGTCTCTGAACCAAGTGACCAGACATTACAGGATTAAAAAACATTAGAGGATTATACCTGAGTTATGTAAAAGAAGGATAAAAGAAAAGACTGATGGAGACTTCATGAAACAGTTTTAAAAGATTCTAGAAAGAACCATCTCTTCAAGTTACTTAAAGTCACAGGATCTTAAACCTTATGTTCTATAAAACCTATTTCCAAGATTCCTTTAACTCATAGGATCTTCAGACTTTATACTGTGTAAAATTTAAATCAAAAACTTCATAAACTTTATATCTTCTTTAAATGGACATATTTGAATTATTGGACATTATACCTTACTCACATATAATTGTTTCCTTGATGGTTTTTTTTTTAATTTTAGGGATGGGATACCTTTACATAATGGTCACTTTAAAATATTTTTACTGTATGGTTATTTTCTAGATTGACTATGGTTTTATTATTCCAATGGATGGTTTAAATTGTATTATTGGAGTAAGCATATGTCATTTATGAGTTTAGTAAATTTTGCCTTGTTGTTAAATAACTATTCATAAGTACCAGACTTTCCTTGTTAGTCTTTCTTATGTAGTAGCTTCAGTAATTCTACAACACTAATGCTTCTAGTTTGTCAACAGGTAAATATACCCCTTATCAGTCCAAAAATTACAGAAAACTCAGGAGGAAATTGCAACAAAACTAATGATCTTTAAACCGAGGCAAGCTAATTTTCTGGTTTTGGGTTAGGGTTTTCTGTTTGTTTGGTTGTTTGTTTTAAAAGAGAAGCTCTGGTGAAGAAAGTACAGTGCTTGGTGCTGTACTTAAGGACAGTAGTAATGTTAATAATTTCCATGGTGAAAAATTAACCTTGTCATTGCAGAATAGAAAAGTTGTGGAGTTAATTCACACAGAGATACTAAGTAAAGCTTTCAAGTACACTGGTACCCCGGGATACGAATGCGCCGCGTTACGAAATTTCCGGGTTACGAAAAAAATCCATTAAAAAAAACTGTTCCGGGTTACGAAGGTTATTTCGGGTTACGAAAAATTTTTTGGTGCTTTTCGGCGCTTTTTCGCACCAAATCGCGGCTTTCGCTATTAGCGCCTATGGGGCTTCGGCTTGCGAATGCTTTTCGGGTTACGAATGGCGCCGCGGAACGAATTAATTTCGTAACCCGGGGGAGCCCTGTAGTAAGAAGGGGCTGAGTGACCGTAGCGGGTAGTTGATCTGCCAGCTGCTGTAACCAGTTTTTGAAGTAAATAAACTCTCTGCTCCTGTTCCTAAAATAATTTAACAGTTGCTTGACAGTAGCGGGTGGACAGTGACTGTGCAAAAGAGTTGCTGAGGCCTTTCTGTGAAGTGTAATAACAATCCAAACAGCTGCTACAGTCCCCCAGATGCACTTGACTATGCAGAGGCTCTTTAAAACTTATCTCTTTACGCCTATTGGTCTTACTACAGTTTCAGTACCATTTGAATATGTCTAGAGTTAAATTACTATTTTGCATTAGAACTGTGCATGGTCTTTTAGGTTCCTTTTGTTATGGGTCTCTCTCTCTCTCTCTCTCTGGCTTTGCTTTGCGAACGAAGATTCAGGAAGGACTCATCCCGCGCTTTGTACATGTGTGTTGGTGACTAAAAAGGCCAATCCAGGACAAACAGGTCCGGTTGCAGAAAGCACAGCGGAAAGTCTCCTTGGGTGATGTTTCCGGGTTGCGGTTCTTTCTGCATTGTCGTTTCTCTTCAAGATTTGTTCGGCGTGAGCTTTCGAAAAAGGCTGCAGCATCGTGGATAGTGCGTCTCCATGCCTCCCGATGCAAGGCCAGGGCAGACCATTGTTGGTGATCAATTTGGCCAAGCCTGAGATGTTGTTTCAGGGAGTCCTTGTATCTCTTCTTTGGGGCGCCCCTCTTACGCTCTTGACCCGTGGCGAGTTCACCGTAGAATACTATTTTTGGGAGGCGATGGCCCTTCATCCTAGAAACATGTCCTGCCCAGCGCAGCTGCGTCCTCAATAGCATGGCCTCAATGCTGGTGATCCCTGCTTGCTCAAGGACAGCAACATTTGTCACACTGGCCTGTTACAGACTGCCAAAATAAAGCTGCTTCGGGTCTCTTTGGAGGTATGCTATTTAAATGATGCATGCATCCTAAGAATCCGAAAGCTGCACCAAAGCTGCACTCCAGTGCTTAGGAATGGAGTTTGGCTTTTGCGCGACCTTCGGACTCTTAGGACCCAGGCATCATTTAAATAGCATACCTCAAAGAGACCCGAAGCAGCTTTATTTTGGCAGTCTGTAACAGGCCACAGTCAGTCCAGTGTATATTAAGAATTGTGCGTAAACAGCGCTGATGAAAGCGTTCAAGGAGTTGTAGGTGTTGGCGGTAGGTGACCCATGTTTCAGACTCATAGAGGAGAATAGACAGTACAATGGCTCTATACACACTGATTTTTGTGCTTCGTCTCAAGTGTTTGTTACTCCAGTCTCTTTTGTGAAGCCTTCCGAATGCACTATATGCCTTTGCCAGTCTGTGATCGATCTCTTTATCAATCTTGGCGTCTGAGGAGATGCTTCCCAGGTAGATGAACTGCTGGACGGACTTAAGCACAGATGTGCCTACAGTGATGTGGGGATGGTAGTGTTCTTCCTGAGGTGCCGGCTGGTAGAGAACTTCCGTTTTCTTCAGGCTGACTTCCAGTCCAAAGAGCTCTGCAGCTGTTGCAAAACAAGATGTTAGGTGTTGCAGAGCTGCTTCCGTATGGGCAAGGAGGGCAGCATCGTCAGCAAAAAGCAGCTCATGGACTAGATAGTTTAGAGTCTTAGTGCAGGCCCTCAGGCGGCTTAAGTTAAACAGGCTACCATCAGTACGGTAGTGTATATAAATGCCGCCTTCTTCTTTGAGATCTGCCGTAGCCCTTTGGAGCATCATGCTGAAGAAGATTGTAAATAGAGTTGGAGCGAGAACACAACCTTGTTTCACACCATTAGTTATTAGAAAGGGCTCTGAGGGAGCATCGCCATATCTGACTTGAACTTGCTGGCCTTCATGTAGCAGGATGATCATTTGGAGGAATTTGGGGGGACATCCTAGTCGTTCCAGGATCTGCCACAGACCTTTTCTACTCACAGTGTCGAAGGCTTTGGTGAGGTCGACAAATGTTACATAGAGTCCTTTGTTCTGCTCTCTACATTTTTCTTGCAGTTGTCTAAGGGCAAATACCATGTCTGTAGTGCTCCTATTAGCATGTTATGGGTAAAAACTGCCAAACCATCTTATTTTTCAGAAGTGGACACATTTATATCTATACATTCTACAGACTTGTCAGTGAGGAACATATGTTTGTCTGATTTGTGAATATATAGTGTGTGCCTTGATGTTTGGAAAGTACTAATTGTGTATCCATCTTTAACTTATTTGTGTCTGTGTATTGTATATGAGCTGGCTTATGACAGTTTGTTAGCCATCCCTGAATAAGCAATTACTAGGTTAGTTAGGTAGGCAAGATGGGAAAAGCTTTACAGTGGGCCCTTGATATCCACTGGGGTTTGGTTCCAGAACCCCCCATGGATACCAAAATCTGTGGATACTCAGTCCTCATTAAATATAATGGCATAGTCAATTGATGTCCCTCATATAAAATGGCAAAATCAAGTTTGCTTATTGGAATTTATATTTTCTAAAAAAATTTTTTCAAGCTGTGGCTGCTTGAATCAGTGGATAAAAAAGATCTATGGATTTGGAGGGCCAACTGTATTTCATATTATATTAAGACACAGGCAATCAGTTCAGATCATCAAGTGATCCGAATAACTGGTGATTTTAAAAACAGAAAGGCTTGCCTGTGTGCCTCAGGGTTGGAAACGTATTACTCTTCAGTAGAATGGCATTTGAACATTGTTTGGCTGTATTATTTGCTCAAAGAGCTTGACCCCTCTCATACCCAATGCTCTGCCTTTAGGTTTTTTAAAATGCCATTTTAATTGGTTTTCTAAAAACAAAGTTCATTAAACAATACAGTAATTGAACATTAATGGTAATTAATGCTATTAGTATTCATGGCAGTGACAATTCATAGGTAACTAAAGAGATTCTTCTTTAAATTGCAGAAATTCATCCCAAGAGGTCTTTCTGTAAGGAGGGGCTTGCTTTTGAAGTTTCTCTTAATGTATTAAATGTGGCGTTACCTTTCTGTGCAATATGCCCAAGTGATTTATAATAAAAATGTGTTTGAGATGTTATGTCCACTAGAGAATGAACTAGAAATCACCTTGCTTTACCAACATGTACAATTTTTCAAAAGACATTTTACCACATACTGTTATACAATCTGTAATTAATAAATTACCAAGATTGGTAGGAAAAATTGTATGAATTTGCTAATCACTTATCTTTTTGTACCTTTCTCTCTTTTGTATGTCTGAAGAGCTCCGAGTCAAAAGACCAGATCCCCAAAATGATAAAAATATTAAGTGGTGAAATGGCCATTGAATTACATCTCCAGTTCTTAATACGAAACAACAACACAGATCTCATGATTCTCAAAAACACAAAGGTAAGACTTGTTTATCCTCTCTTCCCTAGAGCTTCAAGAAATTTGGAGAGATTCTTTTTTTTCTGTGTGTCTTAAGGCTGTGTGTCCCAATAACCGGTAAAGTCAAGGATAAATTAGGAATCCCAAAGCTGCCTGGTTTCATTTGTATCCTGCCTTTCTGCTAATAATAGAACTCAAAATGACTAAGAAAATATTTAAAACAATACACATTAAAACTATAAAAACTAATAAAAGTATAAGATTTAAAAAACAATTAAAACAATTTGTGAAACAATTTATGAATTAATAAAACATTAAACATTAAGAATATCAAAATTCATTAAAATACTGTATACAAACCTTAAAAGCAGCACCATATAGCATTAAAAGCCCAACCCAGTCAGTTTGTAAAAGCCAGCACAAAAATGTTTTGACTTGCTGACAGAAGGAAGGCAAGGAATAGGGCTGTCCTGGCCTCTTTAGGGAGGGAGTTTCAAATTCTGGGCATTGCCACTGAGAAGGCCTTCTCCTATTTTCCCACCAAACAAGCCTGAAAAGAAGGTGGGACAGAGAGAAGGGCCTCTCTGGATGATCATACCACTCTAATAGGCTCATAAAGGAAGGTATGGTTCTTCAGACAACCTGGATCCAAGCCATATATGGCTTAATAGGTCAAAATCAGTACTTTGAATTGTGCCCAGAAATGGACCAGCAACCAGTGGAGCCATTGCAACAAGGGAGTTGTCTGCTTCCTGTAGCCAGCTCCAGTTAACAACTTGGCTGGAGCTCTTTTGGCCAACCGAAATTTCTGAGCACTTTGTTCTGTGTTTGATGTGTCTTTCCTCCAGAAGAGTGTGAGAACATTATGGACTGGACCTCCTTGGAGATTAGCCTGCTTCCCCATTCACTCTGCCTTGCAGATGTTGAAGGACACATCACTAGGGGAGTGCGGCATGAGACTCCGTGTAGCTTAGAGGATACGGGTCAGAAAATTCCCTCAGAGGTAGCTTGTTAG
The DNA here is from genome assembly GCF_019175285.1 of Sceloporus undulatus. Lineage (NCBI taxonomy): Eukaryota > Metazoa > Chordata > Lepidosauria > Squamata > Phrynosomatidae > Sceloporus > Sceloporus undulatus. The sequence goes on from NC_056524.1 coordinate 271,046,554, forward strand.
ATGTTTAACACCAAACCCTTCAGAAAATACCAGTACCATCTGATTTTTGGGAGCTAAGTAGAGTTGAGCCTGGTCAATATGGTTACAAGATCATCAGGTGATATCAGTGGTTTCCAGATGGGCCTCTTTCTTTCTTTACATATTTTATGTATATTCCTCTTTTCTTCTTAGGTGGCCAAGCTGAGAACCTGACGATAAAACGAAACCTTAGAACACAAATAAGCTATCATATTAAATCCATTGTTTTTAAAAAGTATAAAATCATTTAAAATGTACCAGCAAGGGTAAAAATATAAAGATAAAAATGCAGCAACCAGCAACCCTCCCCTAAAAACATTCCTAGCTGAAACCTGGGGAGCTGCTACTGTCATTCAGAGTTGACCGTACTGGGTCAGATGGATCAATGGCCAGAAATGGTATAAGGCTGAATCTTACATTTCTGTGTGACTTCTGCTGTGAGAGAATACCTTAATTTTTACCTTTAAACCAGCTTCCTTGTGCAAGGGTGCTGCTGGTTATTCCCCCTAGTGCCATTCCATACATTTTCAAACAGTATTATCCTTTAATAATAATAATAATAAATAATAATAATAATAATAGATTTATTTCTAGCCTGCCTAATCACGAAGAATCCGGGCGGGTTACAACAATAAAATACAACAAATTACATTAGAGTTAAAAAATCAAACCCTAGACCTACCACCCCCCCATTCCCAGTACTAAAACAGAATTAAACAGTAATAATATTAAAACATTAAAAACATTGAACAAACAAAAAATAGGCAGAAACATGGCGGGGGAAATAGACAGATGGGGGACAAATATCTCTAATCTGGGGAGGGTAACTAAGTTGGAAAGGCCTGCCGGAAGAGATCTGTCTTGAGTGCTTTCTTAAAAGCTACCAGAGTGGAAATGTAACGGATCTCCTCCGGCAGGTCTTCCATAGTTTAGGAGCAGTTATTATGATTTACTATCACCTGTTGCCTTTTAATGTCTAGGACTACAGCTCTCATCACCTGATTCTATGAGGGAGGGAAATGTAATCTAACACATCTGGAAGATAGCAGGTTGGGTGAAGTTGTTTAAGCTGTCGGTGTGCTAAACAAATAAACCCAGTTCCATTAGTCTTTCTTCGGGTGACTTGCTTCTATATTTATTATTTTGAATTAAGTTTTTGCTGTTTCCTGCTGTTTCTAAATGTTTTAATAGGAACATAGAAATCTTGCACCAACAGGGGAAAAGCTAATAGCGTATTTTTTGAATACTGTATTGTAAGAGTATGCCATCGAGAGCACCACAGTCAGATAACAGAAAAGATGAAAGGAAAACAAAATATACTAAGGGCACTTTTTTGAAAATGTGAGATCCCACACTCCCTTCCAGAACCATTTTTAGCTTTTCAGCCTTTGTACAAACATTTGTATTGCTCTAAATGAATTTTTAGCTGCTTGGTTTTGTTCTCTGTCTTTTTAAAATGTGACTCTTTGCTATTTTACTTCTTCAGGATGCAGTGCGGAATTCTGTCTGTCACACAGCGACTGTTATAGCAAACTCTTTATGCATTGTGGAACAACCAGTGACCAGTTCCTTAGGTAAAAACATTGAGTTGGGCACCATGTGAACATTCAGACAGGGGAATTCAACGCTAGGGAGATGTAATCTGGGGTGGGAATCTTCTGTTCCCAACCTTTGGTCGTCCAGAGGATTTAGACTTCATCTCCCATAATCCTAATATGGATCACATTGGCTGGGGTCTGGGAACTGAAGTTCAAAACAAATGGAGGGCCAAAGGTTGGGAACCACTGCCTTAGAGCATGCTTTCCCCTTCAATAGTGTGTGTTTGGATTTGATTGTTCAGGATCTAGAGTTAGAGTTTTATTTGACCTATAAAGCACACTCTACCCAGTCAAGACCTCCCTCTTAAGCTAACCAACCTCAAGGGTTTTTGTCTTAGCCCTTTGGTCAGGACAAGAAAGTGTTTAATGTATTCTTGGCTTGTGTAAGTCAAGCAGACTTTTGGAAATAAGCATCTTCGTATATTTAGTTCTCTTCTCTTTCAATCCATTGTTTCCTTTATGCTCACGTGTGTGAACATCTGAACTCAGAATGCAAAAGTTCTTGGCTGCTAACATTGAATCCAAGGCAGATATGGCAAAAGTAGTAATCATTGGTTCATTCGTTCTCATTGGCTACCAGTATCTGGTGTCAGAGGTACAAAGCATGCGGCCATCCAATGTTGTTGAACTGCAGTTGCTAGCATCCTTGCATTAGCTCTGTTGATAAAATTGCGGGAATTGCAGTGCAACAACATTTGAAGGCCAGTGATTCCCACTTGATGCTATTTCCTTGTTTATGCAGGTTTGACCAACTTAAGGGGCTCTATTAAATTTCCAATATTTTCTTTCTGCAGAGATAATTTGGAGTGGCTCGCCAGGGCTACAAACTGGGCAAAGTTTACTGCTACAGCCACCTCGGTGTCATACATAAGGTAATACCAAATTATTGTACCATAGCTTTGATAATATTTTGTCTAAAATTATCTTCATCTTCATAATGCAGTCAGAGCCCAGCTTTAAGGAGTATGCTGGATATGTCTTTGTGTAGCTTGTTAGATAACGATAGAAAATGGGGTAGTCTCTTTGCGTTTTAAAAAATAAGCAGGGTGCAATGTGTTTATGCGATAGCATGAGAACTCAACACTTCTTGTCATGTTAAATTCTCTCTCTAATAGTGGGATGGGTAATTTTCAGTGGGCAGGACCTCATTACCCTCTTTCAGACTTTTGACAACCAAAATAATGGGGGGCAAGTTAGTTACTAGTCTTTGGTTTCAGTTGGAACTACTTTCTGTCAATTTGGCCTGGGTTTTAACTGTATAGGTTGTATCATACAGTCATAGAGTTGGAAGAGACATCAAGGCCATCCAGTCCAACAACCTGTCATGCAGGAACTCACAATGAAAGCACTCATGACGGATGGCCATCCAGCCTCTGTTTAAAGATCTCCAAGGAGGAGACTCCACACACCCTGAGGGAGTATGTTCCACTGTCAAACAGTTTCTATTGTCAGGAGGTTCTTTCTGATGTTGAGGTGGAATCTCAAATTAAATTAAACAAATTCAGTTAATTTAATTAAGCTGGATCCAACCCATAATCTATGAAGTGGATCTTTAAAAGAATTTTTGCTAAGTGTTTATTGCATTCTCAATTAACTGGTCTCTTTTCTATGGTTCAAAACACAATGCAGAATAATCCCGTTTAACACTGCTTTAACTCTCCCTGGCTCACTGCTAGGGAATCCTGGGAATTATAGTTTATTGTGCACCAGAGCTCTGCGAGAGAGAAGGCTAAATGTTTCACAAAACTACAGTTCCCAGAATTCCCTAGCGTTGAGCAAGGGCAGTTAAAGCAATCTCAAACGGGATTATTCTGCAGTTGTGTTTGGTCCTGTGGGACAACGTTTAAAATCATGGGATATAGAAACAACAGGAAAGAGCAAAGCTTAAAGAGAGTAAAGACTCATGCAGTAAGGTAAGCAGTTCAAACACTCTTCCTCAAGTAGGAGGTTTTTGCCATCTTACTAAAGGCCATGGAAGAGGAGAGAGATTTGGGCGGCTGCCGCACTGCATAATTAATGCAGTTTGACACTGCTTTACTCTCATGGCTCCATCCAGTGGAATCCTGGGTTTTTGTAGTTTGGTGTGACACCAGAGCCTTCTGACAGAGAATCTAAATACTCACAATACTACAAATCCCATAATCTAAACATAGAGCCAAGGTAGTTAAAACAATGTCAAACTCATTAGCAATGGCAATAAAAAGTGCATTTTATACCGTTTACCAATGTACTAACTGGTGTACAAAGTGTAAGCTAATTGCCCCCAACAAGCGGGGACTCATTTTAGCGACCTATGGAATGATGCCAGGCTGAGTCGACCCGGATTCCTGGCTGGGATTGAACTCACAAACCTGAGTGGCTGCAGTACAGGCATTTAACCACTGCTCTGCCAGGGCTGACATTAACTCTGCAGTGTAGATAGAGCCTCAGATATGTTTTAAAAATCTGTATTTTATCTTTTTTTCCTCTTGAATTCACAGGGCCATGAGAAGGAAGCTCTTCAGTTAATGGCAACATACCTGCCAAAAGACACATCCCAGGGTCAGCCTATCAGGAGGGGGGGGGCTTTATGCCCTGGGGCTCATCCATGCAACCATGAGGTGACATCATAGACACTTGCTGAATCACTGAAGAATGCCAGCAATGATGTATGTACTATGTGAAGTTAAGGCTTTCACGGCCAGCATACATAGCTTTTTGTAGGTTTTTCAGGCTATGTGGGTAATCTAGAAGAATTATTTCCTGATTTTTCGCCAGCATCTGTGGCTGGCATCTCGGAAAATCCCACAAAAAATATAATGGTGTGTACTGTTTAGATAAAATATTTAGAAATTTTGAAGCCATGGAAGAAAACAGGGCTTTGTGTGGGCTGGGGAGGGTCTATTTTTTGAGGGAGGAGGAATTTAGATAATTAAAATTAGCACCTTTACAGATTGAAAGTAAAATGATCATGCAAAATTAGGCTGGTATAAAATTATTATGTTTGGTATGTAAAAGAGAGGGCCGGTGTGGGGGTTGTGTTGAGTAAGACTCTGACTAATGGCAGCCTAAGGTAACCTATCACAAGGTTTTCTTGGCAAGGTTTTTTGGGTGGTTGCCTTTGCCACTTCTGAGTCTGAGAGAGTGTGATCTGCCTAAGGTCACCCAGCGGGTTTCCATGGCTGAGCAGGGATTTGAACCCTGATCTCCAGAGTCTTAGTCCAACACTAAACAACTACTGCTGCTCCTTAGGAACATGGTGAGGAATCCAAGTGAACTGTCACTCTCCCATTGACATGTGCAATATCTCAAAAGAAACATGTTCGTGCTGTCCTTGGTTTCCTTTCTCACAAAGACACCTGTCCACTTTTCTCTGAGATGAGAATTAGAAATTAAATCTATTGCTGTCTAATATTTACTCCTC
>NC_056524.1:271051597-271064618 GCF_019175285.1 Sceloporus undulatus
TATCCTATAATAATAATAATAATAATAATAATAATAATAATAATAATAATAGATTTATTTCTAGCCTGCCTAATCACGAAGAATCCGGGCGGGTTACAACAATAAAATACAACAAATTACATTAGAGTTAAAAAATCAAACCCTAGACCTACCACCCCCCCATTCCCAGTACTAAAACAGAATTAAACAGTAATAATATTAAAACATTAAAAACATTGAACAAACAAAAAATAGGCAGAAACATTGGCGGGGGAAATAGACAGATGGGGGACAAATATCTCTATATCTGGGGAGGGTAACTAAGTTGGAAAGGCCTGTCGGAAGAGATCTGTCTTGAGTGCTTTCTTAAAAGCTACCAGAGTGGAAATGTAACGGATCTCCTCCGGCAGGTCATTCCATAGTTTAGGAGCAGTTTAATTTGACTTCCCTCAACCTGTTGCCTTTTATATGTCTAGGACTACAGCTCTCATCACCTGATTCTATGAGGGAGGGAAATGTAATCTAACACATCTGGAAGATAGCAGGTTGGGTGAAGTTGTTTAAGCTGTCTGTGTGCTAAATAAACCCAGTTCCATTAGTCTTTCTTCGGGTGACTTGCTTTCTATATTTATTTATTTTGAATTAAGTTTTTGCTGTTTCCTGCTGTTTCTAAATTGTTTAATAGGAATCATAGAATCTTGCACCAACAGGGGAAAAAGCTAATAGCGTATTTTTAGGAATACTGTATTGTAAGAGTATGCCATCAGAGCACCGCAGTCAGATAACAGAAAAGATGAAAGGAAAACAAATATACTAAGGGCACATTTTTGGAAAATGTGAGATTCCCACACTCCCTTCCAGAACCATTTTTTAGCTTTTCAGCCTTTGTACAGAACACTTTGTATTGCTCTAAATGAATTTTAGCTGCTTGGTTTTGTTCTCTGTCTTTTTAAAATGGTGACTCTTTGCTATTTTACTTCTTCAGGATGCAGTGCGGAATTCTGTCTGTCACACAGCGACTGTTATAGCAAACTCCTTTATGCATTGTGGAACAACCAGTGACCAGTTCCTTAGGTAAAAACATTGAGTTGGGCACCATGTGAACATTCAGACAGGGGAATTCAAGCTAGGGAGATGTAATCTGGGGTGGGAATCTTGCTGTTCCCAACCTTTGGTCGTCCAGAGGATTTAGACTTCATCTCCCATAATTCCTAATTATGGATCACATTGGCTGGGGCTTCTGGGAACTGAAGTTCAAAACAAATGGAGGGCCAAAGGTTGGGAACCACTGCCTTAGAGCATGCTTCCCCTTCAATAGTGTGTGTTGGATTTGATTGTTCAGGATCTAGAGTTAGAGTTTTATTTGACCTATAAAGCACATCTAGCCCAGTCAAGACCTCCCTCTTAAGCTAACCAACCTCACAGGGTTTTTGTCTTAGCCCTTTGGTCAGGACAAGAAAGTGTTTATATGTATTCTTGGCTTGTGTAAGTCAAGCAGACTTGTTGGAAATAAGCATCTTCGTAATGATTTAGTTCTCTTCTCTTTCAATCCATTGTTTCCTTTATGTTCACTGTGTGAACATCTTGAACTCAGAATGCAAAAGTTCTTGGCTGCTAACATTGAATCCAAGGCAGATATGGCAAAAGTAGTAATCATTGGTTCATTCGTTCTCATTGGCTACCAGTATCTGGTGTCAGAGGTACAAAGCATGCGGCCATCCAGATGTTGTTGAACTGCAGTTGCTAGCATCCCTTGCCATTAGCTCTGTTGGATAAAACTGCTGGGAATTGCAGTGCAACAACATTTGAAGGGCCAGTGATTCCCACTTGATGCTATTTCCTTGTGTTGTGCAGGTTTGACCAACTTAAGGGGCTCTATTAAATTTCCAATATTTCTTTCTGCAGAGATAATTTGGAGTGGCTCGCCAGGGCTACCAACTGGGCAAAGTTTACTGCTACAGCCAGCCTCGGTGTCATACATAAGGTAATACCAAATTATTGTACCATAGCTTTGATAATATTTTGTCTAAAAATTATCTTCATCTTCATAATGCAGTCAGAGCCCAGCTTTAAGGAGTATGCTGGATATGTCTTTGTGTAGCTGTTAGATAACGATAGAAAATTGGGTAGTCTCTTTGCGTTTTAAAAAATAAGCAGGTGCAATGTGTTTATGCGATAGCGTGAGAACTCAACACTTCTTTGTCATGTTAAATTCTCTTCTCTAATAGTGGGATGGGTAATTTTTCAGTGGGCAGGGACCTCATTACCCTCTTTCAGACTTTGACACCAAAATTAATGGGGGGCAAGTTAGTTACTAGTCTTTGGTTTCAGTTGGAACTACTTTCTGTCAATTTAGCCTGGGTATTTAACTGTATAGGTTGTATCATACAGTCATAGAGTTGGAAGAGACATCAAGGGCCATCCAGTCCAACAACCTGTCATGCAGGAACTCACAATGAAAGCACTCATGACAGATGGCCATCCAGCCTCTGTTTAAAGATCTCCAAAGGAGGAGACTCCACTACACCCTGAGGGAGTATGTTCCACTGTCAAACAGCTCTTATTGTCAGGAGGTTCTTTCTGATGTTGAGGTGGAATCTCAAATTAAATTAAACAAATTCAGTTAATTTAATTAAGCTGGATCCAACCCATAATCTATGAAGTGGATCTTTAAAAGAATCTTTGCTAAGTGTTTATTTGCATTCTCAATTAACTGGTCTCTTTTCTATGGTTCAAAACACAATGCAGAAATAATCCAGTTTAACACTGCTTTAACTCTGCCCTGGCTCACTGCTAGGGAATCCTGGGAATTATAGTTTATTGTGGCACCAGAGCTCTGCGAGAGAGAAGGCTAAATGTTTCACAAAACTACAGTTCCCAGAATTCCCTAGCGTTGAGCAAGGGCAGTTAAAGCAATCTCAAACGGGATTATTTCTGCAGTGTGTTTTGGTCCTGTGTGGGACAACGTTTAAAATCATGGGATATAGAAACTAACTAGGAAAGAGCAAAGCTTAAAGAGAGTAAAGACTTCATGCAGTAAGGTAGCAGTTCAAACACTCTTCCTCAAGTAGGAGGTTTTTGCCATCTTACTAAAGGCCATGGAAGAGGAGGAGAGATTTGGGCTGCTGCCGCACTGCATAATTAATGCAGTTTGACACTGCTTTATCTCTCATGGCTCCATCCAGTGGAATCCTGGGTTTTGTAGTTTGTTGTGACACCAGAGCCTTCTGACAGAGAATACTAAATATCTCACAATACTACAAATCCCATAATTCTATAACATAGAGCCAAGGTAGTTAAAACAATGTCAAACTGCATTAGCAATGGCAATAACAAGTACATTTTTATACCGTTTACCAATGTACTAACTGGTTTACAAAGTGTAAGCTAATTGCCCCCAACAAGCTGGGGACTCATTTTAGCGACCTATGGAATGATGCCAGGCTGAGTCGACCCGGAGTTCCTGGCTGGGATTGAACTCACAAACCTGAGTGGCTGCAGTACAGGCATTTAACCACTGCGCTGCCAGGGCTGACATTAACTCTGCAGTGTAGATAGAGCCTCAGATATTTTTTAAAATCTGTATTTTATCTTTTTTTCCTCTTGAATTCACAGGGCCATGAGAAGGAAGCTCTTCAGTTAATGGCAACATACCTGCCAAAAGACACATCCCCAGGGTCAGCCTATCAGGAGGGGGGTGGGCTTTATGCCCTGGGGCTCATCCATGCCAACCATGGAGGTGACATCATCGACTATTTGCTGAATCAGCTGAAGAATGCCAGCAATGATGTATGTACTATGTGAAGTCTAAGGCTTTCACGGCCAGCATACATAGCTTTTTGTAGGTTTTTCAGGCTATGTGGCTGTAATCTAGAAGAATTTATTCCTGATGTTTCGCCAGCATCTGTGGTTGGCATCTCTGAAAATCCCACAAAAAATAATAATGTGTGTACTGTTTAGATAAAATATTTAGAAATTTTGAAGCCATGGAAGAAAACCAGGGCTTTTGTGGGCTGGGGAGGGTCTTATTTTTGAGGGAGGAGGAATTTAGATAATTAAAATTAGCACCCTTTACAGATTGAAAGTAAAATGTATCATGCAAAATTAGGCTTGGTATAAAATTATTATGTTTGGTATGTAAAAAGAGAGAGCCGGTGTGGTGGTTTGTGTTGGAGTAAGACTCTGACTAATGGCAGCCCTAAGGTGAACCTATCACAAGGTTTTCTTGGCAAGGTTTTTTGGAGGTGGTTGCCTTTGCCCACTTCTGAGTCTGAGAGAGTGTGATCTGCCTAAGGTCACCCAGCGGGTTTCCATGGCTGAGCAGGGATTTGAACCCTGATCTCCAGAGTCTTAGTCCAACACTCAAACAACTATACATGCTGCTCCTTAGGAACCTGGTGAGGAATCCTAAGTGAACTGTCACTCTCCCATTGACATGTGCATATATCTCAAGCATGTTCGTGCTGTTCCTCCTTGGTTCCTTTCTCACAAAGACACCTGTCCACTTTTCTCTGAGATGAGAACTATTGCTGTGCTTAATATTCTCCCCCCCCGCCCTTTGTCCGCATTTTCATTATGTCTGTCTGTTCTGCAGTTTCTTCTTGGTCTATTTTAATTCAGCCTCCTTCTCCATAAGTGCTCATTGTGGCAGTATGTTTCCCCCTTCAGATAGGCATTCTCTTTGCTTATTGTGTTTCAGGGTCATGAGGGGAACCTGTCAGTTTTCCCAGGCCATTACCAGCTAGGCCAGAATAATTGTTCATCTTTTGCAAATCCTCCTGTAGTTGAAGGCATTTGGAGCAGTGTCATTGGCAAAAACCCAACTTTACTTGAATACATCAAACTCCTATACTGTTCTAGGTCAGCTAGAAAAATATTTACATTCTGCAATACGAGCAGCAGTGCAAAATACTGGAACAAAATGGGATTTTGACAGGTCATCTGATTGACTTCTGGAGTTGATTGCAATCTGTCTAGACCATATGAGAAGTGAAGTACTGGCATTTTAGACATTTATCTTGCTTTTATTTTTGTAGATTGTCCGACACGGAGGTAGCCTGGGGCTTGGTTTGGCTGCCATGGGAACGGCACGTCAGGATGTCTACGATCTCCTGAAAACAAACTTGTACCAGGATGATGCAGTGACAGGTATGTTACTGCTTTTAAAATAACTCTGTGAGTATGGGAAATAGGTCTGTGCCTGGGATGTACCACTTCAAACTTCACATAAGGACTGGCATGGTAGAAAGCTTCTTTATGGAAAATAATTTCCAGGTCTAGGAAACATGAAGTGGAAGGCTGAGCTAGAAACCTTCTCCCTGACATACAGATTTCAACTGTAGGAGGACTTTTAAGAGGCTCATTCACCCTTGATCTGACTTGATATGGCTTCTGAAGTGGCAGATCCCAAACAGAAGCTTTTGTCTCTTGGGACAGGTGAATTTGAAGCTGAGCTACATTTTACAGTAATTCTAAGACCTGAGCTGTGAATAATTTCTCTGGCTTGTTTTTCACAAGATCATTCACCCCATTTTGTTACATGATGGCTGCCATGTGGGAAATTATAACAAAAGCTTCTGAAGCATTACAGTGCAGCTTTACTGAATGTAAATTAAGTTCAGCATCACTGGAATGAGTGGAGTTCTCGTTTGTTGTTTGCTTTAGAAAGAGTGTTTAGCTTTTATCACTAGGGAACCATCTGGAGGTGGAGAGGACCACCATTTAAGCATGATATCACTTGTGGGCTTTTACTTTTTGTTATCCTAAGACCTACCTTGAATCTTAGAGATGAAAAATATGAAATTGCTTCATTTTGTTATGCCACCATTTGGCCTTCTCCTATATTGTTATATGTTTGGGAGATATCAGGGATGTTGAGGTACTCTGTTCCAGCAATGAACCAAGTTCAGAAATTCAGGCTTCAGGAACCAAAACTCAGCAAACCTTTATTCAGCAGCTATAGCAACTGAGATGTTCATTGTCAGAACTAAACAGCAAGCATTAACATTATCTAAGTGAAACACACATAATTTCAAAATTTTGGTGAGCCCTTAATTGATTTGTTACACATTCAAAACAACCCTGATTCCCCCCTTTCCGATACTGTTTCTAATACTTTCCCTCTGCTTTGTTCTTTATTTTTATATCTTTCAGCCCAATGACCTTGGATGTTACAGTCCATGTCTGAGTCCTTTTTTCTGTTAGCATACCATCAGTGTGATAGCCATTCCTTTATATAATTTGTTACACTGAATATCACATCATTGTATTTTATTCTTCCCCTAACACCATAGCAGGTAAGAAGCAAAAACAGCACCTGACATCTGTCCTTATTTTTCCCCCCTTTCCTCAAAGGTGAGGCGGCTGGTCTAGCTCTGGGACTGGTGATGCTAGGATCTAAAAATGCTCAGGCAATTGAGGACATGGTGGGCTATGCTCAAGAAACCCAGCATGAGAAGATCTTGCGAGGCCTTGCTGTTGGCATTGCTTTGGTGATGTATGGGAGAATGGAAGAAGCGGATGCACTTATAGAGAGTCTTTGCAGAGATAAGGTGAGTGACTCTCTTCTTGCAAAATTATTTGCACTGTTCTTGAACCATTGAACTATGGTAGGCCCTCCTTATCGGCGGGCTAGCCATCTGGGGTTTGGAGCATCCATGGATGGCCTGGCCCCATTATCATCCATGGTGGCGTATGAACACAGCCACACCAACGTGGTCACATACTTCTCTGCATCCACTGAAGATAATGGGACTTGAGGCCCTGCAATATTTGGTATCCATATGGGAGCGAGGGACCAAACCCCCGCAGATATTGAGGGCCGACTGTACTCCCTTCAAAATTTGTCAATTTTAACCTAAAGGTATCTTCATTCTTAGCTTTTAACACTGTTAGGATGTTTGCTTGTCTAAAATAATAAAAGAGAATGTGTTTCTGTGTGTCTCTCTCCACCATAGCTCCAAGATCATGGTGACATTGCTAGGATCCTAGCAATGTGCACCTTCGAGTTACTTTGTTTTTGAAATAGAGGAATAACTACAGTGGTACCTCGGGTTACGAAATTAATTCGTTCCGCCGCCGCTTTCGTAACCCGAAAAGCCTTCGCAAGCCGAAAACCCATAGGCGCTAATGGGGAAAAGCCGCGATTTCGTGTGAAATAGCGCCGAAAAGCACCAAAAATTTTTTCGTAACCCGAAAAAACGTTCGTAACCCGGAACAGTTATTTCCTATGGGATTTTTTCGTATCCCGGAAATTTCGTAACGTGGGTATTTCGTATCCCGGGGTACCACTGTATTGTGTTGTCATTGTTATGTGCCTTCAAGCTAACTGACAATTCTAGGGCTTTCTTGCCCAGATTTCTGCAGAGGAGGTTGGCAGTTGCCTGAAGCCCTGGGGCTCAGAGAGTGTGACTTGGCGAAGGTCACCTAGTGGCCTTGGGCAAGTCACACTCTCTAAGCCCCAGGGAAGGCAATTGCCAACCTCCTCTGCAGAAATCTGTCTCTAATACTTCATTAGAGTTACTTCACTGAAATCAGTCTGTGCCCTGCAGTACCATTTTTAATCACTAGATGGTAAAGATGTTTCTAGCACCTGCATAGCTGGGTAATTCTGCTAGTTTGTAATTTTTATATTCCATATATTTTCAAAAGAACAGATATCCATGGCATGATTCAAGCAAAAAATTAAGTCTTCTCCACTGTGATGTCCTCCTGATGTTTTAGACAAAAAATCCTGTCAGTTCAAGTCAACATGGATGATCATCAGGGATAATGGGAATTACCCCAAATAGGTGGAGGGCACCAGCTTGTTCACAGTTTATATAATACACTAATAAAACAGTACAGTGTTAAGGCTAAAATTCAGTGCCACCACTCTGCAAATATCTAACCTTTAGGAGCTGGGGATGTTTAGCCTGGAGAAGAGAAGGTTAAGAGGTGATATGATAGCCCTGTGTAAATATTTGAAGGGATGTCATACTGAGCTGACTTGTTTTCAGCTGCTCCAGATACTAGGACCCGGAGCAATGGATGCAAGCTGCAGGAAAAGAGATTCCACTTCAACATTAGGAAGAACTTCCTGACAGTAAGGGCTGTTCGACAGTGGAACACACTCCTTCCTCGGAGTGTAGTGGAATCTCCCTCCTTGGAGATCTTTAAACAGAGGCTGGATGGCCATTTGTCAAGGTTGCTTTGACAGAGGGTTCCTGCATGGCAGGGGTTGGACTGGATGGCCCTTGCGGTCTCTTCCAACTCTATGATTCTGTGATTCTTTACAGTAATCCATACAGTTGATCGTTATTGCAAGCAATGTAAGTGAGATTGAAAGATCAGTATACAAAGGGATCTTGCAGCACTTTTGAGACTAACTGAAAGATAGTCTGATGTTTTAGGTTTGATTATGAAAAAGCCTTGCTGTTATAAATGTGTGATAAAAACATTTCACTATTTCCAAAAATGAAGAGGCTACCCCAACAGTCCTAAATACTAGAGGAGAGTTATCAACAAATTTATTGTATAATACTAGCTCATTTTCAAATAAATTAAAACAGTGACCATGCAGCATCACACATAAGGATTTCTTCTAATTTGCATGGAGCAGTTTCAGGAAGAAATCGGTGTTGATATCAATTCCTGTAGGAATATACTTTTCCAGTGGTTAAACTGAGTTGAAAACCAACCTCCAGGATCCTACACTGTATCTAATCGGACCACTGGCTTAACCTAGGAGTGTGCACACTGACCGGCAGCTGCTGCTGTGGATTTGGAACCAGCATCTTTCCTACTCTACATTAAAATGTTGGGAATTGTATCTGGAATCTTCTGCATGCACCTTAGTTCTGGCTATTTGCTATAAGACTCCTCTAACTCCCCCCACCCCACCCCCCATTTGACTAGTAATTTAGATGTTAAAGTGTACTACCTCTTCCAGGATCCCATCCTCCGTCGTTCAGGGATGTATACTGTCGCAATGGCTTACTGTGGCTCTGGAAACAACAAAGCAATCAGACGTCTGCTGCATGTTGCTGTAAGTACTTCTGGCTCTTGAGGAGAAGATGGGATCATTCTGGTTGTTATACAGCTGTTTTGTGGGGCAAGCTAATTCTGACATTAATGCGAACCAGGGGTTGTGCTACTCTTTAGTTTAGAAGTTAAAATATGGTTTCAACTTCTTGTGCACAAGACACATTTCATAGTTTCAAGTTGTTTACCTGCACTTCCTGTTCCCTCAAATCTGGTAATTTCACTGTCCATTGCCATTGTATATCAGTCTTTGCAACTGGGGCAGTGGCTGAAACTACACTCAGTTCAGACATACTTGAAACCAATAGGTAGAATAAACCATGTCTTGAAAACTCACATATACAGCCATAGTCCCCAAGTTATGGAACAACTTGACGGAAGAGATTCGTCTTATTACCACCTTAGATGCCTTCAAGAAGGCACTTAAGACGGATCTCTTCCAGCGGGCCTACCCACCCGATTTATTATAAAGAATCTAAGAAAAAAATCTGGCTGTAATTGTGCATTTTAGATGATGTTTTTATTGTTTTAAACTGTATTTTTTGAGTGCTGTATTGTTTTATTGCATGCAATCTAGATATTATGGCTATTTTATGGTTGTAATCCCGCCTCGATCCATCGGGAGAGGTGAGAAATATAAATAAAAATTATTATTATTATTATTATTATTATTATTATTATTATTATTATTATTATTATTATTACTGAAGCACCCTGAGAGATGGCCAGCCAATCTCTTGTTTAAACAAATGGTTCCTGATGGCGCACAAAGGCCATAGGGTAGAACAGCAGTTCCTCAGTTACTAATTTTTAGCTGGGTAGTCCAGAAAGATGCTGATGCATGTGATCTGATGCTAATGATCAGATCAAACACTACTGATGCATGGCATTCACGCCTACTTTTAAACCATATATTGATCTCAGAAGTTACATAATTACTTGTATTTCCATGTTTGTAACTGTTTACTTAGATTATAGCATCACTTTCTTCTTCTTTGATAGGTTAGCGATGTCAATGATGATGTGAGACGAGCAGCTGTTGAATCCCTGGGTTTCATTTTGTTCAGGTACAGCTTTTTTCTCCTACTATTCTGGTGTTTCCCAAGAACATTTATCATGCTGCTTCTGTTGTTTATTAATGTGGTCTGGAGTACATTACATTGGTTTCTGGAGAAATATAAGACTGCAACAGAGGGAAGCAGTTCCCATACTGCTGTTGATTTGTGAATTGGCTTTCAACCTAAGCTATTTTTTGGAGAAAAGCTCCAAATGCTGTAGCTGTCATTCTTGTGACAAAGATTTTTCTAGTGTCCAAGGCTGCATATTTGTCCTGGGTCATGGATTTCCAGTTTTTCAGAGAGAAAACAGAATTTCACTTGGGGACAGCTAGGAAGAAGAGCTGTGGTGATACACACTCTCTGGGATATCACACTCCTGATTATTTTTTAACTGTACGCCTACTCTCTTGCGTTTTGGTGCACAATGAAAACGTCTTAAAATTTGGTTTGGCTTTTACTAATTTACTGATATGTAAGTTTTTGTGTATGGTCTACTGATGGTAATGAATAGCTTTGTTTCATTTTAGCAAATAATTGTTTTATGGCATTTTCTTTTATGCTGTTTGGATATATTTTGTGAGACAAGTCATAAATAATTATTTTAAAATGATAAATAAAAGCAGCTGCTGTTAAAAGCTTCAGATAAAATATCTGATTTGGAATTGTAAGAGAGATGCAAGTCTGTTGTCTTCCTTTTGATGATACTAACTTTGGATTTTTTAACTCCTGGCCTCTGTCAGCTGCACAAACACACACTTGTAAAGATTCAGTTTTCTATTTATAATATAACAACTCCTGGGACAACAGGTTGGATAATACTTGAAAGGGCTTGAAAGTCAATAAAATAAAATATTAGTGAAATGTTGTTTCCCCACACCTCTGCTCAGTCCCACAACAGGTTTTTGTATTAAGACAATCCTTTTAAGCAGAGAATTAACTACCATTTTTTCCTTCCGTAAGGAAGAATTCTTTATAATACCAATACTTGTATCCTATGAGATAGTGAAAGCCTTAAAGTGAGACACACACCTTAACCATGGTCTCTTTCAAACTTTCTGGCTTCTGGAAATCACTTACACTTGGATATCAGTCCTATATTGCAGAGCTATATCCTGCACATTTATAATAAAAGTATTATTTGTGGTAAATTCTAATCTAGGGGGTGTGAATTTTGCTTCAGTGACGCTCAGGACAGATGTGCTCTGCCTCGCTGTTACTCCTTCTGGAATGGAGAGCATACTGTGAAATACACCCAGTACTCTCCTGAAAAGGCATCTTTCTTTCTTGGATTTATATCCCTCTTTTCTCCCAAAATGGGATTCTTCCAGAAAAAGAACAGTAAGGTTTGCCATTCTGGGTGGATGTTGTCTGTCACTGCTAATCTTCCTGTTGAGAAACTCTGGTTTCCTAGACAGTGGTTAGAATGGAAATTGGTTATCCATATCATACTAATGCGATGAGCAGCAGGGATGCAAAGAGTAGTGATTCATACTTCTCAGACAGAACATGTTGGATGTTGAGAATGTCATTGGAGTTGTTTACTGGATGTATAGCTCAAAGGAATCTTACAACACCCTTGAGACTGAAACCAGAAAAAGACACATAAGCTTTCTTGAACTCCAACCCACTTTACCAATAGCAAAGCCTCTGTAGGCAGACATATATACCAAAGCATGTGGATCTGATGATAAGGTGACATATTCAGTCTCAGTGATGGTCCTAAAGAGAGTTTAAAGGAACCAAGAGTGGTTATATGTACAAACCAAGATGAGCCGTGGTAAAGCGGATGTGAAATTGTGCACTTTTGTGAAATATGTACCTTTGGGAAGTTTGGGTAATAATCAACCTCAATACAGAAAAGGAAGCCAGTAGCAAAGAACAAAGCACTCTGAATAGACCTAGCTTTACTAATAAATCTAGTCCTTTCTTCATTTTAACTCAGAAACATTGGATTGAATTGCATTTTTGAGAGTTTCCGGCATGTGAGATTCATCTCTGCAGTTTCAATATAACTCTTATTAAAAGTTTCCACTAAGAGTTGCCAGCAGTGGAATTAGGTTTGTGAAATCTTGTTAAGAGGACATCGTTTAAGTGAAGTGTCTGGGAAGTATCAGATCAAGGATGGGCAATATTTAAGCAGTGAATGCTGTTAACTTTTAGGGCAAAGGAATTGCAGTAATTTTATGGATGTAGAGTTTTAAAAAGACTCTTCCAGAGTGACTCCTCAGTAAAATATTTTGGGATAGCAGGTAAAAATATTTATGTCTGACAAATTTATTCCTTTTTCATGAACTAGATTAGCAATGACAAACACTGCTCAGGAACAACAGAGTTGTAGAGTACCTACTTTTTATCAATTAAATTTATATCCCACTGTTCCACTAAAAGGGCACTCAAAATGGCTAGAAATAATAAAATACAAATAAAATCTCAAAACACAAACAAATCTATTAAAAACCCCAAACACAACAATGTAGAGAAATGAACAACAGTGAGCCAGCTGAAATGATTGGCTTAACATATAGAAAGTTCCGGTTTCAGACCCTGTTATCTTCAGTTTGAAAAGCAAAATGTCACAGTGATGGGAAAGATTGTGCCAGAGCAGACATGACTGAACTTAGTAGACCAATGGTCTGACTTTAAATAGGTAATTCCCACAGCTCCCTTTTCCCTTTTTGCACAGGTCAGACTTATTTTTTGGGTGTTTGCTGTAAGGGAAGAAAGATAGTTGCTTGTCTCAACCTAATTTTTTTTAAACCTTTCTGATTTGCCACCTTGTACCTTTTCCTGAAGAAGAAGGACATGGCAGCTCGCTTTCATACTTGAGTAATCTTCACTGAATGGACCACCGAAAATGTATTATTCCTGTAGGTGATCAAGTAGTTATGTCCTTGCTTTAGAGCTTTTATTAAAGATGGTTATCTTTAGAGTCCAGTGATCATCATCAGCAACTGCTCCCTCCC
>NC_056524.1:271064628-271066337 GCF_019175285.1 Sceloporus undulatus
ATTATTATTATTATTATTATTATTATTATTATTATTATTATTATTATTATTTCTTGCTCACCTGTCCCCATGGCTCAAAATGGACAACAAAAGTTAACAAACAACTTCATTTAAAACACATCAGTTTCAAACACACATCAATTTAAAAAGACAAATAAGATATATACATATTAAAACAATCCACATTTAAATTTTTTACAATACACATTTAATCCAAATTTAAAATTTAAAATCTTTCATGTGGAGAGCAATAGGACAGGTTCTTTGTGAATTGCAAATATGATGAATAACACAAAGTGGAGGGAAGTTCTCTATATTTGCACTGGGTAGATCAAGTGTCAGTTTAGGAGCTTGAGTGGCTTATACATGAATTTTGACTGGGGAGTCAGTGGGTCGAATTGGACACTGAAATGCAGGATGCAGAGCAAACAACTCTGATCTCTGGCTGTTTCTTGCCATATGTCCTCCTCTAATTCCTGTTCACCTTTGGCAGTGAGGATCAGAGGGACCAATCTTGCTACATATAGCCAAGAAGTAAACCTTCTTGTTGCCTGGATGTAGCAGTGATGCCTTGCCACCATTCTAGTTGGGTAAGGCTCTTCCCAAAAGGCCTGTGTAAGTCTTGTTTGCTCTTCACTTCAACACTTTATGAAGTCTTCCTTGTTTTTTGTTCACTCACATGTATGTTTGCTTTTTTGCATTGATTGCTAGCTGCTTTTTCCCTTGGAAAAAAGAAGGGGTGAGGGAGAGAGTTCTAGTCTAGTTTGAGATCTAGAAAAATTCAGCATCTAATCAATGTTATGTTTATTCATTTGTTTATGAGTATTTGCAAACTATGTAGCTTAAAAAAATTCAAAGTGATACACAATGTGAGTAGTACATAAATATCAGAATACATACATTGTGTTCATGTGATAAGATTATACACTGGAGACTATTCTGTATAGAATAGATATATGTAGGTAACGTATATACTCAACTGTAAGTCGACCTCATGTATATTTCGAGGGCAAGTTTTGGGGCCAAAATTATGGCTTTTTCTATGACCCGTGGATAAGGCAAGAATAAAACTTAAGGGCATATAGCAAAGGATCTAAAGGATGAAGCGAAGTAAAACATTGTCAAAGAACTTACAAAATTCTAGCAGATATAACTATGTGCTTAGTCTTAAGGCTGGTTGAATGAGGGAATATAGAAGGTAAATGATTCCAGGACAGATTATACTCTTGCTTTTCACCAGGGGATGGTTCTTTCTTTTAAATAAGAGGTAAGATACCATACTTACATTGACCGATGGATAAGTCAGCTCAGGTTTTTTGGGGTCAATTTTTTGACCTAAATTTCTAGACTTATACACAAGTATATACAGTAGGTATAGTATCAGCATGCAATGGTCCCTCCACCTTCGCTGGGGTTAGGGGTGTAAGACCCCTGTGAATATGGGAAAACCCTAAATAAAAACACACTATTCTTTTTACATAAGAGAACACCTCTCTAGGAATCCCCAAATCCTCCAGTGCAACTCTGTGGTCAACATCTGCCAGAAGCTCATTATGGAGACATGCTGGAGGACCTATAAATGTCTACAGAAGTGTTTTTTCTAGGAAATTATAGGTTCTTCAGCACAACTCCATGGTCAACTTCCAACAGAATTGTGCTGGAGGACCTAGAAATTCCTAGAGATAACATATTAATCAAAGAATGAAATC
>NC_056524.1:271066347-271103168 GCF_019175285.1 Sceloporus undulatus
AGTTTAAAAAATACAATTAAAACGTTACAATATTATTACCACACAAGTTAAAACCACAGTTAAAAACATAAAATCAACAATCACGGGGTCAGATGCTCTCGTTCCATACAGAACAGTCTGTAATTCATAGAAGGTCAGGGGGGTATTCACGTCAAAAAAGCTCTGTCTTAACCGCCTTCCTGAAAGTTTCCAGGGATGTAGCAAGGCGGATCTCCTCTGGGAGTCCATTCCATAGTCTGGGGGCAGCTATACTAAATGCTTTTTGGGAAGTAGAAGCATATTTAGATGCTGGTACCTCTAACAATTTCTTCCCATTTGTTCTAAGAGTGCGGGGCGGATTGTATAGGGAGATGCGTTCCCCTAAGTAACTTGGGCCCAAGCCATGTAGGCCTTTAAAGGTAATAACCAACACTTTGTATTGTACCCAGAAGCTAATTGGAAGCCAGTGTATATCTTTCAGAATAGGTGTTATGTGGTCAAATCTCAAGGATCCGGTGACCAACCTGGCTCCCGCATTTTGCACTAGTTTTCCGAACTTGATACAAGGGTAGCCCCATGTAGAGCGCATTGCAGAAATCAAGACGAGAGATTACCTCTTCCAACTTTATGATTCTATGTACTACAGCTTCAAGTTCCTTTCGGTTGAGGTAGGGTCGCAGTTGGCGTATAAACTGAAGTTGATACCAAGCACTTCTAGCCGTCGCATCTACTTGAGATGACAAACGTAGAGACGGATCCAAAAGGCAAAACCACAAATGTAGAGGGCCAACTGTATATCTAAAACTAAAAATGTTTGGAGCATGTTGAACTTCTGAGGGGAGGCATTGAGAGACTGGGCTACATTGCTTGTAGCTTTGTAGAACTGGATCCGTCAAGGCCTCTTGCTGTCTGCCCCCAAGCATCCTTCCTGCATGTTTCCGACGTGTGCCACGTATAATTTGGTTTCCCACTCTTCCTTTTTCTCTGGGCTGGCAGCAGGTGTCTCTGCAGAGCTTTTCCTAACACAGTGTGGCTCGGTGAAGCCAGTCCTCTGTGCCAAGCCCAGCGCAGAGAGGCAACTTGTACTGTTTAACTGAATGCAGCCTGTGTGTGTCGAGAAGGCAAATACCACACACTCCTTCCATACTTCCAGGGAATTTTTCATCCAAACAGGTTCTTACGGGACATTTTTGCTCTCTGATATCACTGTCATTTCAATACTCAGCCAAGTAGAAAAACATAATTGGAAACTCAGAGTTTTCTTGCCAGACGGTGTCTTCTGAGGTTAACCATTTGGTTCTGTCTTCCCTGAGAATAATGGACTGGCCAGGGTTGTCAGTGTCTTCAGCTGAGGGAATGCAGTGAATCCACCAGTTTTCTTACAAGTTAAGATTGACCCCTGACATGTTAGTGTGGCTGAAAAACAGCATTGTTATGCAGCATTTATGCAATGCTTCAACTGTTTTAAATGCTTTACATCTATGACTTAGATGTGGGAAAGATCTGCCCGCTTCTTTCGGTGTCACTTTTGTATGTACATATTTTACTTGTTCTCTGCTTGTGTGTTCCTCCGCTGTTATCTTTTTTAAAAACGCCTGCCAGAATAGCTATTTAACTGTGAAGAACTGCATAACAGAGCCAGAGAAATGAGAAAGCTGCTGTATTGCTCACTTCTGACCTACATATTATCTCGAGAGATGTTGGTTAGTTCAGTTTGCATCAGAACATGCCAAAGATCGACTTTCTCACACTTCCATCTCAGTTATCCTTCCAATAATCTGGTAAAGTAAGCTTTTCTTGTTACCAGATGAGAGGCTGAAGGAGAACTAGGAGAGAGGAGAGGGGCAAAGGGAGGGAAGTAACCATGGATGGTTGCTCACATGTTCCTGTTTTGTTTGCATACTTATCAAATTTGCAGATGATACCAAATTAGGGGGAATAGCTAATACCCCAGAGGACAGGATCAAAATTCAAAATGACTTTAATAGATTAGGAAGCTGGGCCAAAGCTAACAAAATGAATTTCAACAAAGAGAAATGTAAGATACTGCACTTAGGGCAGAAAAATAAAATGCACAAATATAGGATGGGTGACACCTGGCTGAATGAAACTATGTGTGAAAGGGATCTTGGAGTCCAAGTAGACCACAAGTTGAACATGAGTGAACAGTGTGATGCGGCAGCTAAAAAGGCCAATGCAATTTTAGGCTGCATCAATAAAAGTATAGTATCTAGATCAAGTGAAGTAATAGTGCCACTGTATTCTGCTTTGGTCAGTCCTCACCTCGAATATTGTGTCCAGTTCTGGGCGCCACAATTCAGAAATGGACATTGAGGCCACTGGAGCGTGTCCAAAGGAGGGCAACTAAAATGGTGAAAGGTCTGGAAACCATGTCCTATGAGGAACAACTTAGGGAGCTAGGGATGTTCAGCCTGGAGAAGAGAAGGTTAAGAGGTGACATGATAGACATGTTTAAATACTTGAAAGGATGCCATACTGATGATGGAGCAAGCTTGTTTTCTGCTGCTCCAGAGCAATGGATACAAGCTACAGAAAAAGAGATTCCACCTCAACATTAGGAGGAACTTCCTGAGAGTAAGGGCTGTTCGACAGTGGAACAAACTCCCTCGGAGTGTAGTGGAGTCTCTTTCCTTGGAGGTCTTTAAGCAGAGGCTGGATGGCTGTCTGTCAATGAGGATTCTTTGATTGAGAGTTCCTGCATGGTAGGGGGTGGGACTGGATGGCCCTTGCGGTCTCTTCCAACTCTATGATTCTATGATTTTCTTGTGTAGGACTCTCTTCTAAGCTATATGATAAAGCTTTCAAGGTGTCCAAAGCACTGCATGTATGCCTTATAATCCCTTTGACAATTCTACAAGGTAGCCCAACAGAATTATTGCTATACAGCAGTCTGGATGGGGTATGGTACTGAGCCTCAAAGAAACGGTTTCCCCAAAGGTGGCCTAGTGAGTGCAAGGGAATCCTGTAGCCACTTTGAGGCTAATAGAGAAAAATTAATTTCTAGCATAAGCTGTCTTGGACTTGTGCGTCTTGGCTGTCTTGGACATTCTTTTTGAATACTCATGAGTTCAAAGTTAGGCAAGGCTCCGTTATGGGGTTTTGGTTTTTAGTACTCAATGCACTCTTACACATCTCTGTTCAGAAGTAACCCCAGTTGAAATCAGTAAGACTTAACTCGCAGGAAAGTAAGCCCCTACCTTTTTGGTTGCGCCATCTGTCTCCTGTTTCCAGAGGCATGGGGGCAAGGATTTGGTTACTGACTGGTGAGAAGATTGCCTATTGGTCAGAGTCCTCATGTAATCTTTCCAGACCTGAGCTTTAGCTTTGGAAATAGCTTCTAGCCTGAAGCCTTTTTGCAGATTTCAGGTTTTGTCTCTCCCCCCCCCCCCCCCATCCCATCATATGCTAGATGAAGATACACTCCACCTTTAGTGCTGGCGTATCATGTAGAGACGGCCCAGTGATGTTTCCTGGTAATATATCCAACATTAAACATTTGAGGATAAGAGAGCTTCTGTTTTTCATCCTTGAGCAACTGACTCTGCCTACTTTAAAGCAAGCATCCTTTATAGACCTCCAGTTGACCTCAGTTTGCACAAACACGCTCTCATCAGGTGATGAAACACTGGTTATCTTCCACTGAGAACTACATATGAATCTCTGAACACAGTCTCTGCCTGAACTGTTGTAGGGTGTCTTTCCCCCTCAACGGCTGTGTTTTTAATTTCTGGGTGTTCAAGTCATTTCAAAGTTGAGAGCTTGCATGCCAAATAAAGGAGTGAAGGACAGCTTTAATGAACACTGAGAGGATTAGAATACTCTGAGCATACCCCTTGTGTCCCGGCTGTTGAGCACCATGTGTTTATTGACTTTTTGATCTTTGTTTGGTGAATTCGTAAATGAATGTCTTTCTCTTAACATAAACTGCTGGCGTGGGACTATGTTTTAGTCAGGTGACGACAGAAACATATCTTAGAAAACTGATATTAAGGACAAGTAATGTTGGTCTTAAATTTAAAAAAATTTAAGAGCAAAAGTCTGGTATGTGTTAATGTGCAAGGCTGCTGTTTCCCCTCACAGACCATTCAGACTCTGGAACCTTTGAAAGCTCATGGTTAAACTATACACATGGACATCACCAGCTGATCAGCACAAAAACCAAATCGTTTATATAATTGGAAGTAAGAGATGGCAAAGCTCCATACCGGTAGCCAAGACTAGACCAGGGGCTGACTGTGGCACACATCATGAATTACTCATATCAAAAATAAAAGTAAAACTCAATAAGAAAACAAAACCAGTCATCGTACCAAAATATGATCTAAACAACATCTCAACAGAATTTAGTGACAATATAAGGAACAGATTTGCACTACTTAGCATAATAAACCGAGAACCTGAAGAACAATGATCTGAAACCATGTCCTTTCAGTTGTGAAATATTTTGAAATTGTACATGGCACGGGAATTGTATGGCCTTCCAAATATTTTTAGACTGCAAGTCCCTGCAACCCTAGTCAGCATACCCTGTAGTGAAGGATTCTGGTAGTTGGAAGCCCAACAGCATCTGGAGGACCCCATGATTTTTATCCATGTTATACAGACGTCTTTTTAGTTACTTAAATCTCAATTTAAGATATAAAGGGGCATGTCACATTTTTGACAATTGTAGACAAAGTCAAAATGAAGATATAGTATTTAAACATGTGCTATATTTTAGCTCATTCATTAATATAAACGTAGAGTGTAGTCAAGATGATGAAGAGTTGTAAGGACAGCTGTGAAAGAACTAAGCAAGATCCTGGCATATAAAGATATATATATAGCGGGCTCTTCCCTTACGCGGAGGATCCATTCTGCACACATACAACCCATGTAGGAGAAATGTTTGTATGCTCAAGCCCCATTTAAAACAATGGGGCATGTGTGTGTAGCGCAGCGCATGCACCATTGTTTCTCCCGCTGTACGGCTTCAGCATAAGCTGAAAGCCACATATGGCACGCCCGCATATGGGATGGGTGCATTGTGATTAAATATCAAAGTCAAAATCGTCTGTGCCATAGTATTTCTGGTATCTGTACTGTATATGGTTGTGAAAGCTGGACAGTGAAAAAAGTTGACACAAAAAAGATCAACTCATTTGAAATGTGATGCTGGAAAGAGTTCTATGGATAGTATGGGCCACTAAAAAGACAAATGAATGGGTCCTACAGTAAATCAAGTTTGAACTCTCCCTAAAAGTCAAAGTGACAAAGCTGAGGCTATTGTACTTTGGAATATCAAAGTACTATCGTGAGATGACAAGGCTCATTGGATAAAATGATAATGCTTGGTAAAGTGGAAGGAAATAGGAAAAGAGAGAAACTGAATTGTTGGTGGATTGATTCACTCAAGGAAGCCTTGACTTTGCAGGAATTAAGCAAAGCTCTTGGAGAGATTCATAGAATCGCCATAAGTTGAAGTGGACTTCACAGTCAATAACGATAGACATTATGAAATGCAAGAAAGTCCTTATTGAAACCCAACAAAAAGCTAGTTTTTTCAAAAACCTTTAAAATGCCATTGCCTGGATTACAAAGAGACTGTCTGTGTAAACAACTATAATCTTTGGTTGGATATTGGGGTTGGAGGAAGTGCCACCAATTATTGGCAAGGGGTCCCATAGCTGCAGCCATCTGAGCTCTGTGGCACACCATTTTGAGGTTCACCTTGACCCTGAAGGAGTGGCTTTTTGATGTTCAGTGCAGGAGAGACATATTGCAGATCCAGAATTCCACCTTATGCTATTTTGCATCTAAGGCATCAGGACCTAAGTAGCAGACGATCAATCCTGTAATCTAGCATCATCTGTTCTGAGTGGCAGCATCTTTCCATAGGTTACAGTTGGAATAATAGAGGCAGACCATGCACATTCTAGGGTCCAAAAAGCTGCTTGAAGCGAATCCAAATGCTTGAATGCTAGCCCAGTGGATATCTTGAGATTCGTTGCCTTTGAAACTTAGGTTCAAAAGTGGGTTGCATTGGCACATTGATTTGCTGATAAAGAAACACAAGCCTTGAGCCCTTTCAGGCATTCAGCAGCAGTTCTCTGGATCCAAGTCAAGTATAACAGAGCCTAACAAAATTTAAATTTTGTTAGATTTTGTTAAATTTTAAATTTACAGTGCTTTATAAATAAAGCTTAATAATAATAATATGCTGAAGATTATAATATCCTGCAGAATTATGTCAGGAGTCCCTTCGTGGAGTCATGGAAAGCAAGGTGGTCAGCTTTCTTACAAATGATTAAATGAGCAAATATTGAAGAACAGTAGGAGAACATTGTTTAATTCCTGATATACAAGAACTGTTCAAAAGGCAGTATGTGATTTATTGGCATAGAAACAAAAAGGAATTAAACAGTCCTCCCCTGTGCCTAACCAAGCAGAAGTATGCCTTAATGAATCTTTTAATCTGCAGACATGGCTTTCCAGGTGAGAATGTGTTTAGATTTGTTTTATGTAAAAGGAAATGCAAATGGAGATGGAAATATTGTTAGCATTTTAGATTTTTACAAGCCATATCTATTGACAAATACAACCAGACTTCAGAGGCAGCAGAAAAACAAAACCTCATGCTATCTTTATTAACATATTTATATCCTGCTCTATATTTGAAAATCTCAGGGTGGATGAATTACAATAAAATCAATTTAAAATGATAAATTCCGGTCAAGTCTCAGTTATATGAGCTGCTTGGGACCAGAAGTCTTTTGGACTTTGGATTATTTTTATTTTGGAATACCTGTATTTGCATATACATACATAATGAATGTCTTGGAGATGGGACCAAAGTCTAAACACAAAAGTTATTTACACATCTTATACACATAACCTAAAGGTAATTTTATAGTCTCTCTTAAATAATTTTGTGCATTATTTATTTATGTGTACCATCAGAAAATAAAAGTGTCACCATCTCAGCCACCCATGAAAAAAATTCTGGTTTTGGAATTTTTCAGAAATGTGGGTGAGGGAGAGTCAGCTTGTAATAACAGCTTAAATGATTAAAATACATTAAATAAATTTTCAGTTAAAACCCAGACCATTTTAAAGTGGTTAAACAATTTTAAATAGTACAGACATAAGATATGTGCAACCTGGATAAAATCACTTAGGCCTGAAGGCTTTAATAAAAAGCAAGATTGGGCCAAGTGCTGAAATGACCCCAACATTGGTGCCAATTGGGTCTCCAAGGGAGGAGGGAGTTCCACAGATCTGTGACATTCTTGCAGCTTTCAGGAGGAGAGAGCAGCTAGGTTGCTGTTTCCTGCATTTTAGAAATGCCACTAAAGATGGTCAAGATGTGCAATTTATTTTATTTATTTAGGGACTCAGGAGAAACAAGTTATTGGCCAGGGGTTCAGTTGGCCATATATAACTTGCTATTGAGCCAGTGTGGCATAATGATGTCAGCTTTGGACTATGACTCTGGAGACTAGGGTCCAATTCCCAGCTTGGCCATGAAACCCATGGGATGTCTTTGAGCAAATCACATGCTCTCAGCCTCAGGGGAAGGCAGTGGCAAACCTCCTCTGAATAAAAAAAAACATGATTGGTTTGCTTTAGGGTCACCATAAGTCAGAAACTACTTGAAAATACACAACAACAGCAGTGTTAACGTTAGCACTAATTTGTTGTTGACATAAATCATTGCAGAATGTTAGTTCATTATTTAATATTTAAATATTAAGATAAAATTGTGACATTAATAGATTGTTGAATTTTTACAAAATGTGTAAATTATGGCAACCTCAGCAACTCCCCACAAAATAAAGTATCCAGAAAGTTTGTCACTCAAAAAATAACTCTGGTTGGAGTTCATTGGTTAAAATATCAGCTTGGGCAGTGTTTTAAAATTATTGTTGTTTATGTTAAACAATAAGGTTAACAAATCGATTGTAGTTAATTATTTCTGAGTGCTAGTCTTACAAAGCTGCTTCCAGTGACCTGGCTTCAACCTAAGCAACTTGCTGCTCAGATACAGGATGTAGCTTTCAGAAAGAAATGGCCTGCCAGCATCCTGGGCCAGCTATCAGTCTGTCTTCTGGCCACATGAAGAATTTAGGACACCCAAGGATAAAACATGATGTAATTGTTTGAGGGTTGGATTCTGGAGACCAGGGTTTGAATCTCCACTCAGTCATGGAAACCTCCTGGGTGACCTTCGGCAAGCCCCACTCTCTCAGTCTCAGAGGAAGGTAAACGCAAACCCACCCTGAACAAATCTTGCCAAGAAAACCCCATGATAGGGTCAGCATTGGAAATGACTTGTAGGTGGACAACAACAAAGGCTAAAACTAAGTACCATTAAAGGAGAGCTATACACCCAATAATTTGTGGAACACAGAATAGACCTTAAGTAGCATTTGAACTGCTGCTCCAGTTTTATTTAGGTTGCAACATGGAATTAGGATTCCTGCACTGAAGAATCTGTTGTTAGTTACGCAACTGTTGATGTTGGATCTCGCCTACAAAAGCACGCACCCATAATACTTTTAGTTCAGAGCAGAAAACACAGCAGAGTTTTATTATATTTCTTACATGCCTCATAAAACCCATCCTTTAGGCACTGTACAATAGCAAAAATTATGTTAATAAAACGATGGAAATCCCAATAAATGACTGAAATCCATCTCAGCATTAAAGCCCAATAAATACATGCCAACACAGCATAATAAAATATAACATAAAAGTAAAGTCAGCCATCAGGGCCAAAAAGCGCCCCATGGGACTAAAGCAAAAATAATTAAACAAATTATTAAAATGCTTAAAATGCCTAGAAGGGTCAAATGGTTGTGGCTTCATATGGGACTGGCCAGGCCTTTATGTGGGATGATTCAAAGCCAGGGGCCACCACCAAAGGAAGCTTGAAGACTGTCTTATATGGAATCTGTTCAAAGAAAGAGCAGGCAGAAGGAAAATGCTGTTTTCCCTCAGCTTGGAAGAGGTTTTCTCTTGCAAGTTATAGCTGTAAAGTGGTGAGTGAATTATCTCCACTCCAATCCTATTTTCAATGCAAAAGTTCCTGTAACATTGGTGCCAACATCACCCTGGTAGAAGAAGCTTCTTTCTGGGCTCAACACCCATGATCTGCCAGAAAAGCGGAAACTGCATTTTAGGAATCTAGCTAACAAAACCATAGTGTCACCATGATTACTGACCCTGATATTTCTGATGGGAAAGTACAGATCAAGTTTAGAGGGAAGTTAGAGCAAACAAGTAGAGATTTTCCAAAATCCACGAAACACAGGACAGCAGATCCAAGAAAACAGCAGTCTTGGCAGGATGTTTGTATTGTCAAAATGGATATGAAAGTAATCCAGACCGAAGAAACGGTTATATGGATGCAGCTGGAATAAAGGGGGCTGGAGCAGCTTTTAGCAAGCAAGACTAAAGCCAATGGAACATCCTTGTTCACACTGAGGAATTCTTCTTTGCTTAATACTAAACATGCTTCAAAACCTTAGTTTGGGCATTTGGAATTTAACTCTGTACTTTTGGCTATT
Organism: Sceloporus undulatus; assembly: GCF_019175285.1. Taxonomy (NCBI): domain Eukaryota; kingdom Metazoa; phylum Chordata; class Lepidosauria; order Squamata; family Phrynosomatidae; genus Sceloporus; species Sceloporus undulatus. The sequence continues at coordinate 271,075,896 of NC_056524.1, forward strand.
TTGTTACTTTTTTAAAAACCTGCTGTTGATTTTAATTGTATTTTATGTGTTGATTTATTTTGATGTTGCAAGCCACTTTTCACATATGTTGCCCAATTGGGGGTTAGAGCTTTCTAAATGAAAAATCAGTCTGGAAGCTGATAAACTATAGCCTCAGAATCTATCAAACTATCCTGCTTAATAACTAGGAACATTACTATTACCCCAGATTGTCCAGTGAACAGAAATAAATACTCAAAGATATAGCCATGTTAGTCTGCATAATCAGTACAGTGGTACCGCGGGATACGAAAGCACCGCCTTACGAAATTCCCGGGATACGAAAAAATCCCATAGGAAAAAACTGTTCCGGGTTACGTTTTTTTTTCCGGCTTACGAAAAAATTTTTTGGTGCTTTTCGGCGCTTTTTCGCACGAAATCGCGGCTTTTAGCGCTAGCGCCTATGGCTTTTTCGGGTTACGAAAAAAATCGGGTTACAAACGCCGCGGCGGAACGAATTAATTTCGTAACCCGAGGCACCACTGTATGTATCAGTATGTCTGAGACTAACTGAAAGAAAGAAATTTATACTGTATAGCTAATGGTTCCTTTAAAGATCACGTAGTAGATCTAATAATAATAATAATAATAATAATACGAATATAATTTATATTCTGCTTTTCCCCAAAGGAATCAAAGCAGATTCCAACAGTATAAATAAAACATCAAGCAATTAAAAATTACAGTTTAAAACCCTCAAAACCCCAACCTTCCCTCAGATCATAAAAACAGTGATCAACCCATAAAAACAGATTAAACATCAAAAAATTTAAAACTATCCAATAGGAATGCATTGAAATTTTGGGTAGATTAGCAGAAGAAATGAATCTTCCTCTAGAGGAGGGGTGATGGGGGTGATGGTATCAAACAATTTTATATCAGTAGCAATAGTGGTGTCAATAGAGGGGGAGGCAAGTCTAATGGATCTAACCTAGTCTCGGAAGGCTTGCTGGAAGAGATCCATCTTAATAGCCTTCTTGAAGGTATCCAAGGTGGCAACATGGCGGATCTTGTCCGGCAGGTCGTTCCAGAGCCTGGGAGCGGCTGATGAGAAGGTCCTCTCGGTCACCTCTGAAAGTCTGGTCTTCTTAGGTTGTAGCAGATTCTTCCCAGAGGACCGAAGTGTGTGGGGTGGATTGTATGGAAGAAGGCGCTCCTGCAAGTAGTCAGGACCCAAGCCATTTAGAGCTTTAAAGGTTAGAACCAACACCTTGTGCCTTGCCCAGAAACTGATTGGCAGCCAGCGGAGAGATTTTAGAACCGGTGTAATATGGGCAGTTCTGGATGTGCCCGTGACCAGCCTGGCTGCCATATTTTGTACCAGTTGACGTTTCCGAACTTGGCACAAGGGTAGCCCCATGTAGAGCACATTGCAGAAGTCGAGTCAGGAGGTTCCCAGTGCATATACTACTGTTTCAATGTCTCCTGCTCCAGGAAGGGGCACAGCTGGCATATCAGCCGAAGCTGATAGCAAGTGCTCCTGTCCATCGCATCCACCTGAGCCATCAGTTGAAGCGACGAGTCCAGGAGCACCCCCAAGTTGCGGATGGAGTCCTTCAGGGGAAGTGTGACCCCATTCAGAACTGGCTGGCACAACTCCATTCCCAGATTAGGGCTCCCTGTTACAAGTACCCCCATCTTACCTGGATTCAATTTGAGTTTGTTTTCCCTCATCCAGTCCATTACCACATTAAGACAGGCATTTAGAGGAGAGACGTCATCTTTAGTTACTGCATCAGTCTGAGACATAGAGAAATATATTTGGGTGTCATCAGGGTACTGATAACATCCCGCCCCATGTCTCCAGATGATCTCACCCAGCAGCTTCATGTAAATGTTGAACAGCATTGGGGACAGAATTGTGCCTTGAGGGATGCCCGACTTGAACTCCCTCTTGGCCAAACAACTGTCCCCAAGCGGCACCATCTGGAATCTGCCCAAGAGGTAGGACTTATATTTCCCTATATAAGCCAGTCTGAGTGTTAAGATAAGCATAGAAGGGCTGGCTTCCTTCCTTCAGAGATCTGGGCAGCCTTTTCTCTGCCCTTTTTTCACTGGCACATGAAGACATTTTAACTTGGACAGGCTTTTGATGTATAAATTTTACCTGTGTAGTGTGTGTGTGTGTGTAATTGGTGTGCTGTTCTTCGTACTTTAATGCTTTAATTCATTACTGAAATAGTTTTAAAAATGTCTTGTGTTTTTAATTGGTATATTTTAATACAGCCAGCCTTCCACATTTGCAGCATTGATATTTGCGTAATTGATCATATGCGTATTTGATTAATATGTTCACTCTCCTGATCTCAAGGTCCTCCAGCATGAATCTGCCAGATGACCATAGAGTCACACTAGATGACCTGGAAGTTCCTAGAAAAAACACTTTTCTAGGCATTTGTAGGCCTTCCAGTGTGATTCCATGGTCAAATGCCAGCAGATGTTGATCATAGAGTTCTGCTGGAGGACCTAGAGATTTCTAGAGAGGTGTTCTCTCAGGCAAAAAAAAATAGTGTTTTTTAATTTATGTTTTTTTCATTTTCTCAAGGGTGCTGTGCCTCCTGAAAATGTGGAGGGCCCACTGTAGGATATCTTATTAAAATCAAACGTTTGAGCTTAGCATGGGGCCACTAAAAGAAAATGTGCAAGCTAAGAGTAAAAAAGACTCACTGATTGTCCTGACAAAATATTATGTAGCTAAATGTGACGGTGCATCCAAAGCAAACTGCAGATGTCTTGCTCATCTATTATATAAAGATGAAGCAGCCTCATCTTAAATTATTTCAGCTTATCTCCCCTCCCATTTTTGGAGTATTTCAAAATGTATTTGTCAGCAGAGATTTCAGCTGGAAAAAAGTGAGATACCTAAGCCATAAAATATAATTGAGTTGGAAGCTAATTAACATGTTTGATGAAGCAGAACACTTGGAAGGTTTATAGTATTTTGCTCATTGTAAGAGTTATTTGGCATATGTACTTTAACAACTTTATGCAAATTCAGTTGCAATCCTCTGAAATAAATGTTCTGGAAGAATTTATTTAATTGGGTGCTTCTTGTAGAACAAAATGGTTCTTCATTTAAAGGGGTGTTTGGAACGTGAAAATCCTTTTATAGCAGGCACACAATTACTGTATTGAGACTTATATCAAAGCAATTACCGTAAATGACAAACTGCAGGTACAACGTTCACTTAAGCTATGCAAGAACCTGATGGGTTACTGGTGAAGGACAGAGTATCTTGTTTGTAGAAAGGACAAGACATACACTCTTTGGGGGAAGAGGTCTTTTTGCACATGGATGTGGAGATTTGGGACAGTGATCCTCTGGAGTTCATCAGGGACCCACAACTATTTTTCCATGACACCATGGTTTGGTTGATACCTCAGGTTTTGTACAGTCTTTTCCCTTATTCTCAAAAGGTTGAAGCACCTATGGCCATCCAGCCTCTGCTTGAAGACCTCCATGGAAGGAGACTCCACTACACTCCGGGGGAGTTTGTTCCACTGTCGAACAGCCCTTACTGTCAGGAAGTTCCTCCTAATGTTGAGCTGAAATCTCTTTTCCTGCAGTTTGCATCCATTGCTCCAGGTCCTAGTCTCTGGAGCAGCAGAATACAAGCTTACTCCCTCCTCAATATGACATCCCTTCAAATATTTAAGTACAACCAATTGGGTTTAGTCATTTTGGTTTCTAGCGAGAGAGAAGATTAAGAGGTGAAATGATAGCCATGTTTAAATATTTGATCTTATATGGAAGAAGGAGCAAGCTTGTTTGCTGCTGCTCCAGTGACTAGGACATGAAGCAATGGATTAAAACTACAAGAAGAGAGATTCCACCTAAACATCAGGAAGAACTCTTGATAAACACTGTCAAAAGCTATTTTGACAGTGAAAGAATCACATTTGGAGGTTTTAAAATAGAAATTGCTTTGATTGTGTCTTCCTACATGGCAGGATGGGGTTGGATTGGATGGCCCTTGGGGTCTCTTCCAACTCTATGATTCTATGAACTGCCTCTCCTAAGGCTTAATTTCTAGAAGAAAGAGTTTTAAACTAAAATATGGTCCTATTTTTTAACCTACTCCTTTGCCTACCGTTGAAATTTTGCACTGGAGAACTTCCCTGAAACTGAATTTGGACTGTAGATTGGAAGAAACTCCAGACTGATGAACTCATCATCATACTGTAATAGGATTCAGTGGAAGCCATCACAATTTCTGAATGACAGTAATTGTCTACACCAAGAGTGGGGTAGGTGCAGCCTTCAAACCCCATGTCTGTGGTCCATGAAGCCTCCCCTGCAGACTACCAAAGCCCCCAACCACTAATTTTTAGAAAGTACTGATTTGGGGACATTTTTTTGCCCAAAGATTTGCCTAAAGACCCCAAATGCAGTGGTTTAGGTCTCCCACATCCCTGGAATGCCCTCTAAGCACTGGGGAAAAAGACCCTCCTCATCAGCTAAAATGGTGGCCAGTTTATCAAAATGCAGCAGTGTATGAATGAATACAATTAATAAAACAGTGTGGCCCACAGGAGGGATGCAAATGGGTACCTACTCTTCATACCCACCCCTGGTCTGCACACTGCTTTGGAATCCAGGGCTAGGTCCAAGAGCTAAGTTTCCTATGAGGCAAGGGAGAAGATCTCTTGCCTTCTTGCTCCCCTTCCCATCTCCGGGGTCAAAATAGTATATGCAAAACTGATTAAAACACAGAACTGTTCAAAGTTGGAAAAGTTATCGTTTTCTAGGCTACAGCACCCAGAATTTTCCAGCCTGCACTGTCAGTGGTCTTGCTGGCAAGGGATTCTGGGGTTTGTAGTCCAAAACTTGCAGACTTTTCCAACTCTGCTTTGTAAGCTTGATCTTGTCTGATTTCAGAAGCTAAGCACGTTCAGGCCTGTTCTTAATGGACAAAGGGCTTGATTCATTATAAGGCATCTTCCTGTGTTTGATTTCAAGCTGTTTCTTAACACTACATTTAGGTTTTGATATGTCTTTAAGACCTTAAAGTTTTTGTCTTTTTTACAGTTCTTTTCTGTATTAAACAAAAAGACCAAAAAAGGGCTGGTGTTATGCTGGCGAATATCGTATAAACTTTTCAAAATCCCCTTTTGTTTATTTAGCTATCTCTATCAGCTGGAAGGTGAGAACAAGAAAAACCTTCTCTTTTGGAAGTGTAGTAAAGAAGGAAGTGGGGTGATGACAGAAGTAGCTTGTGTATATGTTTAATATGTGTGTGTTCTTTTAGTGTCTGGAACCTTTAATTTTACAGGACTTTGCTCAGTTACCAAGCTGCAGTTTAACATATTGGTTCTCATCCTGCTAGCAATGGCTCAGAGCCATTAGTCATATTATGTGCAGGAAACCGACTCCAGTTTTTACTTGGTATTTTTCCCAAAATGGATCTATATCTGTTCCAGTTCTGACTGTTTTAAGTGGAGCATTGGTATCCATCTGCTCCCAAGCCTAACGTGGTGGTGTTATATCTTAGGTTAGTCCAATGTCAATAGCGTCTCTCAAAATGTCTATGACACTAAGCAGTTATCTAGGACAGTGCTACTTAAAAGTGGTGGTCTACAGACCAGTACCAGTCTGAAAGCGATTGGTTGCTGTTCTGTGGAAAGTGGAAAGTTTCCAGGAAAGAAAGGAACAAATATAGCACATTGGCACAAACATGGTACCAATTGCTGGTTCAATTGGGGGGGGGGATTGCTGAAAATAGCATGAGAAGTAAACTGTAGGGCAGAAAACAGGAACCTCTGGCCTAGGAAGGTAATCTTGTCCAGGAATCCAGCCGGTGGAAGGTCCAGTGCAGCCCTACCCCATTTTATTGTTTGATTTGATTTATATCATCCTTTCCTCCATAAATGGACTCAAAAATGGTGTACAACATAAATTATATCAAAAAATAGCTAAAATGGTATGTGTGCATGTGCTTTAAAATAAAAAATAGCTAAAATGTGTGTGCGCATGCACCTTCCAATCACCTGTTGACTTATGAAGGCCCCATTCATTTCATAGGGTTTTCTTAGACAAGGAATACTCAGTGGTGGTTTTATCAGTTCCTTCCTCTGAAATATCACCTACAGCACCTGGTATGTGTTAGTGGTTTCCCATGGAAATACTAGTTAGGGCAGACCTTGCTTAGTTTCCAAGGTCAGACTGGGATCTGATGCCTTTAGGGCAGTGATGGCAAACCTATGGCACATGTGCCAGAGGTGGCACTCAGAACCCTCTTTGTGGACACATGTGCCATCACCCCAGCACAGAGTTTGCCCGAGTTTGTTACTGGAAAGCCAGAGGGACACGGCACTTTGCAATAAATAAGGGGGTTTGGGGTTGCAATTTGGGCACTCGGCCTCTAAAAGGTTCACCATCACTGCTTTAGGGTATTTAGGCCGATAAAGCAGTATGTATATAGTATAAGAGTTAAAGAAAGCATTGAAGATTTGCCCATTCCTTTCATCTTCATTCCTACCAATAAAGACATTCCTGTGCTATTACCAGTGATATCTCCTCACTTGAGATTGTGTTGCTGTACCGTACGGTGTAGTATCCATCTTCAGATGTAAATGGCTTCTCTCAAAATAGTTACAAGATCAAACGGTCCTCTAGTTAGGGATTAGAAATGGAGGTAAGGTCATCACTTGTAAATTACCAAAATACAAAAGACCATTCCCTCTTCTCATTAAAACTGTCTTTCTGGAATGATTCCATGGGACGTGAACATAGCGTCTGGAAAAGAAAATTGGCATGTTTGTATGTACACACTTGTGCTCCTTGGCCTCTTTGAAACCTGTCTAGTTATTGTAATGGTGTTCCATGGTCATTTTTCTTCCACTGGAACTTGTTCTCATATTTTGTTCCCAATAAAGATAGGGGAGATTAAGTTTGCTAGTTTAAAATTGCTCTCTTGCCTCTTAGCCCACTTGGCAAGCTCTTTTGTATTTAAAGACCCCAAGAGCAGAATTTTGTCAACCCACATACACTTGAATTTATGTAGCCTGAATTTGTCACACTGGATTTTAAAGCAATGTTGAATTAAAAAGCTTCAAACTATGAAATACTTGTGCTGTCTCCTGGAACTCCTTTATCAAATTCTAAGTTCTTGTTTTTAATTTTGTTGTTATGCCAAAGTCTAAAATTCAGTATTTTTTCCTCTTACAAAAATGGATTGCTCTCTTAGAAAGACTTTCTGTAAAGAAGCTAGGATGGTTTGCCTAGAATCATAGAGTTGGAAGAGACCACAAAGGCCATCTAGTTCAACCCCATTCTGCCATGCAGGAACTCCCAAAGCATACCTGACAGATGGCCATCTAGCCTCTGTTTAAAGATGTCCAAGGAAGGAGACTCCACCAAAATCTCTGAGGGAGTGTGTTCCACTGTCGAACAGCCCTTACTGTCAGGAAGTTCCTCCTAATGTTGAGGTGGAATCTCTTTTCCTGGAGCTTGCCTCCATTGTTCCAGGTCCTATTCTCTGGAGCCTAAATTGTACAGGGTAGAAGGCAGGATACCCGTGAGTACCAGACACTGAGAATGAACAGAGTATGGCCATTTATTTCATGCTCTGCTTGTAGACTTGCAAAGACATCTGGCTGGCCTCTGTTACATTCAGAACACTTAATTTGAAGGGCCTTGGTGATTTGGACTGGATCTTGGGGGGAAATACTTTTTGAACTGCAACTCCCAAAGCCTGGCTAGTGGTTCTGTTAAATTACCTGTGAGCAAAGGTAACATTTCCAAGCTCTGATTTGTAAAGACATTGCCATGCTACATCAGACCAGTTTTGCCATTGTTGTTAATTGCCATTAAGTTGATTTTGGATTGACCTTGTGAAAAAGAGACACCAAGTCACCTTGGTATAAACCTAGTTGCAGCTTCAGCATCTCTGACTTCCTTGATTGTGTCTATTCATCTGTAATGTGGTCTTCCTTTTTTCTTACTGCTTTGTACCTTGCCAAGCATGACTGACTTTTCTAATGTCTTCCCATGAAATGTCCAAAGTACAACAGACTCAGCTTAGTCACCTTGTCTTCTTGAGAGAGTTCAAGCTTGATTTGCTCTAGGACCCATTTGTTTGTCTGTTTTGCAGCCCGTGGTATTTGTAGAACTCACTGCCAGCATCATCTAATGTGTTAATTCTCTTCCTGTCAGTTTTCTTCACTATCCAGCTTTCATAACCATACATAGAAACTGAACTATGATAGCATGGACATCCTTTGGTATTCAGTTATATATTTTACAACTTTGTCTAGTTCCTTCAAAGCTACCCAGCTATACCCAAGGTTATTAACCAACTTATATTAAACTCTTACCCAGCATTGACATCTTGGGCTTGAAAACAAAGGGTTCCATAATAACGTGAATAAAGTCATACCACTGTAGTTACTGTAGAAGTCTAGATCTTTTTTGTCAAAAAAATGAACCTCCCCAAAACTGGTTCAAATGGTCAGTGTAAGTGCTGTACCTTAACTTTTATCAAAAAAGGAACTATTGCCTTCTCTGAGTAAAGTGGTGAAAGGCGGGAGATTAGTCTGTCCTGGAAAACATAAAAGAATGTGGAGCTTCTGTCCTTTTTGAATGCCTGGGTGGATGTAACTCCTCAAAGGAGCACCAAGAGAGTAGAAGGGGTTGGTGCTTTTTTTAGGTTCCTGAGGTTGAACTAAGCTCTCACCTTTCACCATTCTTCTCTGAAAAAGGGATGGTTCCTTCTTTGGTAGGAGTTAATACTGTATCTGAAGTCTTGTCTTTACATCTTTTTGACTTGCGCACATTTTCCTAGCTCTATCCGTGCCTGCCTGCCTCTCCTACATATTGCATAGCCACCATTTACCATGTTTCCCTGTCATTCATCATATTTCCTTCCTCATAGGGTGAGCAGAAACATTTATGCTTGCTTGAATTTTGTATGTTCTTTGGCATCATTTTCCTTTCTTTCATCCTTTACATGTTTTATTATAACATGCCCCTAATTTTTACCCTTGACTTGTCCACGAGTCATAACAAAATCCTTCATTTTGGCCCCAAAACATGCCCTCAACTTATATATGAGATCAACATACACAAGTATGGGCTCTTGGTATCTGCTGGGGTTTGATTCCAGGATCCCCGGTGGATACCAAAATCCATGGATGCTCAAGTCCCATTAAAAATAACGGCATACAAAACTGTGTTCCTTATATAAAATGGCAAAATCAAGCTGTGCTTTTTGGAATGAATATACACACACACACACACACACACACACACACACACACACACTGTGGATGCTTGAATTTGTGGATAAATAATCCGTGGATGTGGAGGGCTGACTGTACAGTATGTATTCCGTGATGGATATGTTAATTCAGGGGCATTGTCCAAAGAGAAGCAGTTGGAGAAGCTCAAGCAAGACATGACATGAAAGACGGTTGTATGTCTTGATTATTTGCAGTAGATCCACAACGGTTTGACTCACAATTCTCCAACAGTAATAACAGAAATAAATATTTCCAACAGCAATAAAAGTCTGCCTTGTCCCAAATTAGGCTTCTAAAGTGAACAAATGCTTGGAGGATAATGAGGATTTTTGTCTGAGAGAATGTATTCTCAGAAGTACACTCCTTAATGTACAGTATTTTTCTACTGACCTGAATCACTGTTTTGTGCCTCGGTCTGTTTGGTCATTCTCTGAGTTTTATTAAATAATGAAATAGACCCCATAAGCCTGAAGTTGTTACTTTGGAGGTACAGAGGTGGTTGGTTTTTCAGAATTCCACCTGAATGCATTAACAAAATGGCTTGAGGATCACTTCAGCTGTTGAGCAAAGAGATGTCCAGCAAGTAGACAGCAGGGTTTTTGATTCATAATAATTCCACATGAATGACATCAGAGAGTAATCATAGGAGCTCCTGTTCAGTCCACAGCTTTTACTCTCTCTTTTCCATTTAACTCTCTCTGTCCTTTGGATTAATTATTTCATTGTCTAGTATTTCTCCTGAGACATCCCTTCCACACACGAGAGAAAGTTGTGGCCAATTCTATTGGCTCAGTGCTTTTCTTTGAGACTTTTACTCTTTGCTACCTACCCTTAACATATAGATGATGTAACCTCTCATAAAGTTTACCAGCTGTGCCTAAAAGGGAGCATGTCAAGCTATCACTATCCTCTTCCATGGATAAATGAAGTCACTTATCCGCTAAGTGTTCTGGTGGATGTCATGCTAATTTCTCTCATTTGATGGATCACTTTTTAAATACACTGGGGCCTCCATTATTCTCCCTAATGGATACTTATGTTGTGCTCTGCAGGAAGCAACAACAGAGACAATGGCACGGGAGTCTGTGGTTGGAATTGTATTTACAAGATAGTGCAAATAAAACCACATTTATTTCTTCCAAAGCTTTAATGTCTGCCAACTGAATGAATGGTTTTTAATTTAAGTCTTGCTTCTTTGAGGTTGCAGGAAGGTTTTTGTTACTGATCAAGGTCCAAAGTAGTAGTGCCCATTGTATGTGAAGACTACAGATATAATGTTTGGCATCTTCACATATTGCAGCAGGAAATGGGAAATGCATTGGTGAAGATAATACTGAGGGGAATAGACCACGAGTCTAACCAGTACTTACTTCCAATGCCATTGTTGTCACTGAAGTGGTCAAGGCAGAGATCTGTCTCATTCCTGAAAGTGGATCCCCATTCTGAACTAATTCTGATATTTAGAAGAGCTTTCCCTGCCACATATTTTAGACTTTATCTCCCAGAATACTTTATAATTTGCATGCTGAGGTAGGGTTGAAGAGACTTCTAGTCCAGACATTTGTGTTGCATCCCTTTGGGCCATGATTGTGAAATTCTTTGCATGCAGCACTGTGGCATAACAGTGCCTACATATGGAAACCTGTGGGTTGGAACATTTGGATAAATTAAATCTCACTTTAACACATACTCCTCCCTATTCCTTCAGCATTTACACCTTCCCTTGATTTGCAACAGGCAAAAGGTTCAGCCTTTAGTTAAATTGTATGGGAATTTCTCAAGACTTGATCTCTGTTCAAAGTCTTCCACGATGTCATTCTGAGAAACTGACTGAAGTGTTTCCTATAAGATCCATCCTCTATCAGTGATTCCCAAACTGTGGCCTTCCAGATGTTTTGGACTTCAGCTCCCAGAATCCCAGACCACTGGCCAAGGTGGCTTCTGGGAGCCGAAGTCCAAAACACCTGGGGGACCAGAGTTTGGGAATCACTGCTCCTATATATTGCAGAAGGCCTTCTTTTGATAATGAACAAAAGTAGGAAAGAGGTGAACATTGCTTTTCAGAGCTAAAAGCATGCAAATTGAGTTTAAAGCCAGTTGTTCATTTCGCAGTAATTGCTGTGTATCTCTTTTCTGTGTAAATGCAGACCAGATTACTGCTCTAGTTGTCTCTCTTTTATGGTCCAGTTTATGCCAGACACAAGGGATGAACAACATCCTAGTGCAGGGGTAGGCAACCTGCGGCCCGCGGGCCAGATGCGGCCCGGCGAGGCCTTGGGACTGACTCCAGCCTCAGCCCCCGTCCTGCCACCGCGGCCTTTGGCGTCTCGTGCGAGGGGCATGGTGGGGCAATTGTCTATAGAAGCCTCAGAAAAATGCGCTTATCTTAACATTTTTTTTAAAAAATCAGGAAATTTTTTCACGTGTCCTCCATTTTTATTTTTAAAAGTGTCCTCCATTTGAAAATTTTGTCCTACATTTGTCCCAGTTTATTTATTTATTTATTTAAAATTATTTACTTATTTTTTTTTGGCTCCGACCCCCCAGTTGTCTGAGGGACAGCAACCCGGCCCTCGGCTCAAAAGGGTTGCCTACCCCTGTCCTAGTGGCTCTCCAGACCCTTCAGAGACTGCATTGCTTGCTGCCTTCACCAAAGTTTCTGCTGCCATTACAGTTGTTGGTATCTTCTGATTTCTTTTGAGAGTGTGTCTCCCACACAGTTGAGCCCAGTGGACTGGTAGAACAAGACTGTCTCCTTCCCATCCAGAGGAGAGGTGGGGAGAATGGTTTTCTCCATCACCACCACCAAATTTCTAACAATTCTGTTTAATACTCATATAGAAAGCAAACTAAATAATGTATTGAAATGATCACAGTGCTCCTTATCAGGAATTGTGGAGTGTGGTTAGGCACATATTACATTGGCATTTTGTTTTGGGCATATGCTCTTTAGCAGGGGTAGGCAACCTTTTTGAGCCGGGGGCCAGGTTGCTGTCCCTCAGACAACTGGGGGGCCGAAGCTGGGGGGTGGAGCTTCCACCCCCCAGGGGCCAGGCCTCCTCCTTTTTGCCGTCAGAGGCCGGGAAAGAGCTAGCGGGGGCTGCCAGCGCAGGAGGCCTCCCCCTCTTTGCCGGCCCCTGACGAGGCCCCAGGCCCTGTCAGGGGCCGGCAAAAAAGCCAGTGGGGGGGCCGCCAGCACTGGAGGCCTCCTCCTCTTTGCCGGCCCTTTTGCCGTCGCTGGGGCCCAACAAAAGCCCTCCCTATTCGAGGGCTCCGGCGGCTGCAGCGGGCCTCGGCGAAGTCTCGCGCAACCTTTCTTGTGGTCGTGCGAGACTTCGCCTCTAGGCCGCCACCATTTTGTTTTTCAAAATGGCGGCACCCGGGAGCCGGGAAAAGCCGCGATCGGTGGCGGCTGGGACAGGCAGGGGCTGGCGGAAAGGCCTCCGCGGGCCGCATCCAGCCCACGGGCCGGAGGTTGCCGACCCCTGCTCTTTAGTAAGCATTTATAGAATGTATCCATGTTGGGTTAAATACGTCATACTGCTGTATTCATAGAATTGAGTCCTACACAAGAGAATCATAGAATCCCAGAGTTGGAACAGACCGGAAGAAGAGCCATCCAGTCCAACCCCCTGCCGTGCAGGAACTCTCACTCAAAGCATCCCCGACAGATGGCCATCCAGCCTCTGTTTAAAGACCTCCAAAGAAGGAGATTCCACCACACTCTGAGAGAGTTTGTTCCACTGTCGGATAACCCTTACTGTCAGGAAGTTCTTCCTAATGTTGAGGTGGAATCTCTTTTCCTGCAGCTTGCATCCATTGTTCCAGGTCCTATTCTCTGGAGCAGCAGAAAATAAGTTTGCTCCATCCTCATTGTGACACCCCTTCAAATACTTAAACAGGGCTTTCATATCACCTCTTAACCTTCTCTTCTCCAGACTAAACATCCTCAGCTCCCTAAGTTGTTCCTCATAGGACATGGTTTCCAGACCCTTCACCATTTTAGTTGTTCTCCTTTGGACAGGCTCCAGTTTTTCAATGTCCTTTTTAAATTGTGGTGCCCAGAACTGGACACAGTATTCCAAGTAAGGCCTGACCAAAGCAGAACATAGTGGCACTATTACTTCTCTTGATCTAGACACTATACTTCTATTGATGCAGCCTAAAATCGCATTGGCCTTGTTAGCTGCCACATCACACTGTTGACTCAACACTGCAGAAAGTTAAGTTGCAGCATTGCAGAAATATCTCGGCTGTGCCAAAGGAATTGGAAAGAATGACTCTGCAGGAATAATTTCTCCACAGCATGGCCCTCATCTCAGTTCATTAAGGTGGAGCCAGGCACAGTTTCAATAGGCTACAGTTGGTTGGCCTTTGGATTGGATTTTTGCGAGTACCGTCCAGTCGCGAAGCATTTGAAAACCTGAAGAATGTCAGTATGGATAGCTTCTTTTGTGGCAGTCTGTGTGCAGGACAAATGTTTACTTAACTGTAGAGATATACAGGATAGAGAGCTGGTTTATTTGTACAAGTTCTTTAATCATTTACTAACTGGTGATTAAGTATCACACAGCTCTTTAAGAGGATGGCACCACCAGCATGCAAATCATAGAATCATAGAGTTGGAAGAGACCACAGGGGCCATCCAGTCCAACCCCCTGCAATGCAGGAAATCCAAATCAAAGCATCCCTGACAGATGGCCATCCAGCCTCTGCTTAAAGACCTCCAAGGAAGGAGACTCCACTACACTCCGGGGGAGTTTGTTCCACTGTCGAACAGCCCTTACTGTCAGGAAGTTCCTCCTAATGTTCAGGTGGAATCTCTTTTCCTGCAGCTTGCATCCATTGTTCCGGGTCCTGTTCTCTGGAGCAGCAGAAAACAAGCTTGCTCCCTCTTCAATATGACATCCCTTCAAATATTTAAACAGGGCGATCATATCACCTCTTAACCTTCTTTTCTCCAGGCTAAACATACCCAGCTCCCTAAGTCGTTCCTCATAGGGCATGGTTTCCAGACCCTTCACCATTTTTGTCGCCCTCCTTTGGACACGCTCCAGTTTCTCGATGTCCTTTCTGAATTGTGGCGCCCAGAACTGGACACAATATTCTAGGTGGGGCCTGACCAAAGCAGAATACAGTGGCACTATTACTTCTCTTGATCTAGACACTATACCTCGATTGATGCAGCCTAAAATAGCATTGGCCTTTTTAGCTGCCGCATCCCACTGTTCACTCATGTTCAACTTGTGGTCTACTTGGACTCCTAGATCCCTTTCACACGTAGTTTCATTCAGCCATGTGTCACCCATCCTATATCTGTGCATTTTATTTTTCCGCCCTAAGTGCAATACCTTACATTTCTCCGTGTTGAATTTCATTTTGTTAGCTTTGGCCCAGCTTTCTAGTCTATTCAGGTCATTTTGAATCTTGATCCTGTCCTCTGGGGTATTAGCTATTCCCCCTAATTTGGTGTCATCTGCAAATTTGATAAGTATGCTCCCAATTCTGTCATCCAGGTCATTGATAAAGATGTTGAATAGCACTGGGCCCAGGACAGAGCCCTGTGGGACCCCACTGGTCACTTCCCTCCAGGATGAAAAGGAGCCATTGTTGAGCACCCTTTGGGTTCATCCGGTCAACCAATTACAGATCCATTTAACAGTTCCTTTGTCTAGCCCACATTTTACAAGCTTGTTTGCAAGAATGTTATGGGGAACTTTGTCAAAGGCCTTACTGAAATCAAGATATACTATATCCACAGCATTCCCTTCATCTACCAAGCTGGTAATTTTATCAAAGAAAGAGATTAGGTTTGTCTGGCATGACTTGTTTCTCTGAAACCCATGTTGACTTTTTGTGATTATGGCATTGCCTTCTAGATGTTCACAGACTCTCTGTTTAATGATCTGCTCCAGAATCTTTCCTAGTACTGATGTCAGACTAACTGGACGATAATTGTTGGGATCCTCTTTTTCCCCCTTTTTGAAGATGGGGACAACGTTTGCCCTCCGCCAGTCTGCTGGGATCTCTCCTGTTTTGCAGGAGTTTTCAAAGATTATTGCCAATGGCTCCGATATTACATTTGCCAGTTCTTTTAATACCCTTGGATGGAGTTCATCTGGTCCCGGAGACTTAAATTCATTTAGATTAATAAGGTGTTCCTCTACTATCTCTTTACTTATTCTGTGCCGAAATTCCCCTATTCTGTCCTCTGTTCCATTATCCTCAGGTTGAGCTCCCTTTGCCTTTTCTGAGAAGACTGAGGCAAAGAAGGTGTTGAGTAATTCTGCCTTTTCTCTGTCTTCTGTTAGCATTTTGCCATCTTCTCCACGCAGTGGCCCTACCGTTTCCTTCTTCTTCCTTTTGCTGTGGACATATCCAAAAAAGCCCTTTTTATTGTTCTTAACCTCTCTAGCAAGCCTGAGTTCGTTCTGTGCTTTAGCTTTTCTGACTTTACCCTACACATGCCTGCTATTTCTTTGAATTCCTTTTTTGTGATTTCCCCCTTTTTCCATTTCTTATACATCTTCCGTTTCAAACTTAACTCGGTTGAAAGTTCCTTAGTCATCCATCCTGGTTTCTTGAGACACCTCCCATTTTTCTTTCTCACTGGAACTGTTTGAAATTGTGCCTTCAGTATCTCTCTTTTGAGAAAGTCCCATCCGTCCTGAACTCCTTTATCTTTTAGTATTTTCTGACCATGGAATCGCCCTCAATACTTCTCTAAGTTTACTGAAATCCGCTCTCCTAAAGTCTAGGATGCGTGTCTGACTCTGCCTGGCTTCTCCTTTCCACTGTATTACAAACTCCAGGAGAACATGGTCACTTCCACCTAATGATCCCACCACTTGCACCCCATTAACCAAGTCATCCTTGTTGGTTAGGATCAGATCTAAAATAGCTGACCCCCTTGTTGCCTCTTCCACCTTTTGGACCATGAAATTGTCTTCCAGGCAAGTGAGGAATTTGCTAGGCCTTGAGGATTTTGCTGAGTTTGACTTCCAACAAATATCAGGATAGTTGAAGTCGCCCATCACTACTACATCTCTCTTTTCTGACTGTGTGGTCATCTGTTCTAGAAAGATATCATCCAATTCCTCAGTCTGACTTGGGGGTCTGTAGTAGACTCCCACCGTAACATCCTTGTTCTTTCCCTCCCCTTTAATTTTTACCCAGATGCTCTCCACCTGGCTTCCAGGATTGATGTCCTGGATCTCTTCACTGGTGTAAATATCTCTGACATATAGTGCTATTCCTCCTCCTTTCTTGTTTGGCCTATTTCTCTTTAAAAGGTTATACCCCTCTATTTCCACATTCCAATCATGAGACTCATCCCACCAGGTTTCAGTGATGCCTATTATATCATATTTGCTTTGTTGTACTAGGAGTTCGAGTTCATCTTGCTTATTTCCCATGCTCTGTGCATTAGTGTAGAGACATTGCAGACCATAGTTCCCTTTTACTTGCTGCCTGTGCAAGTTTTTTTGCCTCCCACTGTTGGGTCCTTGCACTTTTTTTCTTGTTTCCTCTATGTCAGTTTGACTATTTTCGCCATCCCTTTCGCCTTCCTTAATATTGTCTCCCTTCCCCTCGGAACTCAGTTTAAAGCCCTCCTGATCAAGTTCTTGAGACTGTTGGCAAAAACATTTCTTCCAACTGGCGTGAGATGCAACCCGTCTGTTGCAAGAAGTCCCTCCTCATGGAACCGCAGCCCATGATTGAAGAATCCAAATCCTTCTTGGCGACACCATCTGCGGAGCCAGTTGTTCACATCCGCTATTTTCCTCTCCCTTCCTGGACCATGCCCTTCAACTGGCAGAAGAGACG
This sequence comes from Sceloporus undulatus, assembly GCF_019175285.1. Lineage (NCBI taxonomy): Eukaryota > Metazoa > Chordata > Lepidosauria > Squamata > Phrynosomatidae > Sceloporus > Sceloporus undulatus. Next base: position 271,093,002 of record NC_056524.1, read on the forward strand.
AGATGACAACCTGTACATCCATTCCTTTCAGCTTCCTACCAAGCGCCTCGTAATCCCTTTTGATGTTCTGAAGGCTGTGTCTTGCAGTATCATTAGTTCCCACGTGGACCAAAAGGAAGGGGTATTGGTCAGTAGGCTTGACCAGTCTTGTCAGCCTCTCTGTCACATCCCGGATCTTTGCACCTGGTGTGACAGAGAGGCTGATAAGACTGGTCAAGCCTACTGACAAATACCCCTTCCTTTTGATCCCTTCTCCACTCCCAAATGCCATGTGCAAAACTTTTTGAAATTTGAGAGAGCTGATAAGATGTTTGTGACATCCTCTGTAGAAGAGACGAAGAGGAAAAGTAGCACATTTCCACTGGGCTATTTATTACTAGTCTTTTGAGAGTCCAAGCACTTTATTTGAATCACAGTTTTGGGGTATTTTCATCATTGTCTTTATTGTACTCTCCATTGGTCTCGGTAACTTCCAGATATATTTCCCACATTTTTTTGAGTTTCAATTTTTTTAAAAAAAATTAAAAACAAATTAAAACTTCTTTTACCAGTGAAATAAATTTGAAGCTAGCACTATAAAGATCTTAGACTTGCAGTTTTATGAAAGGCCTGCACTAAATATTTCCATCTTTTCTAGTGTTTTCATCCAGAGTGTCATTAAATCTCAAGCGCACCAGACTGTCTTAAAAGTGTGCAAATCTTCTAGAATTAAAGTCTTGGAAAGGATCCTGTGGACCTTCAAATCGAACCCTCTGCTCAGGATCTCCAGATAGAGCTTCCCCAGTGGGTTACAAATTGTCTACAAATTGTTTACATAAATACACATTGTAATTTTTCACATAAATACATTTCAAAGAATGTTTTCTTTGGCTTGTACTATAAGGTGCATTTCAGAGTCTGATGAATTATATTTCCATCTGATTCAAATTACAGATACATATCCATTGGGAAGCAGAATTATTTGCATCTGCTCTCTGAAGTGTCAGAAGTTATAAGCTGTGAGCATAGTCCAGAAGAGCAGTGTGCAAGGAAGAATGTTAAATCTTTGAGGTCATTGGTCCTTTTTAGGGAGGCAGTATCTTTGAGAAGATTTAACGATTTCATAACCTCTCCAGCTTGGCCTCAGTAGCTTGTCCCTTAGTTCTCTCTTTTTTGCTACTCAACCCCTACACGCTTTGTGGAAATTATACACTTGTAACGATTTATGAATAATGCCACTTTGATTTTCTATTCTACTTGAAGAAAAACACGCCACTGCTACCAACTGCTCATCTGGTAATAACTGCATAAGTTTATGAAATTTCAATAGTAGCACATGCCTCCTTATTTTAATTGAGTGTAAGCCAGCCTCTGCTCAAAGGATGGATGCTGCGTTCCTTGGGGGAAATCCTAGTCTTCCTGGAGAAATGTATTCCTTTTCTGGTGCTCTAATGCATATTTCATTATCACTCCATATCTCCAAACCATATAATATCTGAGAGATCACTTGAACTTGGACTATTATCTAGGGCTAGGATTTGCATCTCCACACCTCTTATATAGGAAAAAATATTAAGAAAATAACTACTTTTCTACTGAGCTTCTCCAGTTCTTGACTGTCTGTGTTTCTAGGATAAGTTAATTTCAGAAGTAGTGCCAAAGTACCTAAAATGTGTGAGAGAGAAAGTTTTGCGAGTCCAAAGGCCATTTTACATCAGCCCTAACCTTGGAAGGCCTGACCTCTGCATTTTTGAGACCCCAGATGGCCAGTCATTCCACCAAAAGAAGCTTGACAGGGAGACTGCATGGAGACCACTTCAGCATGATTTCCAGCTGCTTACTCCTGATATTTTAAGAAAGCTTTTTAAAGCATAGAACTGGGAAGGGGGCTCATAAAAGTGCCACTGACCTTTGCAAAGTCTTCTAAAGGATAGGATATGCAGTTGGGGGAGGGGGATTTGGGGGTGCATGTCACCTCTTGGCCATGATTCTCTCCCCCAGCAGATCTACAAGCTTGTTGCATATCTATCTGTCTCTCCGATGTCTGTTTGCCATTTACAGTGGGCCTTCCACATTCGCTGGGGATAGGGGCACAGGACCCCCATGAATGTGGGAAAACGACAAATAAAGAACCACTATTTTTTTAGCCTGAGAGAACACCTGTTTGGGAAACCCAAGGTCCTCCAGTGCAACTCTGTGGTCAATATCTACCAGAGGTTGACCATAGAATTATGCTGGAGGACCTACAAATGGCTAGAGAAGTGTTTTCTCTATGTCTTCCAGTACAACTCTATGGTTAACGTCCAACAGAGTTGCACTGGAGGAGCTAGAGATTCCTAGAGACAACATTTTAATTAAATACATAAATATTAAAGCTGAAAATTTGAAGGGTCAACTGTATGTTTAAGTGAGTAGTAATTATGTGATATCATAGTTACATGTTTACAGTGACATAACTTTTCTTCCTAATAGTTTTATATATTTGTTTTATTGCACTTATATCCTGCCTTTATCCCAGAATGGGAGTGTGTGATAAACCATTTAAGAAGTTTCATCAGCCTTGCTGCCATCAGAGATACCAATATTAAAGCCAGTACTATAAAGATCTGACAGTACTACAGTAACTACAAAAACAGAACTTTCTTCCCCATAGTCTTTGGGTACTTCCCAGAAACTGGGTCTGGATGAATTTCCAGGTATCTGCAAAAGGTTTCAGGGTTTGCAGTAGGGAAAGGAAACCATTATCCCTTGATTCCCCTGATAGCAGTAATTCCATTGGTGTAGGTTATCATTCCATTTCAGGTATGTCATCTACTTAGCGTAGAATCCTGACTTTTCCTGCTGTTTGTTGGTCAGTGTGCAGTGAGCCCTTGGTATCTGCTGTGGTTTGGTTCCAGGACCCCCCATGGGTACCAAAATTTGTGGTTGCTCAAGTCCCATTAAATGTGGTGGCATATTAAAATGATGTCTTTTATATAAAATGGCAAAATCATGGTTTCCTTTTTGGAATTTAAATATTTTTTTAAAAAAAAATCAGGCCGTGGATGCTTGAATCTGTGGATTTGGAGGGCTAACTGTATTTCAAAGAGTTTGTGTTAAAACAATTTATATAGGTTACTCTGTGTATGTGCATGTGTGTAGAAAGGTCCTTGGAATGCAGAACTTGAGAGCCTGCTTATGTAGGGGCAAAGCTAGCCCCTTGCAGTTTTCTCCAGGATCCAGTAGCTCTCTTGGTTGCTCTGCCTGCCATCAGGTGGTCAGGGGATGAATTTTACATCCTGCAAGGTTATGTTTTCTTGATTAAAAGACCAATCTGACAACATGGCTCCTTGCCTGGAGTTAAGAGACATGGCCCAAACCGCAAATTCTGCTTGTGAACTTTCAGCAACATTACATTAGGTGCAATTTCTGCCTGCATAGGATTAAATAGACCTTTTATGTTATTGGGTTAACAAGACTTTCTTCTTATGACAGGTGATCTTGGATATTAGAAGAGTGGGTCAGGGCAGGATTTCCTGGAGTAGGGAGCTGGCCATCAGTGGCCAGGAACAAGGAAGCAGAATACACTACAGAAATTAAACAACCATGAGCAGCTTCTTTTCAAAATGGGTATTATACAGTTGAGCTAGGACCCAGATTTTGAAGGATAACAAAACATGTCTTTAGAAAACGAAAGTAGAAGGGAAAGCTGTAATTGCTCCATTTTGAATTTGCTCCCTTATAAAATAGCTGTATGTTCATTTTTGGAGTATTGTGATCAAAACCCTAAAGCAGTGGTTCCCAAATTTTGGCCCTCCAGATGTTTTGGACTTCAGCTCTCAGAAACCCCAGTCAGCTTAGCCAAAGTCAGGAATTCTTGGAGCTGAAGTCCCAAACATCTGGAGGACCAAAGTTTGGGAACCATTGTCCTAAAGGGTCTAAAGATGTACATTTTGTTACAGGCATATCTCAATTAACAAAGCTTCTGCCAAAGATTTTTACAAAATCTTCTTATGATTGCTCAGCTCCCTTTCCACCTCATTCTCTCCTTAGCTTGAAGTGTTTTGTAGGGAGCATCAGCTTTGGAAAGCTGGGGAAAGAGGGCTGGAAGAACACAGATTTATGGTGTGGAGTTGCACTGGTGTGTCTGTAGTAAACAATGCAATAAAACTTGAGCGGAATACTACTTTAGCTCTCCTGTAGCTGCGTGTGCCTGCCTACAACAGACAAGGTAAGCAGCAGCTGCCTGCAGAATCCTTACTGAAAATGCATGAACAGCAGAAAGGTGAAAACAGATATAAACCTGCCTCATCAGCTACTTGCAACATATTACAACAACCATAGATCTGTATGTTTGGTCTCCAAAATGGAAAGTGTAGGCTGGTGAAAGAACAAGTCATCATCCATGGAATGGATGTATTTTGGAAAAACCCTTCAAGTGGTTTGTAGAAGGTTCAAATTGTTTTCATTTAGTCAATTTGACCTGTTTTGTTATTTTGGGCAAACATGTCGGTTTTGATTCAAAGGTTTGCTAAAACATCTTGCAGTTATTTTTATTTTTATTTTTGGTGGTGTAGTAATCTATCTCTATTCTTTCCATGTTGCTTCTCCCTCTGATACAAAATGTTATGTTAAAGAAGTCATGCTTAGGAGCACGTTGATTTTGTTCACTGAGGTATGCCTGTACATACGCTGAAAGCAGCACGTGGAGGAAGGGGCAGCACATCCCATTGGGAGTAATGGAACCCGCGCCCATGGCACGCCGCCGCATGCACAAGCCCCATTCATTTAAATGGGGCTTCAGCATGTGCAGAATTCGTTTTATGCAGGGGAGTCCGGAATGGATCCCCCGTGTAAAGCAAGGGCACACTGTACTAAGATTAAGCATACTTGTATAAAGGCTTTGGTAATTCAGCAAAGAGTGAGTATATAAGAGTGGGCTTGTTTACTTTATATCATAAGAACATAAGAAGAACCATGTCAGATAATACCAAAGACCTACCTAATCCAAAATTCTGTTCACCCAATGACCAAACTCTTGCCCTTCTGGCAACCTAACATTAAGGCATGAGTGCATCTCCACTCTCTTTTATGCTTCCAGCAACTGATACACAAATGCATATTGTTTCTGGTACCAGAGGTGACATATAGTCATCCTGACTAGTTGCCATGGATGGATTTATCAAGTCCCCTTTCAGAGCCAATTTGGCAACTACAGTGGTACCCCGGGTTACGAAATTAATTCGTTCAGCGGCGCCCTTCGTAACCCGAAATCTTTCGCAAGCCGAAAAACCCATAGGCGCTAGCGCTGGAAGCCGCGATTTCGTGCGAAAAAGCGCCGAAAAGCACCAATTTTTTTTTCGTAAGCCGAAAAAAAAAACGTAACCCGGAACAGTTTTTTCCTATGGAATTTTTTCGTATCCCGGAAATTTCGTAACGCGGTGCTTTCGTATCCTGGGGTACCACTGTATTTCTATAACATGTGGCACTAAGTTCTATAGTTTAACTACACATTGTGTGAAGAAGTATTTTATTTGTCCTGATTGTTTCTTCATTTGCCTTCAACGCTGAATAGGGATTACCTTGAAGAACTGTGCTTTTGAAAGAGAGGGTTTGGGGGAATCTGATATCTGAAACATAAGAATTGTCATAGCTGAATTTATTTGAACTCCTCCGTTTATAAAGTACAGTGCTCAGATAACTTGGTTTTTTTGTTTTTTGTAACAGGTTAAATTGCTGTTACAGTGGAATATATATGGAGGTGGTCTGGAACAAGAAAAGCCTCCCTTTCTATAGGAAACAAATGGCTGAAATTATAATTAGGATTTGTATAAATAACATGAAAACCACAAACACATACTAGCATTTGTCGGTGGGCTTATGCCGTGGCTTGTCTTTTTCAGCCAGCTATACATAGCTGACTTGTTCTTCTGTTTTGTCCACCTCATTCTCTGTAAGTAGAAGTGTATCCAACAGGATGGCTGACGAAGACTGGATTGGTGAGCTGCAAAGCCTGTGGGTTTGGTACATGACTGGGTTAATCCCATTTCTCATTCCGTGGTGCATCATAAAAAGCTTTGAGTTCTCAGCCACGGAGTTTCTGAATGAGAGTCTGCTAGAGCATTTCCGAAGGGGATTCCTCAGAGTTGAGGGCTGGTAATTGCAAGTGATGTACCTGCCAAAAGCCTCCCGGAATGTCTTATTGAAAAGAGTGTAGACCAGTGGATTCACACCTGATGAAACATACCCTATCCAAACAAATATCTCCATGAGCATTTGGATGACGTCCTTGTTGCAGCGGGATTTACACAGAGCAGAAGTGATATTGGTTATGAAGAATGGGCACCACATTAGCAGAAAAAGAAAGAATACAATCCCCAAGACTTTGGAAGCCCGTTGTTCGTTGGTGATGGTCTGAACGGATTTCTTCCCCATTGTGGACATCCTGCGCATTAGCAGTTCTTCATTTCCATTAGATACAGGCTTGTCCCTCCTAGTGCCGTCCAGCATGGCTATTTTTTCCGGCGATGATCCAGGTGTTACATCCCGCTGAAATACTGTAGACACCGTACTCCAGGTCAGGCGCTGAGGTGGTTTGTTGATCAAGTAAGCTTTCTTGCGCAGAACTCGGATGGTAAGAAAATAAGTGACTACCATGATAGCCAGAGGAACAAAGAAAGCAGCTACTGAACCATATATGATGAAATCTCCAAAATGGTCAGGTCTTAACTCACAGGTGAAGTCTGTACTGTTCCCACCACTATCTTCTATGCCACGGATTGGGATTGGGATTGCAATACCTGGAGGGGAAAGAGAAATCCAGTAAGAAAAACTGAGAACAATGGGAGGCTTGTGACCATTAGACTTTACATCTACATCTTGGCTTCTAGTGGTCTAGAAGGCAGCAATGGTTGCCCAGTGAAGAAGCCAAATCTTGTAAAGAGCTGACAGTTGGCTGCTGCTTCAGCAGCTATTTCTGCTGGGATCTATATTGTGTCAAAAAATTCAGAAATAGCATCTGGAACATCTGAGGTCTGTTAGGAGGATGGACTTGTATTGCTCCTTCCTAAGAACTGTTCTGTTTTAGTAGATTCTAAATGTATTATAAACTACCTCAAGAAGTTTAGTTAGTTGTTGGGGGTAAAAAAAAATCGCTGTTAAGTATTAGATTTTAAAGTCTCAGAGCATACAATATTGATGTTGGATTCTAAATACTGGAACGGGTATTTTAAATAAAAGATCAGTGGTTTTATAAGCACAACATTATCTGGGAATCCTCTTGGACTGGCACTGATCAAAAGCTTTCACTACCTAGCTATGAACACTTTTCAGACACATCAGCTGGGGAGTTCTGGGCAGTGTAGTCCAAAAAAGTAACTCCTCCAATCTCTGGATGCCTCAGAGAAGCCCACCACTAGAAGTGGAGCACAACATCTTTCTGTGAGTCCCCAGAACCTAGTAATCAGAAACTTATTGAACTGGACTTGGAACAGCCCTGAAAAGAGCATAAGAAGAGCCCTGCTGTATCAGACTAATGTTCTCTCTAATCCAGCACTCACTGATTTATCTTCCAGACAGTTTTTAAACTACCCTGAACCCTAAGGGAAGATGCAGTTCGGAGACTGAGGACATTTAGTAAATGGTAACATGAGGAGTGCTTGATTTATGCCACTAAAGAAAACAATTTTCAAAGAGTTCTGCCTCTTATCTATTTCCTTTGCCTTCAAAAGTGGCCTATTGTTTCCTCTGATTGCCGGAGGAGCTCATGAATTGACTCATATAGGAAGTAGTGTTTTTATCATGGGTGTAGTCAGTGGCCTGAAAGGATGCATCCTTTCCCACCTTTCCATTGTCTGCTGTGTAACTGATCTGCGAGTTATTTTTATTCTTGACATTGCTTTAAACATATTCTGTGTGGTTTGCTGTACAATTAATCTATTGTGCTTGCTTTGTCGCTGTTCCTAGCTAGCAGTTTGGAATCACTGATTCGGTTCCTCCCATCCCCTCATTTGTTCTCTTGTCTGGAGTTTACATTTTGTGCTAAAACCCTCTAGACATTAACGGTGGGCAGTGTGCCATCTGCAGAGAGTTCAGAACTCACAGAGAAGCATAATATAAACCATTCATTTGCACCTCATTTATTATTGGACCCGTTTGCTTTGTGTACGTTCGGTAACACGCTCACGGTTTCTCATCTTCCTTTACCTCTCTTAACAGCAACGTTTCCCAGTTCTCCCAACCCATTCTCCATTGTCCTTTTTTCCCTGCTTGGTATTGTGGGCGTTCACTTTCCATAATTCACTCCATTTTCAAATCAGAAGTGTTGAAGGCAGTGTCTGATTCCTACATGTTAGAAAAGGGATGCTTGCTGGGCCGAGAGCATTAACTAGCATAGGAAGCTGAAATTCTATCTTCTTGGGCTTGGGAGTTTGTGAATTTTGTCCTGGAAACCCAGCTTTTACAGCTGAAATATATTACATGGTTTTCCACAAACTTAGTTGGGTTTTCACGCTTTCATCTGTTTTTCTCAAGGTGTCAGATGTTTCTTTCACAAACCGGTTGGCTTGAGGCCTGCCTTAGGGGCACCATCTAGGCATGTGCGTGCGATCTGGGGTTTGAACCTTCTTTAGGCAGGAAAAGAAATGTAGGCTGTGCAACAGGAGCCCTTTAGACAGATAGTGTGAAATTTTGTAAATACAGAGCGTGTGGCCTCCTGCCTGTTCTGCTTAAGGCTCTGGATCTAGTTCAGAGCTCTAGCTTTGGCTTCTAGAATGAAGAGCTTGAATGTAACCTGAGGAACTGAACCAGGGGCTGGCTCACACTTTCTAGGCTGCTTTTATTTTGCACATTATTGCTTCACCACCACCACCACCACCATTCAACCCATGTAGCAAGGGAAAAATATACTGCCCCTTGGATGGTTGCCACATACCTATTGAGATCAACCACACCACTGTTATTTTGATGAGGGTTGTAGCCCGCGAGTTGTACTGACTGGCTTGGATGGGCTTTTTGATGGCAATGTAACGGTCCAGTGAGATAGCACAGAGATGCATGATGGATGCCGTGGAAAAGAGGACATCGAGAAACAGCCAGACAGGGCACAAGTCCCGTGGAAGAGGCCATTGTGTCTCTAAAAGAAAACGACAGAGGGTTAGAGTCTTCCCTTGGAGTTTGGGGGCAGAAGGTGCCTTCACCTGAAACCTCTTTTCCTAGGGCTATAGGAGTTAATCCATTCATTTTATTTGTTTCATTTATACCTCACTTTTCTTACAGTGCAGGGCTCAAGGCAGACTGCAACAAATTAAAACAAAGTACAGCTAAAAATGATTAGTTCAATGAAATGGAGGATGTAACCTCCCTATTAATCTGACAGCAGTTTTAAAAAGCTATTCTGAAAGACATTTGTAAAAATAGGAAGACACACGATCCATTCCCTTTTCTCTCCTTATCAGCTCTCTGCCCTAAAATGGGACAGGGTGTTCCAGAGGCATCCATTTCAAGTTGCTGTCTTAGGCTTATTCCACCCCTAACCTCCACCCCCTTTTTTTTGGAACAAAAGCAATGAGTTGCTTGCATCCCTACATTTTGAGATACATGAAGATCGTTCCACTGGTCTCTGTTGATGCAGTGTACCAGATGTAGTGACAGCAGTAGTAACTCTTGTACACATACTGCAGGGTGTGTTTAAAAGATACTGAGCTATGGCCTCTTGGCATTTCAACGGTGAAACTCTAATGCTGGAGCAGGGTGAAGTGGGCACTGATGTGATTGTGTACATGAGAACAAAGTGTGTGTGAGAGAGAGGGGGGAGAGGATGGGTGGGTGGGTGGGTGGATGGATGGATGGATGGAGGGATCTGATGGAGGTATGGCACTGTGTGTGAAAGAGAAAGGGATGTATGGCTGTATGGTGGAAAATATATATCAGATGGAGGTACAGTGGTGCCCCGGGATACGAATTGATCGCGTTACGAAATTTCCGGGATACGAAAAAGTTAGATAGGAAAAAACTGTTCCGGGTTACGATATTTTTTTCGGGTTACGAAATTTTTTTCGGCGCGAAATTCAAACGCGACCGCTAGCCGCGCTTCGGAAAAAGCCTTTTCGGGTTGCGAAATGCATCGGGTTACGAACGCAGCGGCGGAAGGAATTAATTTCGTAACCCGAGGTAGCACTGTATAGCTGTGTGTGAGAGAGAGATGGGAGA
>NC_056524.1:271103178-271210514 GCF_019175285.1 Sceloporus undulatus
GGATGGATGGATGGATGGATGGATGGATGGATGGATGGATGGATGGATGGAAAAATATATATCAGGTGGAGGTATGGTGCTCTGTGTGTGTGTCAAAGAGGGAGGGAGAATGGATGGATGAAAAACTATGTATCTGGTAGGGGTATGGCTCTGTGTGTTTGTGTGTTTGTCCGTGTGTGTACACAGTGTGTCTGACTGGATGGAGGAAGGGAAGAGAGAGAGAGAAAAAACAGTGTACATTGGGAGGGAGATCTTAAGAGAAGGAGGTGGTAGGGCTGGCTCTGGATGCACTTGGTGCTGGTTCTGATCCATCCTACTCTCAAGACATAGCTTCATCTTGCCCTCTGAAGGAATATGGCTCTCAAAAGGAACAGAAAGTTAGTCTTTCTCTCTTGTGTCAAAACAGCATTATGACATTGATCACAAAAACAAAAGACATACATTTGGTTTATTTAACTAGAAACAATGTTATATTCCTGCTTGTTATTATGGAAAAGCCAGCTTCTCAGACATATCAGCTGTATCCAGAATGGAGGCAGAGGACTTCTCTGGTGTTGTGGGAACCGTTTTTAAACCACTGCCCTGTACACTCTGTTCCTAATTGCAAAATTCAAACAGAAGTATAGAATCTGTTTTCAAACATTTGCCATACTAGGATTACTTTTATTCTTGAAAGTCTTTTAAAAGATAAAGTTTTAAAGGAATGGGCTGAGGGTGCTGTGTTGTTTTAAACTGAACCGTTTTAATTGCTCTTTATCTTTTAATTGCATTTTATCTATTTAAAATGTAATTTTAAATCATTTGAATAATGTGAATAGTTTAATTCCACTTTAACATTCACTTTTTGTATGTTGGCATTGTTCTTTTTAAAACAATGTGTCCCAGTTTTGGGAGAAAGGCAAGATATAAATAAATAAATAACCATCATCATTATAATAATTGTCATCACTGTCAGATTATGGCAGTTTTAGTCCAGTGCATCTGATGGATACCAGGTTGTCAAAGGTTCCCTATTGCTTGTGCATGGGGAAATAGTTGTTAATAAACTTTGAAATTGCATGTTTGTTTCTGGACTTGAGACTACAAATGGAGGGCTACATGTGTCAGCATTCTCACTTTTGTGCAAAAGTTCTTGTACACAGAGAACTGCTAGTGTTTTGTTTTCACATGAAAATATTCAACTATACCAGCAATTTGAAACTCTGCAATCCATCTTTTCTCCCCCTGATTTGCATGTTGAGAGTTACCATGAGAATGCAAAGATATTTTACCCTTCTGTACACTGGTTACGAAATTTCTATAGAGAGATTGTACAAGGCCCATGGTGCTGATAATAATAACATTACTGGTCCTACTGGTGAGGTTTTTGGCCGTCTCTGTCTGTAATCCCATTCCTACAGTATTCTAGCCATTGCACATTTTCCACAGTGGTGGTAAGGAAAGACACAAAATCTACTGGCTCTATTTCTCTAATGGCTTCATGGCCACATGGCCCACCCAGTGCTGGTCCTAATCCATCTTTCTTCTGTTGCCATCACCTAAGCCAAAGTATTTACACCAACATAGTGCAAAGTATCTACAGTATACCAATTAGGTGGCCTGTGAGTCCAACACAGTCCCCCGTGGTGACTGTTTCTCATGTTGGCTCTTAGCAGTCATAAAGACAAGAGCTTGGTTGACACCCCCCCTCCAAGTCAAGTCAGTTCTGTGATTTGTTGTGTACCTTCATGTTGCTTCTCATTTATGATAACTGTATTATGGGGTTTTCTGGGGCTGAGAGTATGTGGCTCAACTAAGGTCACCCATTGGGTTTCCATGGTTGAGCCAGGAATTGAACCCTAATCTCCAAAGTTGTAGCCCATTGTTCATGCCACTACAACATGCTGTCACCCAGTTCTGTTATAGTGGGTATTAGTTTTTTTTTAAAAGCCCTAGGTTTTAAAAAAAAAAAAAGAATGACAGCATTTGGACTGAAATAGAAAGAGTTGAATAGATGGTGAGCTGCTGAACAACCCTTTCTTGAATTTATTAGATTTTTAAAACCTCGCCTTCCCAGAACGCAGCCTTGCCAGAAGAAATAAAGGCTTCAAATAACCAATTAAATGGGTATGTTTGAAACCCTAGGATTCGATCAAGCAAAGCCAGCATTTTTCCTATGCTTTAAAGTAAAGTTGTTGAAACCAAGTAATGTGTGGCCTTTTTGTGTGCAGGTGTATGCTTTACATGTCAAGAGGAGGATGGCTAGTGGTTAGCTGGATCTCCAATGAATGATGCAGTGTTTCCTCCACTTTATACAGTGCTCCTTAGATGCTGTCTAATCCCTTTGAGGAGGGGGATTCATGCCCAGCAGCAAAATGGACCTTCTTATGCTCTTGCATTAGTTTCCCCCTTCCCACCCACTGTTGCCAAAGTTCTGCATTTCCATATTTTTTGCACTATATTTTACTGTGCAACATTAAGACTGCTATCTAAAATGTTAAGTGTACATGTTTTATTGTTTTGTGCCTCACTGAATAAGATGCTGGATGTTATTCAGTACAAATTTCATCTTGGCTGACCAATTGTGGCATTAGTTGGATTAATCTATTTCTGTCCCATCCCACCCCAGTGAAGTGGGAGTAAAAACAATCTTCCCACAGAAGACTGAGATGCTGCAGGAAGCAATAGTGAGACAATGTGGACGAATCCAAGGCTGAGGTACAGACCTTGAGGTCTCCAGATCAAATCTCACTTTGACTGTGCATGTAAACCACCCTCAGCACCTTCTGTGATCAAATGAGTGCTTTGAAAAGTTACTTTTTTGGATTATAATCTCAGAATCCCCTGGCTAGGACAGTCCCTGGTGCCTGGAGAAAGCATCTAAGAATCTTGCTCAAAAAATGTAACTTTGGTAGCACTGTTAACTAGACTTAAACCAGAGGTGTCATTAGAATTATAGAATTTGCATGGTTAAGAGAGAGCCTGAGTCATAATAGCCATATCTTGGCTGCATTATTGCTGAACTGTGCATTGAGATTATTAGTGTGGAAGGCTACACAGTTTTGCTAATCGTTCCCAATTGGGTTAGATTTTCATACTGCAAAATCCACATGCATTTATACAAGTGTGTGGACACACCGCTCTTTCTCTCTAAATGTCGATGTTTCCTATAAGCACACTGTTGTAGTTTGGAATCAAAATGTGAAGAAACTCAGCAACAATTCCTATGATGCCGGATTAACTTCTGAAACTTTTCTATGAAAATATTTAAGGGACCATCCGCACCAGCCAAATAAAACGGCTTTTAACCACTTTGAAGCCTGCTGGTTAAATGCATAGGCAAAACTGGGTGGAAAGTGGAACGAAGCTGCACTCCGGGGCTAAAAACTGGAGCAAAAAGAAGCTGTGTTACTCTGACTCAAGGCAGTAAAGCAAAAATGCAGTGGCCAAAAATGCAATGGATTTAACTACAGCATACACAAATCAGACGGGCCAGTGGGTGGGGGCATGGGGTGAAGGAGGCATGTATGGGGGCCCCTCCACAACTGTGCTTTGCCAATGTGTCACTTGGCACACTGATGCACCGATGCACTATACAGGCAGTGCATCGCATGTGTGACTGTCTGGCTGACCATACACTCTGACATCCAGTGGAATGGCGTCTGGACGAGAAAAGGGAGATAATTGGAGGTTGCAGGTGATGTGTTTGTGCAGTAGTTTGCATACATGATGGGAAGGTGATAAAAATAAAATAACCATACATGCAGCTCAACATCTTGTGGGATGGTGTTTGACCCACCTTCGAAGTGGGCCGTATGGACAGTGGGGTTTCAAGCTGCTTTCAGAAAACCCAGGATCAAGCCACTTTTTCCTGCCTGTCTGTTCTGGTCCTTAAAGTGCCACAGTGAGTTTCTGAAGCTCCATTTGTCAGTGGCCTAAATCATTGGCTTTCAAGTTTTCTGAATCACATCATGCCATCTAGATCACCTTGTTTGCTGATGATCCTCTAAGTGTTGGCCCCCTGTGCTTTGCAAAGAAATTTTGGGCATATTTTAGGATATGTGTTGGAGCATTGACCTTTTCAATTGGACACTGCTGCTGTATCTAGTGAAAGTACATGCCAAAGCTGCAGTGGATGGTGTTTAGATCTACTGGTGGACCTCTGAGTAGCTTGAATGTGATCAGAAAGGATTTCAGACTGTGGCTATTTTACTGCAGCAGCAGCAACAAAATTACTTTTGTCTTGCCTAAACTGTTCTGCTAAAATGGGGGAAGTTTGAAGTGGCCAGTAGTCATTTTTTGTGTGGAACCACAGTGAGCTTCATTCAGTTCTGGCATTCAAAATTTGTGGGCTTAGAATCACTTTTTTCTAAGCGTATTTGTTTTAGACCAGTTTATGGATGGCGGATCTATTGCTTCTAATAAAACACAGTGTAAATCCCCGAAGTCTGAAGTTGGTCAACCCTTTCACACTGCACAGTTGTGGCAGTATGATTCTACTTTAATTGACATCACTACATCATCTAGAATCCTGAAGTTTGTAGTTTGGTCACCAAATATCCCTCTCTAAATTGCAAATCCTAGGATTCTATGAGATGCAACCATGATAGTTAAAGTGGAATCATAGTGCTATAAATGTGTAGAGTGAAATGGTCTCCAGCCTGCCATGTGGAGTCAGCAAGCTGTCTTTTGAGGAAATACATTGCCCATTTACTGGTTTTCGCATTTAGAAAGTATAGCCGGAAAATTGGAAACTACTGAACAACCCCAGAGTCCCGCAGACTAGTTCACTCTCAGGAAGCATAAAAATTTAAGATGGCCTTGTTTCAAACAGTTCATACATTTCCTTTCTTAGATCCGCCACATAAATAGCTGTCAGAAATCAAAGAAAATAGCATTTGTATTGTGTGTCAAGATACTGTACTATACAATTCTGGAAACAATTGTGAAGTCTTCAAAGGGCATAATTGGCTGGTTTTGGGACTGATGACACTTTATTTATACATTTATCTGGCTAATGAATTTTTAAGGGATTACTAGTTCTTTCTTCAGTCCACTAACTCCAGGCTTTTTGCTCTGAGTGTAAATGCTTTCCCTTCAAACTGTTCCTACAGAGGCCAAAAAAGGGGGGGGAAATAGAAAGATGGAAGCGCATTCAGCTCTTATGTTGGTGAGGTTTTCAAAGTGCCCGGAAATACCTTCACCATACCTTTTAAATTTTTATTTCTAACATCCCCCCTCCCCCATATAAACTTCCTGCAAAATGAAAAGATAGCTTTTAAAATTAAGATTCCTCATGTGTGTGTGTTTATGATTTGATTGCAACAACTTTAGCTTGAGATTAATGGGCAGATTATGTAGTAATAATAAAAGAAAATGAGAGACTAGAAAGAGAGAAATGCCAGGCATAAATAAGGCTCAAATTAGTTAGAAGATCTGCCACTTTTTTGCTGTGATCAGAAACACTTTTGTGTGGTCCTTCCCCAGCCTCCTCAACTCTCAGTTTATGAGTGTAACATTGCAGCATTTCTCAAATAATCCAATGGAAACTGAATAGGGAAACAGCCTTCCAGGAAATATGTAGAAAGAGCATGCTCTTGTCTCATAGCTGGTGTTGCAGGTGGTCCATTCCTGGGTTCCAAGATATTGTTGGACTTCATCTTTGTTCATCCTCCGTCAAAATGGCCAACATGGGACAGACATCTTAGTCCCGACAACATCTGGGGCCCCAAGCTTGGAAATCACTGTCTTAGGGGATGCCTAAGTCATGTTTAGAGGGATTGTGGAGACAGGTCACATCATCGTAACCAAGTGCCCCTGTATGGATGCCTTGTTCAAGTCAGATACCAGAGTACAAACATATCCATTCATCCCAGCTGTACTGGTAGCAAAAGAAGAAATGGCAGTAACCACCCATTTTAGGCAGAATTTATTTCTGTTACTTCACCATAGTGCTTAAGAGCTCACTGTCTGTCCTCTCAGGTGCAAACATGCCTGTGGCCACAATCTCTTCCTTGGTTACCATCATAACTTAAAGAAATTCTGTTACAAATCAAGAAGATCCCTGATGTAAATATTTCCTCTGGGTTGGCCACCTTCTCTTAGTCCCACCACCACCGTCTGCAAATGTGTGGGCCACAAGGTCCTATTTTAGAGGGCTGTTGCTAGGATAACAGCAAGATAGTCTGTGTAAAGCACGTTGTACAGAGTTGTTATTATCCTGAATGCCCTAACTGGAATGTTAGGGATCATAGTATATCATTTGGTTCCTTTCCACTGAACTATATCTACTATAGTAGGCCATCAGTTTGTCTCCAGGATCCACCACAAATACTAAAATTTCTGGATTTTCAAGTCGCATTATATACAGCGACATAGGCCATGGTCAAGATAGACTCAAAAGTGGTTAACAACAACAAAGCAAAATGGCATGCCTTGTATAAAACAGCAAAATCAAGTGTTGCTTTTGGAAATTTTTGTGTGCGAATGGTTGGTTGAATCCATGGATGCAGAATGTGTGTCTACAAGAGGCCAGCTGTATTTGCCTGCCTGCCTACCTGCCCAAGGACTGAGGTCTGCAGGAAGCTCCCTCCTCTATGTCCCATCATGGGGGGCAGGAGGACATGGGAGAGGAGCTTCTTGGCTGTTGCATCCCAACTGTGGGATGTCATCCCCTTGAAGGTCTGGTTGGTGCCAGTGTTGGTTTCTTTCCAGTGCTACAGGGTAGGTTTTTTTATTGTTGTTGTTAAAACATTTGGGCCTTTAATTACTTTAAATATAAATTTACTTGGTTTTTAATCATTGTAGCTTTCAAGGATGTTTTAAAGATACTTAGCTTGTTGTCATGTTTAAGCTGTTTTCTCCTAAACAAGCTAATTTATTGTTTTAATCTGGGATTGTTTTCAGATGTTTATTTGATCTGTACTGCACCCTGAAATCCCCCAGTGCAGAGCAAGATATAAACACATGAGTAAATAAATAAACACTTATTTACTTGAAGCATGTATGCCTGTTTATAGCCAAAAGTATCCCAGAGCAGCTTACACAATAAGAATCATAGATTCATAGAGTGGGAAGAGACCCAAGGGCCATCCAGTCCAGCCCCATTCTGCCATGCAGGAACTCTCAGTCAGAGCATCTCTGACAGATGGCCATCCAGCCTCTGTTTAAAGACCTCTAAAAAAGGAGACTCCACTGCTCTCCGAAGGAGTGTGTTCCACTGTCAAACAGCTCTTACTGTCAGGAAGTCCTTCCTAATGTTGAGGTGGAATCTCTTTTCCTGGAACTTGCATCCATTGGTCCATGTGACACCCCTTCAAATATTTAAACAGGGCTGTCATATCACCTCTTAACCATCTCTTCACATGAGAGTCTCTGCCTTCAATTATGAATTTTATTAAAGTGAATTTTATATCCATTCATGGAGTTTGACCCACTTTTGAACATTATCTTGTGAACCTATTGTCACAGATTGTGTGTTTGGACCTAAGTATCTAATGCCAGGATACAGGCTTCCCAGAATTTTATCGTTAGGGCTGTTTTTCCCTAGGCACTACTCCAAGACTGCAACTAATCCTCCAGTGCAATTTTTGACACGTGACTAATATATTTAGTACTGTTCAATGAATTTTCTCAGTTTTTCAGAACATTGTAAATTGTATAGCCGAAATACAATGTCTGGTGTTTGGAATAAATTCTTGTCATTTTGGCCAGGTTTCTTGAAACAGGCAGAATATGGAATTCTTTGTTCCAAACTAGAAACAAGACTGAGGAGTAGATTCATATGAACAGTGCTAGGGCTTTTTGAAGTAGTGTAGCCATCACAGAAATGCAGCATCAGCATCACTGCTGCTGCTGCTGCTGCTGCTGCTATAGTGTGTATGTGTGTTTTGCTGTTTCAGACCAGTGATAATTCACCTTCACTAAAGGTTGAAACTGCAGCTTCTTCCCATACTTTAAAGCCCTGTTCATCAGAGTCTTCATGGATAGAAAAGCAATTCATAAATATTTCTAATAAACTAATAAATATGACATGTGGTTTCATCACTTTCCTATGTCCTGCGGAGACCATTCCTACAACTGTCGGTGTAAGTTTCTTGGCCCTTTCTTCTAGGTCCATAGGTTTAGAAGACAGAGATTTTGTAACATAGAAAAATCAGAGGGGTAAGAAGGGAGAGAGATAACAATGAAAATTCTCAATTGAAATATTAACTAAGTTCCACATACATAATGAGAATCATAGCTTTCTTAAAATCAGAGGACAATTTGATGAATTCTTGTTAGAAAACATGTTAAATGGGGGAAACCCTGCATACAGTTGCTCTGAAATGAGCTTTTCCCCCACAGAGTTGGATCAGTCAACAGTGTCAGTCTCTTATGTGACAAAGTTGCAGAAGATGGGCTTGTGAGAATGTTGCCTCTTATTGGCAACCATGGAGAATTCGCATCTGGTTTGCGTATATTGTGGACCCCTTGCCTTTGCTTTATAGGAACTGGGTGTGTTTTCCTTCAGATTCGAAAACCGTAACAGCTGCATGTAGCAGGAGCAGAGAGCCTCTGCCAAGTGGAGGGCTATTTCAGAGTGGTGTTTTGTATTTACCTCTCTGTGTTTTCTGTTTTTATGTATTGATCAGGGAGTGAGGAGTCAGTGGATGCTTAAGTTTCCATGTTGCAAAGGGAAAGGAAGTGTCAGGAGAACTCTGAACCATGTCAGTGCATTAAAATGTATGCATGCATTGTTTCTTTAGAGGACTAGAGCCCAACACTTACCAGACAGTATCGTCGAAAGGGCCAGTGGCATCACAAACAATCCAACCAGCAGATCAGCCACTGCCAGAGACATGAGGAAGTAATTGGTGGCGTATTGAAGCTTTTTCTCCAGCGATACAGCCAGTATAACCAGAATATTTCCTCCAATGGTGGGTATGATGACCATTAGGATGGGCAGAGCTGCCCAACGCAATGTGCCAGAGACTGGTTGCACAGATCCATTGGCAGACGTGTTCATTTTGGAATCCAGTGACACGTGTTCTTAGATTGTGTGTTGTTCGGGCATTTTACAAAGTCTAGGCTCTCGGTTTTCTTCTCCCTCCTAGTACAGACCTGGTGAAAGATCAGCATTGTAAACTGCTCATCTGTTACTGCAACAGTTTCTGCTCTGGTCACACATTTCCACAGTTTTCTATCCTATTCCTTCCTTGGATGCTCATGAATTTAAAAATGAGCGTGCTGACTTGCATCCATCGCTAATTATAGATTCTAATGATCAGGATGTTCTTGAAAGAGAAGAGTTTAAACACTGAATAGCAGTTGAGTGGTCCAGCAGATTAGCCTCTGGTTTTTTCATATACTGGCATTCCAAGAACTTGTGCTGAAAATTTCCCCTAGATAACAAAATGGTAAACATACAAATTTTTGAATTGACATGCAAGAATTATTACATTGAACATGAATGCTGGTTTATAGTGGACATTTATATATATTGTTGGTAAAATACAATCTATGTTGTTGCAAAAAAACAAACTTGAAATCAAGAGGGAAAGGAGAATAAATTTTAAAAATATCATATTCCTCTTATTTTTATCTAAAAATAAAATGTTCTTTTCTATAGAATTCAATTTTTCAAATGAATTGCAATTGGCCGGTTGATCAGTTTATGTTTTCCTGTTCTTTAAGTGGAAAGATACATAGTATCTAAAATATACATCCAAATAATTTTAATAGTTAAGCCATAACTTTGCAAGTCTGCTCAGAAAGAACTCTCCTTAAATTCAGTCCAACTTTTCCCTGGTATTTGTATCTAGGATTATAGCCTGGAACTGTCTGGAATTTATTTTAATCAAATCCAAAAGTATAATAATCTCAGACTAGATTTTAGGTTTGTAAATTCTTGAACTATTGACTTTAGCTCATGGTAGCACTGAATTTAGGGAAAACTGATCATTTCCTTCCCTCTCAAAAACAAATGCATAAAAATCAATTTTTTTACTCCTGCCTTTGTATTTGTTTATTCCGATAATCACTTTCCCATACACATGGCATGTTACACTTCTTGTAACCTCAGAACAATAGTTATACTTTTAGTTGTTTGGAGGGAACAGTGTCTTACCGTGACTTTATTTTTGCTCAGTTGGGGATTTTTGGAAGTATTCTCTTCCTAGGTGAACTGGATCGGTTTCTCCAAAGAGTCTGTGTTCTTGATTTGTCACATTTTTCTTATGTCTTCTTGCATTGCTTTTTTCGAAGACAGCCAGCCACGCACTTTCACAACTGAATTTCCTTCAACACAGTGAGATTCACTTTGAGATTAAGCCCTTGATGTCTTTTTTGTTGTCAAGTAGAAGAGGAAAATGACTTTAATCCAGTGCTTCCGTCCTTCTGTCCTGCCGCTGTTGATTCTTCCAGTAATTTTTACATACTTAACAAGTCTCCTGGGTATTCCTCAGCCCTTCCTCTACATCTCTCCTTCTGTGCAGCGTCTTCTGTGTTCATTTGTTACCTAAACTTGCAGTCTGCCGGCATCATCTGTTGATTGACTCATTCCAGCGCATCCAGCTGCAGTGCCTAAAAGTGAAGCAACAAATGAGCTGAGATTCTCTCCCCCACTCCTTTTTGTTTTTTGCGTCTGGAAAAGAGCCACAAAAGGTTGTTTCCCACTATTTTTTTCCATCCAGTGTTCCAAGCCACAGCCTATGTCCCTAACTCTAAATGGACTGAACCAGCAAATGACCATTCTTCTTACTGGACCATGTAATAATTCCTTGTTCCTTATAAAGTCAGGCACAAGCTGCTCTTGAGTTGTTTCGGAAGGATTTTAATCCTTCCCTAAAGCTAGGGAGTCAGCATGCCTGTGTGACACTAGCCTACTCTGCTTTATCTCTAATCTATCTAGCGCATCAAGTGCTCAAAGTGTTGGAACAGTCCTTGCTTTGTGGATATTCCCAGCAAGCTCTCTCCTTTTGACTTCAGTTTTACTCAACTCAAACTGAGAGGTGGTAGTATGTCCCACCATCTTTATATACTTAATTCAGAGCCAGACTCTAGGGTGCTCTCCAGCACAGTTGGTTGACAACTTGATCCACAGCTCATTCCTTGAACACAGGTAAATCAGTCAAGGTTTCTAGGCCTCAAAGAGGCTGAATGTGTTCCCTCTGGCCTGCAGGCCAATAACCCTGGGCCAGGATCAGCCAGACTGGATGCTGATCTGGCAGTTCTGAACTGATCCCAAGGCACTGTTACCCTGGGTATAATTTAGTGCCCCCCAAACTACTGCCACCGTTGCATTTCCTGAAAAGGCCCCAGTCATGCCCTGTGTTGTTGGGAGGGGGTCACCTGGATATGTGGATGAGGCCAGGTACCCCCTTACCTGCTGCCACCATCTTGTTTCCTGAGAATGCCATGATGGTGGCAGTAGATAAAGGGGTACATGCTGTTGGCGGCTCTATAGTGTAGTGGCAAATGGGTGTGTGAACACCTACCCATCTGTAGCCAAGGGTCAATTTATACGGAGCAGCCCGGGTAACACATTGGTGTGGCAGGCTGGGGGCAGAACTGTGGTTGGGATATCATGGGATTGGCCTGTGTATTCTGCTTATGTGTATGGCCCCTAAGACATCAGATGTTTTGTAATATGACCTGCAGTTTGCTGTGCTATAAAAAGGACCCATTCTCATATTTTTGGGATGTTATGCCCTTAGAATGCCAATCAGTTATATACAATTGTTGCTATTGTTTCAGACAGTAAGGTGCAAATTACATGGAAAATACTTTTTTGCTTATAGCAATTTCCATATTGTGAGAAAGTCTGAGTTGGAGTGCTTTTCCTACCATTAATGGATATTTGAGTGTGTCTTGCAAGGAAGTGTTAATATAACATAACTAATATTAACTATGTCATATAGATGTAGTGATTTCACCATGAACCTAAGTGCCTTTGTAAAGGGATTAAGGAAAATGTATTTGTAGTCCAGCAGGATTGGAAGGCACCAGATTGGGGGAAGCTGCATTAGGTGAAGAAGTTAATTAAATAAACATTCCTTACTGTGTGGAAGTGTTTTAAGAATCATCCTGTAAAAACATGAGCGGGGAAGAAATCTCCCTTTAAATTTACCTCCGTACAACTTTTGGGGGCAGGATGCACTTTCATGTTCCTCCCATTCAAATGATCTGAAATGATGAAAAGGTGATTAGCATGATTGTATGATGAAAAATCCATCTGACACACACAATGTCACAAGCAGAAAATACAAATGGTACCCCCTGTAGTGGTAAAAATACAATGAAATAATTGACAATTTACTACTGTCCTCACAAATCTGCCTAACAGCAGGGTGGCTCTGCGTAAGCTGAGAATGGTACCTGTCATTCCAACCTCATTTAGCCTGAACAGGAGCCAGCCCTATGGTGAGTCACAGGCTAGTCAAAGCATTTAAAATGCATAGAAGTCTAGAAAATGGCTCTGGGGTGAAGGTTTTTCTGGGAAAGGGTTTTGATTGACTCCCAGCTAGTGCCTACAGTACTTCAGGGTCATCTACAACACAGATAGGTTGCTCATGCAGAAGCGGAAGTTATCTTATTTCTGGTCTGACTGTTTCCATCTAATCCAGGATTGTGTACTTTGACTGGCAATGGCTTCCCAGGCTGTTAGGCAGAGAAAGGTCTCCATCCTTTACTGCTGTTTTGTTTAACTTGGAGTTTGCAGGAATTTGAATTTTGTTAGTGGGCAAAGCAATGTTGAAAGGGGGTGCAACTAGAAATGGCTTGTCTCTTAAACTGAATGTAAGAGGTGTCTTAAAAGCATATATCTCAGCTGGTAACAGCCCTGTGCAGAGGGATTGGAATTGTTAAAACTGAACTTGTCACCTCAGCGCCATATCTACAGGTTTTTCATTTCCATGGGTATACTACATACAATCTACAAAGATCCTTCCTAGGCATCAGTTCACTCCATGCATCTGAGGAAGTAAACCAAATCTATAAAATATAAAAACTCATGCTACAACTTCTTTTGCACAGCTAGTCTAAATGATGCTGCAAGATCCCCTTGCACACTGATATTCCAGACTAACATGGCTATGTTTCTGAATGGCTGTAGCCTTGTCTGGGCATTCTCCCTTCCCCCAGGACTTCCCTCATCACATGAGAAAGAGGCACAAGGGTGAAACCATTGGCCATGCTTGATCATCCCCTCATCTTTGACTTCATTGCTTTACGCATGTTAGGAAGCAAACCACCAGCAGTTGGAAACCTTCTACATTCACCTATGCAATTTAGAGCTGTAGAGGTTCAAGCTCACAGATAACCTCTGAAGCCACCAAAGGTAGAGGAAAGATTTACTTTCCCAGCTTAGGGAGGGTACCAGCAATAAGCCTGATGATGGGACAGAAGCAGGCAGAGTGAGCACTACTGTCTCCACTTTTCTTCTGAATGCATAGTGCCTAAATATGTCATCCACTGAAAAAATGTGGTATTTTCTTTCCATTAAATTTGGAACATGGTGTCTTTTAAAGTGATTCTTTTTATCTGGCAACTTCTTTCTGTAGATTGTGTCACAGGCTGAAGATAGCCCTCTTCTGAAAGTATTGTGAGACTTATAAAATAGAAATGTAGGGATATCAAATCTAATTCTGGACATAAGAAATCCAGCCTTCTTTCTGTGAGGAGTTATGTATTGTGTGGGCGGCTTTTGAATACATAGATTTGCCTCAAATATTTTCATTATTTGTCCTGTGCATCAGGCAAATAGCTATTTTTGGCATGGGCAGGGGGCTAGGCTTCTGGCTGGAGTGAAAATTAAATGTTTGCACCATGCTCAAAGGTGTGTGGCTGCCTCTTCCATGTTGGGATTGGATCATAGGCTTTATCACCTCAGTGCACACAGATATGCAGCTTTTGCTCCCTCTTGAAATGTCATCTCTTCTTCAGAGGAGCAGTGTGATGTCTTTAGATTTTTACCTTCTCAAGATATTTAAGAGGATTGTCTCATGATTTCCCCCTTTGTATCTGATGGATGGAATTTCGTCCATGAAAGCTGATGACACAATAAAATGGTTGAACCTTATAGTGATATATAGCATATAAGATATTTATAGATTTTCTGTATCTTGGCACAAAGAAAGAGAAGGACCTGAAAGGACAGCTATGAAGGAACTAGGTAAGTTCCTCAAGTGCAGAGATATATCATTGAATACCAAAGTCAGAACCTTCCATGACATTTCTGATTTCTGCATATGGTTATGAAAGACAGATAGTGAAGAAAACAGAGAGGAAGAGAATTTAAACTGTGGTGCTGGAGGATAGTTCTGTGGAAGCAAATATATGATTTGGGCAGCCAGAATGACTAAACTGAGGATGTTGGTCTTTGTATCATGAGAGGATATGGCACAGTAGGAAAAATGTTAATAATTGGTAAAGTTAAAGGCAGTAAGAAAAAATGGAAGAGCTGTCACAGGTGGATAGACTTAATCAAAGAATGTAGCCCTTGTGTTTGCAAGACCTGAGCAGAACAGTTGAGGCTTGTTGGACCATTCATAGGATCGTCATAAGTCAAAGTTGAATTGACAGCAAATAACAACAACAACAGAAGTCTTTCTTGAAACAGAAGCAAAAAGTATCCTTTTGAAAAACTTTTAGACTTGTCTCACTTGCAATTAATAATAGCATCAACAACCATATTCTATATATGCTCATGTATCAGTCTAGAAATTTTGTTCAAAAAATTGACCCAGAAAACATGAGTGGATTTATCCATGGGTCAGTGTAAGTCCTGTACTTTAACTCAGATATAGATAGATAGATAGATAGATAGATAGATAGTCAGTCAGTCCCTCCTTTGTCTGAGTAGAGAGGCAAAAGGCAAGCACTTTGTCCATCCTGGGAGCACCTAAAAGAAGCAGCTACCATCTCTACTCTCATCCATCCAGCCTTTAGGGTGAGCACAAACTGTTATGCTTGCCACAATTTTGTAAATTCTTTGGCATCATTTTCCTTTGCTTCACCTTTTACATGTCCCTAAGTTTTGCCCTCGACTTATCCATGGGGCATATCAAAATCCATAATTTTTGACCCAAAACCTGCCCTCGACTTATACATGGGGTCAACTTATAGTTGAGTATATACAGTATGTAAGACCTTTTTCTTGAGTTGTGGAAAACTTAAGTGCAGAAGAAAGCCAGTGGAATTTGATTTGGGAAGCTCCCTAAGGACAATATGGAAAACAGTACTTGACACAACTATTTTGAATATCTGTATGAAGTGATACCACAAGGAACTGTTTTGCATAACTAATTTTCAATGTGATGATGACATTTATGAAGTCATCATCACCACATTGGTACTTACTAATTTTCATGAAACCTGCTGGGTGACCTTGGGCAAGTCACACTCTCTCATCCTCAGGGGAAGGCAGTGGCAAACCTCCGCTGAACAAATCTTGGCAAGAAAACCCTGTGATAAGTTCACCTTAGAGTCGCCATAAATCAGAAACTAGTTGAAAGCACACAACAGCAACAATTTTCTTAGGAAATCAACCTTGTGATTATTCAACAAGACTGGAGAGACAAACACTTACTATCAGTTACTCATTGTCAGAAGATCTTACTCCTTTATCTGTGTATGAATCTGCATATTATGGGTGCAGACTAAGAGACATTTCTTTGCACATGTGGTCTGCATAGATTAGGTATATGCCTAGAAGCCAAGATGATTAAAGTGAGACTTTGTACATATCATGCGCAGACAAGAAAAGACAATTGTGCTGAATATGCATGTACCATTTTTATAGTAACTGTTGGGAGTGACAGGCTGTTGGCTGTTTGAATAGGATTTTAAAAAGTTAGTGTATATAACAGCTGGACAGTGAGGAATGAGAATATAGAGAGATCTTGTAGCACCTTTGAGACTAACTGAAAGAAAGAAATTGGCAGCATGAGCTTTGGTAGACTTCAGTCTACTTCTTCAGATGTATTTGGTGGAGTGGAAGCCAGACACACACACACACACCATTGGTGTGTGAGGATGTCAATACAAATTACAAACCCTTTGTGTATGGAGATGAAGTTGCAAGTCCAGTTTTGCAATGAAACTAGCCTGTGGTGGGGGGAAGAGATGAATGTAGGGAGCCCTGGTGGCGCAGTGGGTAAATGCCTGTACTGCAGCCACTCACTCAAAACCACAAGGTTGCGAGTTCAAGACCAGCAAAAGGGCCCAAGCTCGACTCAGGCTTGCATCCTTCCGAGGAGGGAACTAAAATGAGTACCCAGACTGTTGGGGGCAAATTAGCTTACTTGCTAATTAGCTTACTTGCTGTTCACTGCTATGATCTTTGGAATAGCGGTATATAAATAAAACAAAAAAATTAAAACAAAATTAATCCACATGAGGATGGGGTCAGATAGTGTTGAAGTGCATGTAGTGTGTCAGTGTGAGGAGTGAGAGTAAGTGATAGAGGTTTGATTTAGATAGATAGATAGATAGATAGATAGATAGATAGATAGACAAGTGAGAAAGATAAGTGTCACACTTAGGAATATGAATGAGATGCAAGTAAGAGACTGCTGCCACACTGTAGAATTAATGCAGTTTGACACTCCTTTAACGTTCATGGATCCATCCTATGGAATCCTGAGATTCATGGTTTGTTGTGCCACCAGAGTGCTCTGACGGAAAAGGCTAAACTACAAGTCCCAGAATTCCACAGCATTGGGCCATGGTAGGGCCACGCTGCATTAATTCTGCAGTGTAGATGCAGCTTTGGTTAGTCAAGATTTTGAAATTTTAAATAAGTAATCTTTATGTTGAACTTCAGTTTAATAATTTTTTGTGTGCCTCTGAGAATGTTGCATAAGAGTTTGGGGAATGCTTGAATTCAGACACATTGTGTTTGTGGTGGCCACAGTTATTCAAGGGTGGTGGTGTCCAGTGGTGGGAGTTGGTGAATAAATTATCCCATAGGAACCACGAGGGCATCGGGAAGGTCCCCACATTTGATGCTATGGTGGTGTCATGAGAGGAAAAACCCTCCTTCAGGAGAGGAGGAGGTCCTCACGTTTGGTAGTAGAGGTTGGGATGCATAGACACCCTCGCATCCTGCTCTCTACTTTGGGACTCCTTTTCAAGATTGGGTTTCCAGAGTTTGACCTGGAGTAGTATATAAGTGTGAAGGACAAGGCCACTGTCTTTGAAGTAAGGTCGACTGTGGCTGTGGAGTATGTCTTCTTTGCATTTGATGAAGTGGACAATGTCCATGAAAACTTACTCCGTAATAAATTTTATTAATCTTTGGGGTTCATTCAGACTTGTTTTTGCAGGAACAATCTAACAGGGCTACTACCCCTCTGGACATTTGTAGAGTACTGGAGACTTTGCAAAGACTAGAATGGCTGATGTACTAGGACTAGGGATCAGGAGGTGGGCTGTCACTAATGTTTTGCCAATTGAGTTTACATCATTTTTATTATTATTCTAAATTCCCTTCATCACTCAACTGGAAGGTTTCTTTCTCCATTTTTATTGGTTTTTTAAATACCAGATTTTACTGTCTGTTTCCCGCTCCTTTAGCACTTTTACTTTAAGACCACCCATTCATTATTGTAGGATTTGCCTACTGAAATAATTAAGTCAGAAACCTTTAAAGGAGAAAAAAAATCTTTGGTGACCTGCCTGAAGACCTTGCTGACATTAACAGTTTGGGAATAATCCCGTCATATAAAGCTTGTTTTGAAATCCTTCTGCTTTTGAGGAATTCGTTTTAAAAGCTTGCTCATAAAATGAAGGTTCCCCCCCCCCAACCCCAGTTGTACAATTAATGAAAGTAGATCTTGGTTCTAATGTTCTATGACCCATTCTACACAAAACACTAAAAACAAATAAAGATAGTATTGCTCATTTTATAAGAAGCTCCTTGATGAATAGTTGCTGAAGCATTCAAAACACAAAGGTTATAAAATGCAAACATATAGCAATGTTAGTCTGGATCAGTATGCAAAGGGATGTTGTAGCACCTTTGAAACTAACCGAGAGAAAGAAGTTAGTAATGTGAGTTTTCGTAGACTTAAGTCTCAGATGCATCTGAGGAAGTACACTTATATCTACAAAAGTTTATGCTACCATTTTCTTTTCTTTCAGTGTCAAAAGTGCTGCAAGATCCCTTTGCAAAATGCAAAGGTGTTGGTACACCAGCCTTAAAATCTCCACCACTGTGAATAATAGCTTGCTTCATTTGTGCAAAGTCTTGTCTCTTCCCATCTCCACAGCAGCTCATTTTTTGCCAGCTTTTGAGCTGTTGTTTGAAAACAAGGTGACAAGTAGCTTCATATGAGTCAGTTTATAGTCCTCAAACTGTGATCCAATTTATAGTCCTCAAACCCACTGCTGGCTTCAGAAAGAGGCCTGGTGCTGCTTGTCTTAACTATGACCTTCAGTTCTCTTCACCTTCTTATTTATGTAAGTAGTCAGAGTTGCCTTGGGAGGCCGCAGCAAACTCACATTCTCTTTAGCCAAAATAAAATGCAGGTCACCTTCAATCGGATTGCAGGACTTTGGTAGTTTTCACATCAAAAGATGCAGTGGTCTCTAAAGTCCAGTAAAATAGAACGGTTCTGTTTGTTTTCTTTTTCAGGACTCCTGAACAGTGTCCAAGTGTGGTTTCCTTGTTGTCAGAAAGTTATAACCCCCATGTCCGTTATGGGGCAGCCATGGCTCTGGGCATCTGCTGTGCTGGGACAGGAAACAAGGTAAGGTTAAACCATCCCCTGGCTTTTTATACCTCCTCTTCCATTAAGGTTCCATTAAGGTTGGAAGGAGCTTCAGAAAGACCAGCTATCCAGTACAGTAGGTCCATCACACCAGAAACTACAATAGGGATCGGGAAAGTGCTACATATGGTCCTGGACCGCTCCCCCCCCCTTTTTTTTTTTTTTGGCTCTTAATCCGTCCCAAACCCCAGATCACCCCAATTTAAAAACATTGGTGCAAAAACTACCTCAAATTCCTCCAAACCCTGCCAATTTCTCCCTCAAATGTGTTGGTTCCACATTGTTAACACTTATTAAGTCCCTCTAAAATACCACCAGACAATCAAAACGTAAAAAAAAAAAATACATCAAAAGTAGACACTTCCAGAAGTCTTTCCCCCTCAGTTTTTAGTTGAAAATGCCACGTGGCTCACTGTTCTGGCAAAAATTAGCTTCTGGCCTCGCTGCCCACCCTGCATGACATATTGAACATTGGTCCTCAGCTTTTGAGCTCTCAGAAGGATTCTCTCCCAAGGAACGTCTTTCCAGTGGAAAATCAAGACTGCAAAATAGAAAAATGGGGTTGTCGTGTGATTTAAATAAGTGTGTTTGATTGGTGCTGTCCCTTGGGAGAAAATACGTATGGACAAAAATATTTTTGAGAAAAAGGTGTAACATTTATTTTCAGATATGCAAATTATTTATTATTAAAATGTTAGCTATCACTGAGTTTTTCTTCAAAGGATCTATTCCTACACTTACTGGGTATTTCTGGGATCTTTAAAAGCAAAATTTGACAGTTGTTGCACCTTGGTTTAGACCCTAACTTTCAGAAAATCCAAAAATATAAGCCAGTATTTTTAACAGGATTGCCATTGATAAACTACTTTTGCTCAAGTGAGACTTCCAACAGGCCATTATAACCCAGTTTATAGCTCTTACATTCACCTGGGCTTCTAAATAAAAATACAAGCATGCTGTGAGCCCATGTGGACCTTTCTTTTCTCCCATGTCCTTAAGTAGTAAACTGGATTGAAGGTTACTGTGCAGACTGTTTAGTTGTACAGAGAGACTTAAACAGTAGCACTCTGGCATGTCAGAGTCATTAATCTCAGGTGGACTCAAAATGGGGGCTTTCATGGGCCAGTGCTTCTCTGTGGGGAAACACAGGCCTCCTGCAGACCACCTCTTTCTTTGCCTTGCTCCACCTTGCTATGTGATTGATGTCTGCCATTTCCTGCTTCTGTATAAACTTCTCTTTCCTCTAGCCAGATTTTCTGTATCTCAGAGTATTCACCACAGAGAGATCAGTCTTTGTTCCACATTGCATCCCTCCCTCTTTCTTCTTTATGCCATGATCTTTGTAATTCCACTGCATTTGGACTCTTTTCTATCTTTCTCTTCCCTTTCCTTCATATATGTAGATTACTGTATATGCTCATGTATAAATCTAGAAATTTTAGTCAAAAAACTTGTGTTGATTTATCTACAGGTCAATAGCAATACTATGCTTTAACTAAAAAGGAACCATCCCCTGGTGAAAGGCAAGAGTGTAATCTGTCCTGAAAACACTGATCCCCCTCTGCTTTCTCATCCATCCAACCTTTAGTGTGAACACAGTCATCCGTTTGGGAATTTTGTAGGTTCTTTGGCATTGTTTCCCTTTGCTTCATCCTGTAGATCCTTTGTTACATGCCCCTAAGTTTTACCCTTAACTTATCCAGGGATCATATCAAAGCCATAGTTTGGTCCATAAAACCTGTCCTCGGTGTATATGTGAAGTTGACTTATAGCCAAGTGTATACAGTATCTTCCAGAACTGATCTCAGCAATCCAGAATGTCATTTCATTTATTTATTTGAATTATATATATTTTCTCCCAGTATGCTATCCAAAACAGCTTTCATCTTGCCATTTGATCAGTCCCCTTGGCCCATGTGTCCTATGAAATGTGTTGAACTTGTGGAAATCCAGGCCCTCCTTGCCTCCCTTTGAAGGGGCCCAGTATCCCTCCTGAGAGTGATGTAGGCTTGAGAACCTGTGATGTAGGATGAGCAGTATAGCACATTTCATTACTGTGCTTATTGTCAACGTTTGCTTGCACTGGACAAAAATGGGCAACCCATTGGTACATACTCTTTGAGTCTGTTTTATTTCTCTGTAATTTGTATAGGCAGGATAATAGAACCTGCCTGGCTGCAGTTCTGTACTTTTATTGTTTATTACTAAAATAAGAGATCTCAGGCATCTGTTTATATCAGTATGTCTTCTTGGGGCTTGTATCAACATCAACATATTTTAAAGGCTAAGTTAATATGTTAGAATTTAGGAGATTGGAAATGAAGTTAAGCTTTTAGTTAGACCAAAGAGGCACTTCCATCTTGCATCCTCTATTTATATAGCTGTGAGCTCACGCAGCCTTACAGATTAAGCATGGACCAATAAATGCACAAAAATACAACTCAGCCTTATAAAAGGCAACTTTACATAATTAGGATGAAAGTTTTGGAAAGCTTGTGCAGTGAAAAAAAGTCATTAAAAAAAGACAGAGTTGTACTTGGCTTCAGCCTGCCTTTAATTAAAAGTGTGGAATTGGCTTCACTGAGTGGGTCATCTAGTCCACTCCTGAAGATTAAAGACTTCATTAAATAAGTTTGGGCTGATTTTGCAAGTACAGAATTTACATACTATAATAATAATAATAATAATAATAATAATAATTTTATTTGTAGCCCGCCTTTCCAGCGATCAAGGCGGGTAACGGCATATAAAAGTTTGACAACATACAGTCCATAAAAACATACAGTAAAACATTAGTCAAAAAACATCAGCAATTGCTACAATACACTAACATCTCCAGCTAGCACAATAGTGCAACAGAGAGGGGAGGGTGGGAGTACTTCGGGGTATTAGAGGTATGCCTGCTGGAACAGGTGTGTTTTAAGCCCCTTTTTAAATTGGTCCAGAGAGGTGGCCGAATGGAGCTCGCCGGGAAGCGAGTTCCAGAGCTTAGGGGCCGAGATGGAGAAGGCCCTCTGAGTGTTAGTGGAATATCTCGCTTCCGGAACTCTTAACAACTGCTTCCCGGACGACCTGAGTGTGCGGGGCGGATTGTATGGAGAGAGGCGGTCCTCCAAGTACCCTGGGCCCAAGCCATTTAGAGCTTTATAGGTAATAACCAACACCTTGTATTGCGCCCGGAAGCGAATAGGCAGCCAGTGAAGGTCTTTAAGAACCAGTGTTATATGACTGGTCCTGGAAGATCCAGTGACCAGTCTAGCTGCCATATTCTGTACCAATTGAAGCTTCCGAGTATGGTACAAGGGTTGCCCCATGTAGAGCGCATTACAGAAATCCAATCGAGGTTACCAGAGCATGTACTACTGTTTCAAGGTCCCTCCGGCCCAGGTAGGGTCGCAGCTGGCGTATCAGCTGAAGCTGATAACAGGTGCTCCTGACCGTCGCATCCACCTGAGATGTAAGGTGGAGCGACGAGTCAAGGAGCACACCCAGACTGCGAACTGAGTCCTTCACAGGAAGCGTGATCCTGTTCAGGACAGGTGGAGAAATAGCCATCCCCGGGCCCGGGGAACCTATCACGAGCACTTCCATTTTCTCTGGATTCAAACTGAGTCTGTTTTCTCTCATCCAGCCCATTACCGACTCCAGACAGGCATCCAGAGGAGAGATGCCATCCCTGGTCACTGCCTCAGTCGGGGGCACAGAGAAGTATATTTGGGTGTCATCAGCGTACTGATAACACCGCGCCCCGTGCCACCGGATGATCTCTCCCAGCGGTTTCATGTAAATGTTAAAAAGCATACCTGCTTCAGGAAATCCCTCAACTATAATTCAATCATGTGAGGTAGTAATAGCCCCAGAACCCAACATTCCTTCTTTGCTTGGTCTGTGGTAAGACTGGATTGTATCACTTTGTATGTGTGAAGTAATCTTTTTTTGTCCTGGGCTTTGATAGCTAGATGTAAACATGTATTTAATGTTATAAATGATATAAATCAGTCCTTCCAGAGTGTGTTAAGCTTAAATGCACATACCAAAATTCCAGATTTCTGGGTAATATGGAAATATTTTACATTTGGAAACACACTTTTAAGTCTTTCTCCTTGAAGGAAGAAATAGGCAAGTGACAGATTTTTCTAGTAATCAGGATACCTTGATACCTATGTACCAAAAGTTAGCTTTTGTCACATGGAAGCCTTAACAATTTTGATTCCTCAAGAAGTAAGGGATTCAACCATACATGTTTTGACCTGAAAAATATTGTGTAGTCCGGGACTTGCATGTATTGCAAGGGCTGATCACATTTTCTATACACCGTTCTGACCCTGCTAAGATTTTGGAGGTACAGTTCAGAGTCTGCTCTATGAGGGTGGTGAAAGTGGGGGGTGGGTGCAATTGGAATTTATCAGAAGTAGCCCTGAGACTGGTGGTACTGAACACACAGCAAAAAAACCCCCTCTAACATTGGTATCATTTCTGACATGAAATTCATTCTTACTTAATAGTTCTCACAGGTACATTTCCAAGGAATGCAGATTCCCTTAAGCAAAGTGTTAGATCTGACTTATTCTTGAACTTTTGAACATAAACTGAGCAAGTGCTTCTAAAAAAAACCCCACTGTTTTCATACTATTTATTTCTCTGTTATCCACATGACGGGCAAAACACATCAGTCGCAGTACTTGAGGAATCATAGGAATCATAATCTAGTAATCCTGATGAAAGCCTGGTGCTTGAAGAGTAGTAAGGTTAATAATCTGTGTGCTTTCTTTTCTCTCTCTGATAGGAAGCAATTAATTTGCTGGAGCCGATGACAAATGATCCAGTGAACTATGTGCGTCAAGGCGCGCTGATTGCATCTGCCCTTATCATGATCCAGCAGACAGAGATCCTCTGTCCAAAGGTGAGTGATGAATCTTCAGCCAGAGAAGTATGCAAGAGAAACGGCCTTTCACTGAAGAAGATAAAGTGTCCACAGCCCTCCAGCAGCAGTTTTTGACAGTCAGCTTTCTCTGAGGAACACTTGCTGATGAGCTTTGAAAACATAATCCTCCCCTCCCCTCAAATGCTCTGAGCTCAGTAAATTATACAAAGGCCATAGGTGCTTGAGTATCTAGCATCAGTATAACACATTTGCTCTGAAATCTGAACACATAAATTGCACTTGTCTCACTTTTCTGAAGAGGCAGAGAGCAAAGGACAACAGCTTTTCCTTCTTTAGAGCAGGGTTGGGGAACTGCTGAGGGTTTGACAGCATGGTTCCTTTCTATTTGCCAGACATGTCCATACCACTGTAACAGAAGTTCTTTCATTTTATAGTGTGCACTTTGATGAACGAATACTTCAGTCTGTAATCATGGAGATTTATCACAAGCTTCAGCCCTGTTTTAGATGATATACATTGAAAAATGGATTAGGAGCTACTGGAGACATTACTCAGTAGCACTTTGAGATATGTACAGGATTTCTCAGTTATTTATTAAATATGGAGTTGGCTGCTTCAAGACATTGCCTGTACTGCATCATTAATTTTTCTGAGGTTCTGTAATCTTAATTTAGTTTCACCTTAGTGTTCTCCTTTTCATTTTAAACAGGAAGCAGCATGCTAGTCTTGTTAAATTCTGTTCTTACTGATTCACTGTTGGCCCCCAGTTTGCCTGGTAGGTAATCCAGGCAAACCTATGTAATTGCATCGTTTTTACCTAAAGTAGTCCAGGTTAGATTTTCCAATTCAACAGTTCAGGATTTTATAGCATCAAATTTTGTAACCCTGTGGATACAGAGGCTCCACTTGGCTGAATACTCTGTGTGCACCTAGGAATGTAATTGCTTTGAGGAGCGCATGGGTCAAATTTGGATTCATGTGAACTTCTGGAATGTTGGATTGAACACAGTTGGAGTAGGGAGAGGCTGACTGGTACGGATCTGATAAACCAGCAAAAGAAAATATGCAGAGAGTAAAGCTTTTTGTGCAGAAGGCTGCAGATTCAGTTTCCATCATCTCTAATTTAAAAGCATCTCAGAGGATACTATCTCTGCAGGAGAAGAGCTGCAGTGGGTTGAGTAGTAAACACTATTCAAGAAGGGTCATAGCTCAGTAATAGAATGTCTGCTTTGAATACAGAAGTTCTAGATTTGTGCCCAGCCTCTTCAGGTTGATGGAGCCTTTGGCTCTTAAACTCCTGTGGTGGAAGGATCTTTTAATATGATGTACTGTGCTTTTATCTCTTCTGTTATGATGTTTTAAACTCCCCTATTTCCACCAAATGTGCCTGGGGTGGTGGTGGTTGGATGGAGAGAGAAGGGCCTCCCTTGAAGATCTCAAAACCCAGTCAGGCTTCAGGTTCAGATTATCTGGACCTGAACCATACAGGCTTTATAGGTCATAAGCCAAAAGCCCTGAACAGTCTCTTTCGGCATTTCACATCAGTGTGAAGGAGGAGCAGAATGAGACATCAGAGCATAGTGTCCCAAGGAATAAAAAATGAATGCCCCAGAGTACAATTTCTAGAGCAGTGTTCCCAGCACCCAACTCACTCAGTCTGTCCAGAAGAAATACTACAGTCAATAACATGGAATGTAATTTTCTCAGCGCTATACTTCCCTTGGTTTTCTCTCAGCAAAGGTCATCCCATGAGGTAAGTAAGGCAGCTTCTGTTCCAAAATCAGGTCATTTTGAAACCCAATTTGAAATGGCAATATTAGCTTGTTTAGTTAGCCTGCGTGCTTTGTTTTACTATTTTCTTTTCTGATTTTTATTACATGTCATTGCTTTGTTTGGCAGCTAATGGGAGCATTTATGTAATAGGGACAAACATTTATGCTGAAGGTGCAGGATATCAGAGATGGAAATAGGAAACTAATGAGTATTCACATTACACAGTTATCTGGCTTTGTGACTCAACCTCAAGACAAGGAAAAGCTAAATAGAGATAGATTAAAGCTCTTTCTGAAAGACCCAAGTTCATGCGCACAGCACAAATGGACAATTGGCTGAGTCATTACCTTAATTTACTGGGTGTTGATCCATGTACAATTTATGAAAATAGCAGAGCTCCTTGCAAAACAAACAAGGAGGCTTCTGGTGCATAAGTGTTGGCTTGATGTGTCCAGCCAGCGTGTTCAAAAAGATTTTTTATTTTAAGTCCATTACTGAGAATGATGTTACAGAATGGGGGCCAGAGTCCTGATAGCTGCTGAATGGTAGGGGCATTAATTTCTCATTGCTAGTGACAAAACGTCAATAACAAGCCTGAGGTGTGTGTAAAATGGCTTTCCATATTTGTTCTTGTTAATATCATAGGGTTTTCCTGGTGATATTTCTTCAGGAGAGATTTGCCATTGCCTTCCTCTTAGGCTGAATGTGGCTTGCTCAAGGCTACCCAATGGTTTTGGTGCGTGAGCAGGAATTTGAACTTTGGTCTCTTGGAGTCCTAATCCAACACTTGAACACCATGCTGGATCTTTTGCCTTCAAGTTGGCTCCAACTTAACCCTGTCCTAAGATCTTCTTGGCCAGATTTCTTCAGAGAAGGTTTTATCATTGTCTTTTTTAGGATGAGAGAGTATGTTTTCTCAGGATTTGAACCCTAGTCTCCTGAAGTCCTAGCCCAACAGTCAACCACTGCACCACTATGGCTCTCATCTTCCATTTGTCTAATTAACTTCTGAGTCCAGCTTCCAGCTCCAAGTCTCATCTTCTGGTTTTGCATTTAGGCTTTCATGTCCTTCCTAGTCTAGATTTGGGGCAGGTGGGTGTGTGGGCCGGGGGATTCTGGGAGTTGTAGTTTAAACAAGGTAACTTTTCCCAGCTCTGGAAAGGCCATCCATTTTCTGAGTCAAGTAGTATTTCATCCTCTGCAGCCTAAAATGGACTTTCCCTTTTTCTGATGCATCGTCTGATTTGGTGACTCATATTTCAGTTTGCTCCTTGCTCAAACTTTCTCGGAAGTGTTGCTCTATAGGAAATTAACCCACATATTTAGTGTTTTCTTTTTACATTTATAAGACAAGACTGGATACCAGTGAGAGAAAATGTTGTCTAGGTGCATGGATATTGGCCTTAGTTCATACAAATTAATAGTCTGGTATGAAGGTTTTGTAATGGTTTGTCATCACAAAAAGCCAGATGTCATTTCCTACCATTCCAGTTTCTATAGCAAACTGCAAAATGTACAAAAGAGTAAAACCCCCCCCCCCCCATTAATTTTTCTTTTTAAAAGTATTTCCCCCTTGGCAGCTCATTGTGGTATTTTCTGGGAAGGACTTCTTTTGTCAAGTTGTTTCAACAATTTAAAAGGTGAAATTCTTTCTCTAAATAATACATTGCTTCTTGAGTATGTTTTAAACTTAAAATGGTACACCTGCAGCAGAAGTCATATGAGAACTTCCACATGTCTAGGCTTCCCTGTTTATATAAAATCACTAAGCAAGATGCCTGCAATGAAAGGCCTTGGCAGATGTTTTTCAGAGTTGATCCCATTCCACGTTATATGGTAAGGACACCGGTTGATAACTCCCTTATACACAACAACCGTTTATTCCTTTGCATATTACATTTAGTTGAGAAATCAGAAGGCGGCTTCTGCCTTTGAATGCAGTGTTATCAGTAGTACCACTTTTTGATGATGATCATTGTTTTATATAGCACCATCAATGTACATAGTGCTTTACAGGTAAAACAACAACAAAAAACAGCCAGTCCTGCCAAAGGTGTTCAATCTAAAATATACACAACACTCATGCACATACACACAAAGGGGAATAATGGAATCATAGAAGTAGAAGAGACCACAAGAGCCAACCAGTTCAATCCCATTTTGCCATTCAGGAAAACACCATCAAAGCACTCCCAGCAGATGGCCATCCAGCCTCTGTTTAAAAACCTCCAAAGAAGGAGACTCCACTGCTCTTTGATACAGTGTGTGTTGATGCAAGCATAAGCATGCAGAGTAAACTTGGAAGCTTGTGTGAAGATAAACAACTGGCAAGCTGCTGGAGCATGCCAGGAAAACAGCTGCCAAATGAATGCACACCGAAGCCTGGCTTATCTCCGAAGAGGCACTCTGTTTATTTGTTGCAAAGACACACGTGAGAACAATTACCAAAACCACCAACTACAAATCCCCAACAAGCTGTACAAATGGACATCTGGGCTTATACACA
Organism: Sceloporus undulatus; assembly: GCF_019175285.1. Lineage (NCBI taxonomy): Eukaryota > Metazoa > Chordata > Lepidosauria > Squamata > Phrynosomatidae > Sceloporus > Sceloporus undulatus. Next base: position 271,131,074 of record NC_056524.1, read on the forward strand.
CATTTGCCATGCGGCCACCTTGCCCAGCCCCTTCCTGTACAAGTTCCTGTGCATCTTAGAATATTTTCCCCCTTGCAAAGATAACACAGTATATTTACATATTGCTATGTGCTTCTGGCATGCACTGTGACCTTGGACATCACCTGCTGCTTTGAGTCCTAGCTGCAGCCAATTCCAGGCTTCTGCAAAGTAAATGACCATTTCCATTTTGTCACATCTGAACATTTTCATACAACTCTATACATTAACAGTGTGTTCCACTGTTGAACAGGTCTTACTGTCTGGAAGTTCCTCTAGTGTTTAGCTGGAATCCCTTTTCCTGTAGTTTGAATTCATTGCTCTGTGTTCTAGTCTCTGGAGCAGCAGAAAACAAGTTTGGTCCTTCTTCCATATCATATCATCCCTTCAAATATTTAAACTTGTCTATCATGTTTCCTGTTAACCTCCTCGTCTGCAGGCTAAAGAATCCCAGCTGTCTAAGCTGCTCCTCATAGAGGAGACCTTTCACCATTTTGATCATCCTCTTCTGGATCTTCTCTTCAGCTTTGTTTGAGGCTAAGAAAGTGTGATTTGCCCAAATTCACCCTGTCGATTTCAGTGGATGAGCAGGGATTCTAACCTTGGTTTCCAGAGTCATAGGTCCATCACCCAAACCATTACACCATACTGGTTTGTCAGTTTATATATAAGTACCAAGGATAGCTACCAAACTATCTTCATACAATGGCAGGGCTTGAAACAATTCCTTGTTTGCTCTAAAGCTCCCAGCATCCCAGTGTGGTCTCTCATAAAGGAACAATTAAAAGCTGTGCAATGACACTGCCATGCACCTAGCTCGGATCTTTCCTTGAGTATTGTAAAGACCTGTCAAAACAAAAAAATGTCTTCACCTGCTACCAGAAAGATACCAGGAGGAGACCAGCATAAGCTTTCTAGGAAGAGAGTTCCAGAGCCCAGGAGCAGCCATGGAAAATACGCTTCCTGTGTCCACATCAGGTGGGACCATGACAGTGGTGAGACCAAGAGAAATCCCTCCCCTCAGAGTCTTACAACTCAGGTAGACTCTTATGGTTCTTCTCACCAGGAAGATTAAAGAAAATAGTGTTGCCTGTAACTTGTTACTTTCCATTTCTTGCTAAGAAGTCCATAATTGTCATTTTCCACCTGACAAGGGTATGGAAAAGCTTGATCACACTTTCACAGAGGAAACACAAGACTTTAAATTACTTTTATGTGATAGGGAGAATCATTCTCTTAATATGAGGGTAAGCTAAAACACTCAGTTTCGATACCTCATTCTGTATCTTAGGCGTGGTGCGTCCTTTGTGACACCTTGGGGGTGGTGTGCTTTGAATGGAGCTGCCTTCTAAATTCTTAAGTGACAGATGAGACATTGGTATGAAACCAGCTTTCACTCCATTGGTCAGCCCACATGGCCCAGATCTGCATTACTGGAACTTCCCAGGAGACCTTCAGTGAAACCAGACTTTTAACCAGTTCTTGAGACTTAAATGTGGGAAAGAAAGGCAGCAGACTTTTCCCCAAGCTCTTCAACTAATTTCACACTTATGTCTGCCTTTCTGATTATTCAGTCTTAGTTTATGCAGATAAGTCTTACTTCATGTATATTCTTTTACTGGAAGAGCTTAATGTTTCAATGCCACATATTTAGTTGCTCTTTGAGACTCTTCTACCTGTGGTCTTCCAATGGTAGACTCATAGAATCCTAGAGCTGGAAGAGACCCAAGGGCCAACCAGTCCAATCCCTTTCTTCCATGCAGGAATATACAGTCAAAAGCTCTCTTGACAGATGGCCATCCAGCCATTCTTTAATAACCTCCAGAGAAAGAGACTCCACTAAACTCTGAGGCAGTGCCTTCTACTGTCAAATAGCCTTCAGTGTCAGGAAGTTCTTCCTCATGTGGTGGTAGAATTTCTTTTCCTGTAGTTTGCATCCATTACTATATGTCCTTTTCTCTGGAGCAGCAGAAAACAAGCTTGCTCCATCCACATTTTGACATCCCTCAAATACTTAAACAGGGCTCTCATGTCACCTCTTAACATCCTCTTCCCCAGGCTAAATATAACCAGGTCCCTAAGCCGCTCTTCATAGGTCTTGGCTTTCACCATTTTGGTTTTCCTCCTCTGGACACAGGATTTCAGGTGAGGCCTGAACAAAGCAGAATAAAGTGGCACTATTATTTCTCTTGATCTATACATTATACTTCTATTGCTGCAGCCTAGAATCGCATGTGCTTTTTAAGCTACCACTTTATCTATTCTGTGCCACATAGACACTGCTGCTTCATCTGCTCCATTTTCCCCAGGTTGAGTACAGTTATTTTGGAAGAAAACTGCAGCAAAGAAGGTGTTGAGTAGTTCTGCCTTTTCTCTGTCTCCTGTTAGTATTTCACCATCTTCTCCACGCAGGGGGTCTACTGTTTCCTTGTTCTTTCTTTCACTATGCAGATAACAAAAATAAATAAATAAATAAATTTTAAAAATTGCTTTTAACCACTCTAGCAACCTTGAACTTGTTTTGCTCTTTAGTTTTTGTTTTGTTTTTTTAACTTTCTTCCTACATGTGCTTTCTGTTTGAATTCTTCTTTGGCAATCTTTCCCTTTTTTCCATTTCCAACTCTGATCGGTGGAACTGTGAACTAAAGTTCTAACTGAGTTGACGCAACAAAGGTGGGAATAGTGTGGGCCTTTGTGTGGTATTAGTGTGATATTGAACTGTAACTCCTAGAATAGCTAGCTGGCATAGTAAGTGTTGGAGAATGCTAGGGGCTGCAGTTCAGCAACATCAGGAGGGTCATAATTCCCATGCCTGTTTTATCAGGATGTATTTTGTTATTGCTGCTGTCATGAGTTAGGTATCTTTTAACCTGGCTGCTGACAAATCATATCCTTTCTGGATTTTAATGGGTCCCTATAGATCCTTTCTTCCATTTCTGCTTTTATTTTTTTCTGGAAAGCAGCATTGATATGCTGCTTGCATAGCAATTTATTCATATTGTTTCAGCAAGTGCCATGCCTTTGAAAGTTGGTATTTTTAACTTTTATCATTAAGTTTAAAAAAATTAATTTTGCACTTTTAAAACTGTAATGAGAATTTAATATAACCTATTTGTGTTTTGATTTTTTTATTATTGGGCTTTCCATTTTATCTTGTTTCAGTCTTCTTATAAGCCCCTGTGGGATAATAAATAAATAAATAAATAATATTCTACCTCCTTTTCAGAGTGGTTCCTCAACTAGGCTGGAATTAGACTATCAGTTTCTGTGATGATTATTAGTGATGGAACAAATACAATGACATTTGAGATCAACAACCTTTATACAGATACATGCCTGAAACTCAGATGTAATAGGCTAGGACATACTAAGGCTATTCCATCGTCCACGGGTGTTAGACAGAGTTGTGTGTTAGCCCCCTCTTTGTTTAACATCTATATTCTCTGGTTGAAAGTTTGTCTGGCTTAAATTTCCATCTGCCCAGTTTAGCAGGTAGACCCCTGTCACCTCTCCTTTACACAGATGACGTAGTACTTCTCTCTCTAACTCTTATTTGAACATCTGAATATGATGACTCGATTCTGACGACTGTGAGCAATACTGTAACAACTGTTCCCCTTTTTATTTTGATTGATTATTTTGTATGTATTTTATGATGTTTTTACTGTTGTAATCCCGCTTCGATCCGAAGGGAGAAGCGGGATATATAAATAAATTGTTGTTGTTGTTGTTGTTGTTGTTGTTGATATGCGACAATTACTAAAAGCTCTGGGTAATTACTGCCAAGCCGAAGAGCTAGTAATCAATTATAACAAATCTAAGGTCTTAATGTTTACTAAGAAATGGAGCATGCACAATTGTCAAATAAATGATCAATCAATTGAACAAGTAAGATCCTATAAGTACCTAGGAGTGATTTTTCAGTCCTCAGGTTCTTGGAAAGCTCAGTCTATAAATGTCATAGCAAATGCGCAAAGAGGTATCAAATCACTTACATCCTTTTTTTTTCACTAAAGGAGGCCAGCACATCCCTTCAGCCATCCAGGTTTTTAATATGAAGGCCCTGGCACAGATGTTATATTGGGTGCAGTGATGTGCTTATACTAACTTTGACTCAATGGAAACTATACAGACAAAATTTTTGAGATCCAGTGCCTAATGCAATCCTATATTTGGAGACAGGTCAAATGACAGTTGAATCCCAGGCATGGGTACTTAAGTTTAATATTTGGCTCAGAATGTTGTTCATCCCAGTAGGTTTAGCCTCTTTGATATTGTCTGATGGGTTTCTTTCCAGATGGAATAAAACTGTGAATGAGAAACTAGATAAATTGGGTTTTTCACACACCACCATTTTGGCAATGGGTTATTAGAAAGCAAAACAGGAAATACACCAACAAATCATAGATAATAAGTTGCAACAACATGTAAAAGCAGCCACTGTGTGCCTGATTTCAGAGACAATGGCAATGCTTTTTTCTTAGCTAACCATTTGAGTCTTCTAACCCTTCCAAAACATAGGATAGTATTCACTTTAGCAAAATTTAATGTTCTACCTTCAGCCTTATTGGAAGGGAGATACAATAATATTCCCTATGATCTACACATATGCCCCTGTGGAACTGGTACAGTGGAGACTATAGGTCATGTATTGTATAACAGACTCCAAGAGATTGTCCTTTTTATTATGGCTATCACCATATTTTTCCCCCAAACAATTCTTAGTCGCTTTCCTGGAAGAACTGATGAATTTTATGTATCTTATTTGCTGGCAGACCAGTGCCCAGTAAGAACAACAAGGGTGGCCAGTTTTGACACAGCGGCAATGGTCTGTCGGCGTAAGATGGTTTCTTAAAAGTTCATAATGCTTTTAGCCTGTTAAAATTTTATAATGATTTCATACATTTACAATTATTTTATACTTTTAAATTTTATTTTTCTTTTTAATATAATTTTATAAGTGAACTTTTAACTATTATTTACTTTTACAATTTGATGATTTATTGTGATGTTTGTTGATTGGTTGATGTTTGTTGATTCATGTTTGTGATGTTTGATCAGTTGATCGTTATACACACACACACACACACACACACACACACAGACATTTGAGGTTTCTTCATTGGGATTTAAAGCACAGGCCAGTAGGAAGCAGTTGGTCTCCGCTCTTCCTTGAGTCAACTTGACTCATAGACCTCTTCTTGGTGAGATCCAACTGAGGCAGGCATTGCTTTTACTCAGCAGAATGACTTATCCTCTTGTTTATTTTATACTAGCAAATGTCACTGGCTTCATACATGTTGGAATCATGAAAACTTCAAGCAATGTTATTTAGCTGACCAGTTAAACATATTGGAGCTGCGGCTGCCCTAGACATGGCTTCGTAACACTTTAGGCTCCTGAGATTGGGATCTGCTCACTTCATGTGGTTGGACTTGTTCCTAATTCAGAGATAGGACCCCATTAGTAGAATAGCTGCTTTACATACATGGAGTTCTAGGTTAAATCCCTTGGATTTCCAGTTACAGGCATTTTGGTAGCCTCCCTGAGACTTTAAAAAGGATTGTTGTTGTTGTGTACCTTCAGATCATTTTTGACTGATGATAACCCTAAAACAAACTTATCACTGGGCTTTCTTAGCAAGATTTGTTCAGCGGGTGTTTGCCTTTGCTATTCTCTGAGGCTGAAAGAGGGTGACTTGTCCAAGGTGGATTTCCGTGGCTGAGTGGGGATCCAAACCCTGGTCTCCAGAGTTGTAGTCCAACAATCAAACTGCTACACCATGCTGGCTCTCAGAAAGGATAGATAGGAAGATAAAAGTCATCAGCGGTAGTAGTCACGGTGGCTATATTTCACTTCTCGCCTCAAAATTGGTATGACTGCCAGAAATTGTGCTGGGCAGCCTAATCAGGAGGGTGCTAATGTCTTCATGTTCTGCTGTCTGTTCCAAAGCATTTGGTCAGCCACTGTGGAAACAGAATGCTAGGTTTCAAGAACCTTTGGTCAGATGGCATGGCTCTTACATTCTTGTATGTTGCTGCAAAAGACAGCATTGCCAGAATAGACCTGTGACCTGCATGTTCATGTGGTTTTCAGTGTAGGTGTACAGCTCTGGGACAGGGATAGCCAAAGTGCAGACTGCAGATTATATGCTATCCCCAGATCTCCAGTTCTGATCTCCCCTATGCCATCTCCCCATAATTACCCCAAAATGGCCAGTTGCTCCCTCTTGGAGTCATAATTGGCAATTTCATTACTCTTCCTTTAGTCAATCTCTCCCATGGTAGGTGAAGCATTTGGCTTCTCTTTAAAGTTACTTAAAATGCTAACTTGAGCACCAGACCTTGTGTGTATGTGTGTATTTAAGACCTTGTTGTTGAAGTGTATGCAAAATCTGTTCATTGTACAAACTGTTCAGCAGTAGGAGCCTCAGAAGGAGGAGTTACCTGGAAATAAATAATAACCATGCATTAGCATTACCGAGGCATCCAGTACTGATGGGATGAAACTGGGTTACATCATGTGATACCTATTTTTTGTTTAATGCATAAGTGCTTTTAAAACTTAACTAAAAGTCTGCAGGGTATTTTAGGAGTTTATCGCACATGGAAAAAATCAGGGGTTTAAACAGTCATTTTCCCAGGAAAGCAATTGGAGAGGACGTTTCCTAGGAATAATCAGGGAATAACCAGAAATAAATCATTTACAGGATTTCCCCATAATGATTTGTTGCTGGTTATTCTTGGGATAAGTCTCCTTTAATCGCAATGTCATGTGAAATTTTTTAACTGCAATTGCAACACTTTCCCAAGAAAATGACTGTTTAAACCCCCGATTTTTCCCGTGTGATAAAGTCCTGAGTCTGTCATAAAGAACAGAATAAAACACGCAGATTACTGTACCAAGATATTAAATGATTCTTCCATTTGAAGTGCTTATATGCCCTTCCTGATATAGAGAGTTGGAGTACAGTACATATCCTCTGCGGAGGATGCGTTCCTGGACCTGCCACTGATATTTGAAACCATGGATAATAGTGAACACTGTTTTTTCTAAGAAAATTATAAGAGAGGCTGGCAGGTCTTATTGGGAACTGGGGCAGAAGGGCCAGAGGTCAGAGCTCTCTCTAGCAGCATAGGTAGGCAGCTGGGCAGCAGTGGCCCTAGCCACCCAGGGGTGTTACTATGTTGAACCTTCCTTTTCCTGCCTATGGCAATGAGTATATACTGTCTGCAGCAAAGAGATCCAGTGTTTTGCCTTACTTTCTTGCCTTGCTTCCTATCCATGCCCCTTCTACTTCTTGCTCTTCCTTTCCTGAGACTCCTTGGAACTTCTCTTGGCTTTGTTTCTGAACTGTAACTTAAACATCCCAGCTTATATGTACCTTTGGAATATCAGTCTTCTGAGACAGCAGTACAGTCAGGTTTAATTGAATCAGTGGGTTTTATATAAGCATTAACTTATGGTTCAGGAATTAACCACTCTGGTTGGGATCAGCGATTGGATTTAGGCGTCTCTTGTTCCTGATTGATCACCAAAAATCTCTGATCAAATAAAGTGGCTTGGACACAATCTTCTCCAAGACATGGCGGTAGGATATAATACATAATGCCCATGCCTGATCCAGGCTGTTCATATAATTCACTCTTCCTCAACTGAGTACCCTACAGAGGTTTTGGGATATAGCCACCTTTAGTCTTATTTTGGGTGAAAGGCATAATATACTGTATATATTCATGTATAAATCTAGAAATTTTAGTCACAAATTGACCTAAAAATTGAGTTGACCCATCCGTGGGGCAGTATAGGTACTGTACCTTAACTCTTATAAAAAAAAAGGAACCATCCTCTTCTCTGAGTAGAGTAATGAAAGGTGAGAGTTTAGTCAGTTCCAGGAGAACCTTTAAAAAGCACCAACCCTCTCTACTCTGTTGCAGTGCTGCATCTGACCTTTTTGAATGCCTTGGTGGCAAAATGGTGGCAGTGGCAGCTCTTTGACACTTCCCCTCAAAGGTGCACCAAAGGGAATTGGGCTTTCAGGGATCTCAATAAGACATTTCTGTGTGTTTGCCAGCTTTTATGGGTTGAAATCAGGCAAAGGTACATTAAAGTTACAGTCTGTAATCATATAACCCATGGATATGTTAAAAGTCCCCCTAAGTTTTACCCTTAACATATCCATGGGTTATATCAAAATTCACAATTTTGGCCCCAAACTTGCCCATGAGGTTGACATATAATTGAGTATATACAGTAAATCAAATAAATAAATCATATAAACCTCACCAGCTCCAGGCAATATGGCCAACAGGCTAGTGTGGGTTTGATTCAAAATTTCTAGAGCAGATAGCATTGGAGAGGGCTGGTATAACTCTCCCTTGATAAGGATGGCCAAAAGATTCCTTTAGAACAGGGGTGGGCAACTGTCAGGGGTTTACCCTTTGGAATTGTTTCCAAGTTCCTAGGAAACAGTGGAGAGAATTTTGCCACTTTTTTGAACTCTCTCAGGCATTTTTGGGCCCAGAAGAAGCCTTTTTCCATCAGGTAGTGATCAGAAAGTCAACTTTTGGGTCACTTTCTTTGGGAGAACGTCATCTTCTGGGCTTAAAATGGCCTGAAGGAGCCCAAAAAGGCAGTCAAATTATACCCACCTTCACCACCACTGCTTTTGGACAGCAGTTACATTATTCAAGAGGAGGAGTGGGCAAAGTGCAGCCCTCCAGATGTTGCTGGACTACACTTTTCAGTATTCTTTACCCTTGACCATACTGGATTTATTTATTTATTGAATTTATGTCCTGCCTTTCTCCTGAGATGAGATCCAAGGCAGTTTCATAACTTTTTTCTTCCTGACAAAATGCAAATAAAACAGTTTTTCTCTTGGCTGCTTTTGTGAGTACTCTTTATAATTGGGGACTTATAATGTGTTTAAAAAGGCATGACTCATTAGAAAGGACAATAATGCCAGGAAAGGTAGAAGTTGTAGAAAGAGAGGAAGACTGCATGCCAGATGGATAGACTCAATCAGGGAGGCCACAGGTATGAAACTACAGGGCCTAAGCAGAGTAGTGAAGGACAGGGGGGCTTGGAGTTATCTCACCAAAGGCTCGCTGTGAGCTGCAATCCACTCAAGGGCTATTAACAACACAATTTTTCTATTTCAAAAACTCCATTTCTGCACTGAAAGCAATTTTCCTACGCAGAAGGTGCTGTTTTCTGTACAGTAAACTGTTTTTTTTACAGAAAATATTGTTTTCTTTGCCAAAAAACAAACAAACTACTGTTTCTGTACAGAAAATACTATTTTCTGTGCCCAAACCCACATATTTCGCTTGCTCACTCATTCAGAATAGGTCCTGAACTGTGAAGATTCTCACCCACCTAGACTTGACGTCAGGATTTCCTGACATTTGAAAACCTGCTTTCATCCATTTTTCAAATATTTATGAATATTCTTTGCAACCCTACTGGATGGGCCGATGGGAATTGCAGTCCACATACTTCACCCACCCCTTCATATACATCATAGTCCTCCTGACTGATTGTTTTAACATCATGGTTGGTCATATTTTAACTTCTGTGGAGCTTGGTAGCTGCATAGTTCTGTCAATGGTGCTAAATGGCTGTAAAGGAGGTGTAGTGAATCACTGCCTGTGTTCCAGCATTGCCCTGGACCAGACCCAAATGAATCCCAGCAGGCCCTTTCCAAGGCTGTAAAGCTTCAAAGAGCCATGAAATTCTGTCAAGGGTGGAGGACAGGACGCCCTCGGTTTCATACCTTGTTCTAAAAATAATGCCATGCGGCACATTCTTCTGACTTCTGGCTGCTGCTCTGGCCCACTTAAAAGAGTTGAGGTTGTGGAACAGTTTCCTACTAAGAAAGGGGTCTGGAGTAGAGTTGGGTTGGAAACATGTAGTCCAGCATTTACTGTAAAGGGAAGTGCTCTCGTTCATCCCTCTTCATTTCAATGAGGTTTGCAGAGAAGGACTTTCTTGTGTTGCCTCTCTTCCTCGTAATTTGAGATATAGGGCCAGCTGCAGGCTTTTGGGACATGTATCCAAACTATCTGGGGGTTACCAGGCTGCAGATGCCTGATTTTTGGGATTCTGTAGTGCAAGGGTGGGCAAAGTGGTCCACTTGTGGCCCACGGGGGACGTTTTTGTGGCTGAACCTTCCAAATCCCCCAAACCCCCAAAAGGCAAAATGAGCTCAAAACAGCCAACAATTGCAGCAGTTCTTGCCCCCCACGGCCCTTCCACACTGTTTAAAACCACATTATAGATTTAGTTGTCTGCCCCACACTTGTTGAGGAGTCTCAAGAGTACTAGACATGTTTTGATGCCTCTATAATTCTTCAGAACATGAGAAATGTACTCATGATGATTTGGAGGAAGAAACAATTACTGGATTTAAATAGAAATGTGAAATTTCCAAAAAAATTTGAATCCCTGGGGGGAAAAGTTTTCCCAGGTTTTAAAAATAGACATGGGGCATGGCATATAACTACCATTTACTTTCTTACCAAGCCTTTTTTTTTACTGCTTTAACAATAAAATAAATACATAGTTTAAAGGACAGCATATAAAATTAACCATTTTTTGGCACATGTATGAGATTTACAGAGCAGTTATATTCAGTTCTTTTTGTACACTGCCTTTAAGGATAGAAATTCTCCCCAAGGTAGCTTTCATAACTAACCCTGTGTATGTTTACCCAGAGGTAAGAGCTATTCTCTTTAATGATGCTTACTCTCAAGTAAGCATGCCAAGGATTGCAGTCTCAGATGGATAAATCTGTTAGTTTTGTACAAATGAAATTGTGAATATATCAGGTAACTACAGCGAGAGAGAAGCAGATCGCAGCAGCCTGTAAGTACATCTTGTCTTAGTCATTGCCATCTTGAAAGCAGGAAAAATGAAAATAGCACATTTTGTCATAATCAAAAGGAAGTTATTGGACAAAACACTTCAGTCACAACATGAAGGGCTAATAGCATATTTGGATATCAGGCTTCACTTAATGAAGCTGTGAAGATTAAACTGTACAGCTTAAACAAAGAACATTCCATATTGATGTAGAGTGTGCTGTAGAGTGAATAAATCCTTGTCTTGAAAAAGCATTTCACTGATTTAAAAAGAAAATCTGAGGAAGTTTTTTCACTCTCTCCCAAATGTCTGTTATTTTCTCTTGAAAAAATGAAAATATAATCAATGCCCTCCTTCACATGCAAAGGACTTTTATATCGTTTAGGTGAAAGCAAGAAAGACTAAATCTTCCTTTGGAACAAATATCCTGAATCATAAAAAGAGGGAGGTTTCTTCTCCATTACACCCAGTTTTCTAATTTAGTACAGGCTGGGGGCTTTCAGAAAACTGGTACTGAACTATAGCATTGGTATGCCATCTTAAATAAGTACCATATGGTTAAGCTTTCTGCTGATTTTTTATAATGTTCCCATCAAATGCAGACAAGCCTTTAAAAAAAAAAGCATCACTTTTAGAGATGGGAGAATTAATGCATTATTTTCCAGCTCAGATCTCCCTTCCAACCCCATTAGAGTCTAAACTACAGAAATCTTACTCATATTTGTATGTGTGAGAGAGAGAGAGAGTGTGAGTGATCTAATCTGTTCCTGTTACTAAAAATGGGCCTTGTCCATAGTTTAGTTAACTCATTCATTTGCAAACCGCATGCTGCCACGATCCTGCGAGCAGACTGTGAAGTAGCGAATAAATTAATACTCTGTGGAAACAAAAGTACCTGCCTGTAGAAAAGACTGCTTGCTGGTCATTTGCATGAATCATCACTGTCCTGCCGTTCCTACTCTGTATGTCTAATGTATAATTGTGGACTTAGATATTTCACTTTCAGAGATCTAAGGAGAGGGGCTGGTGGTGCAAGATTCATTTTGGCTTTCTCTTGGAGGAAGGAGATGGATCTCTAGAAATCGGGCACTGCATAGAGAGAATGGTGCAGCAACAGCAAGCAGAGAACGTCTCTTAATCAGAGCTTGGAAATGATACTTTGTGGATGAGGATGCAAGGGGATGAGAAGAAGAAGGGCCCTCCCTCCGGTCCATCTGCCTTGTTCCAGGCCTCAGAGGGAGAGAAGAATGCTGGACCTGATCCCCCCCCCCCCCCCCACCATTCCCTTCTCCTTTTGTGTCGTATCTTTGTAGATTGTAAGCCTGAGGGCAGGGAACCGTCTATTATCCCCTCTGTTGTAAACCGCCCAGATTCCCAGTGATTGGGCGGTATATAAATAAATCCTATTATTGTTGTTGTTGTTGTTGTTGTTGTTGTTATTATTATTATTATTATTATTATTATTATTATTATTATTACTTGAGTAAGTCACTTTGGACAAGGATTCCCAAAATCTCCAGGCCACAATTCCCATAGCTGGTGGGTTCCAGGAGCTGGTGTCTAGGCTCTGAAGTGAGTAATTATTTCTCATCCATGTTCTAGAAGGTGAGCCTTTTTTTTTTTTTTTGATATGGTGGTGTATCTTCAGTTTTAATTGAGATCTTACATGTGTTTAAGCTGTTAATACCCACTTTAATCAGGTCACTTTCCAGTAGGATGCTCCTCACCAGTCCCTGGCCTTCAGGCTTGTGTGTAAGCTGTGGTGCTAATGAATCACTTCCATCCTCAAGTAGGGACCCAGCCAGCTGTCTTTGCCCCATTGTACACAGAGGCCTTTTTCTGTCAGACTGCGGACGCCAGCGTGAACATTAGCAGATCTGCGGAATGTCTCCCAGCTTTGTCCAGGATCTGTTTCCCTGAAGATTTGATTACTGTGTGAATTCCAGATCATGGACCGTGTGGGCTAGCAACTTAAAAAAAACAACAAAGTTTATAGCAACTGTCAAGGGCATATAAACAACTTGAACCCACCAATCCTTGGAGCCACAGGAATGAAGTGGCAGCACCCCAAGTGAAAAGCAACCTGACTTTAATCTTTCATCGTCTTTGCTGCTATGCCTTTTACTTTCCTCCTCATTGGGAATGTTCCTTTTTGCTGTGCAAAGTGTTGAAAGATGCTTAAGCCGAACACTTCCTGCTTTGTTGGATGATTTTAGACCTGTGTGTGTTTCTTGTGAGCAGATTCTTGTACCAAAAGAGGAATTTGGCACCCTGAGAACCTCAGTTCAGGGGAGGGATTGTAGGGTTAACCAGATATGGGGCAGCTTCCTCCAACTTAGTCTGTAGCCCAACACATCTGGAAAGTACCAGGATGGACAGAGTTGGCATCATCTAATCTCTTTTCCTCCTGCAGGTCTCCACCAACACACATATGCAAATTTCCAGAATTACCATAATTCTTACCATAATTCTTGAAGTGTATGTATCTTGACTCTTAGTACATAAGAATCAAGTGTAGTAAATGGCTATGTGCAGCAGATGTAAGCTGGATGGGTGGTGGGTCTGACATGATATAAAGCATCTTCTGTCTGACATATACAGGAATGCCATGTTGGCGCTGCCAGTGTACAGAGAGTCACAAGTCACAAGTCTGGATGGACCCTTCAAGTCTCCCCCAGAAGATAATCATCTTCAAAAAAGATCACTTTGTACAATTCGAAATATCCTAGTCTGCCCCCGCCATTGGATTGAGTTTTCTCCTTGAAACCTCTGTGGAGATGACAAGCCCTAAATGAGTTCATGTTGGGGAACATCAGAGCCCTTGTGAATCCTCTTCCATCCCGAAGATTTTCTACAAGATTTCAAATGCATCCAATGAACTAAAGAGTGTGTGCATATGTGTGCGTCTGTCGGTAGCTTCCTTGTTTTCCTTCACAAGCAGCTTTTATGGAAACACTGCTCCATTCATTATGCTAAAGCAATTCTAAACATGCAGAGGAATTGGCTTAGGAAGGAATCATATTAGTGGCTTCCATAATTCGGTATGATTTATTGGGAGAATTGAGTAACGGAGAGGAATAGCTTCCTGCTGTAGGAACATACTTTCTGTGCTTGTACAGAAATGTCTTGGCTGGGTTTATTGGTTGCACCATGACCAGGTGGTGGCTGCTGCTCATAAACATGTTGGGCCACTATTGTTTCCACTGATCCACATTACCCACTTGTTGAGGTGGGTATCCAAATTCTTCTATATTTGGAAAACTAAAGTCCCCAAAAAGAGAGTTGCAAGCATAGTGTGTATTTTTTCTTATGTGTTTTCACACCTTCTTCTTAAGACGGCTGTAAAGCAGCGTGCTTAAAATACTATGGAAATAAGGTTTGTTTTTAATGTTTTGGATTTTTGAGCCATCTGTTTATACACCATGGTGCATTGGATTTCTGTAACTTGCTTTGATATTTATGTTTAAATCTTACATCTCTCTCTCTCTCTCTCCCTCTCTTTTTGCAGGTCAGCCAGTTCAGACAGCTTTACTCCAAAGTCATTAATGATAAACATGATGACGTCATGGCCAAGTTTGGAGCAATCCTAGCCCAGGGCATATTGGATGCAGGTAACTTTTGCTGCTGTAGTGAACTGATGCGCTCAGTCAGTTCCGCAAAAATCATCTCATTCATTCACCTAATTGGTTCAACACATTGAACAAATAAATGTAGTTAACTTGCCAGCTTGCACAAGGTTTGAGTTTTTTAATAAACCAGACATATCTTCAGTTCTCACACCGAATCCTTCCTTTGTTGTCTAGTACCAAGTGCTTTTTATTTATTTATTTATTATGTCCTTTACTGAAATATTTAAATAGAACCTTGTATCACAAGATCTTGGGGGGAGTATGAGAAAAACCAATTCGAGTAGATTAAAAGATTTTTAAAACAAGAAAAAAATAACTTAGAGTAAAAACATATTAAACAATTTGACAAGTTAAAAACAGGATGAAAAGATTAAAACAGTTTAAAACAGCCTAAAACCATGTGTGCTGACATTTTGGAGTAAATCAGTTAGCCCCAAAGGCTTTAACAAATATGTTATGTTTTTATTTGGTGCTGAAATGAATTACAGGGTCATTCAAAAAGAATGGTGCAAAACCAAATAAGAACAGCTTTACTTTTGCACAATTCTTTTTTAATCACTCAGTATAATATTCTGTTTAGGATACTTGCATCCATGTGCTTGGTGCTTGAGAGTGCATAAATCTCTGCCTAAAAGAGCTTATAGTCTAAATTAGATACTGTACAAGAAAAACTGAGGAAGGGCGATGTGTATTTTA
Organism: Sceloporus undulatus; assembly: GCF_019175285.1. Classification (NCBI taxonomy): domain Eukaryota; kingdom Metazoa; phylum Chordata; class Lepidosauria; order Squamata; family Phrynosomatidae; genus Sceloporus; species Sceloporus undulatus. The sequence goes on from NC_056524.1 coordinate 271,146,283, forward strand.
CTTTCTTTTAACTTGTTAAATGTTTGAAGATGATTTTCACCTTTTAAAATAATGTTACTGTCATTAATTTTATTGATTTTATTGTACATTGCTTCCAGATCTTTAGATAGAGGATGGGGTATAAATATTCGGATGGATGGATGGATGGATGGATGGATGCCAACTTTTAGCAGTTTTACATGTAGTAGCCTGGTAAACAAACACATCAAAAAGAGATGCTTTAAGCAGGCAATACAAAACAATTGGTTTCTTTAGCACATGAAAAATACAGGCACAAAGCTTTAATCTGCCTTCTGCATATAGATGCCAGGGTAGGATACGCATTAAATGTAATTACATTGTTTTTGTGTGGTTAAAGTACAGTGTGAAGGGGATATGTACTAATGTAGATGTCATCATCAATTTGTCTGCTGACCAGATGATGTTGTCTGCCATGGTGGTGGTGTAATGAAAGGCAGTTTCATCAGTTTGTATTCTTCTTGCATGAAACATTCTGGGATATGTAGTAAGCAGGTGCCTGTTTCAGTTTAGGAGGAGGAGGAGGCATAGTTCTTTAAGTTCATTAAGTGGATAGTGCCTGCATGGATTCAGGCAAAAAATTGTGCACAAAAAACTAAAGACCACTCACTTTGGGAGATTTTATTACTCTTGCCATAGCATGAAAGGAGTCAGGCAACTTCAAGTTGGAGGGCACATTACTCTCTCATTGGTGATAGATTAGTAGGTTGTCCCTACTCCTGCCATTGCTGGCTTTGCCATTGCACTGCCAAAATGTGGTGGTGCAGCATGACTTCGAAAAGGCTGGCCTTTGCCTTTAACACAAGGAGCATCGGAAGTGTGTGGCTTGCTTTCTAGCTAAATAATGCTTTTACAAACATTATTCTGCTTGAAAACCAGGTGCACCCTCCCAATGCACCTTGCTTAAAGATCAAGTGTTGGGATTTTGTGTTGCTTCATTTCCATGTTTTAACAATGCGGGAGGGACAGGGGCCTAAAAAATTTTCCAAACTTCATGAAATTGTCTGGCCATGTGTTGACCATTGGGGGGGGGGGGGGCTTCCATTTATCAATGCCTTGGCCTGCCCACTACTCTGGCATCAAATGTGGAGGCCTTTGAGATATCCTCATGATTTCTGTATGCAAAGAGATTTTTGGTAATCCAGAATAACATGGTTTTGTCTCTGAATTCTACCCTCATTGTTCCTGCTCAAAACTTTATTCACCTAATCTCCTCTGTTAGAGAAAAAGATCTTTGGGATGGTTGATGTCTCTTGTTACCGGTGGTTCTGGACTGGTACCAACTGGAACAGATGCAGTCTTCTCGGCTACTCAGTATCAAAGTAACTTCCACACAGATTTTCACTCAAATGAGGGTTTATTAACTTTGTTGCTATTTACACTTACAGCAGGCTACTATACATTTATACTCTTTCAGAGTCCATGCTAGAAGCTTGAATGTGACATCAGTCTTTGTTCTCTCAAAAGATCAACCTTCCCACCAAGTGGACACACCTCTTTCCCATGAAGTCACCATGCTACACAGGAGCATAACAATAATACATTTGTTTATATTATGTCTCAGCACATGTCCTTGAAGACTTGTTCTTCCAGGCCTAGGCTTTCTGGCCAGCAACAGGAACCATTTTAAACCTTAGTTAACCATTGCCACATCTGAACATTTTCCATACAAATTAGAAATATATTTTAACATCCTCACCATACACCACCGCCTTTGAATAACTGCTGGCACTACAGACAACAAATGTCCAAACTCCTCTTTCCAATAGTCCTTATTTAGCATTCCAGAGGCTCAAAATACAAAAATGATTTATTAACCAGAAACTGAACATAACAGCAAAGATTACTTATTTTATACATTTAAATCTTGACTGACAGCAATTCTCACATCTCTCACTCATAGCCTTACTAGCTCTGACCTGACTTTAACTAATCTCTGATTAAGGGGCTTGAAGCCACCCCTGAGAGAGCTGGGTTAGGGCCACGGCAACCGCACACCGCAGCCCCAATTTGGCTTTTTGCCGGCCCAAAAAGAAGAGGCAAAATGCCACTCCTTTTTGAGTCAGCAAAAAGATGGCTTTTTCCTCCCTGCTGCAGCTTTATGGTGCTTCTGCAGGGTACGGCATGTAAACGGTTCACTGCCAGAGCGCAGCAAAGCCAGCCCACTTGTGGGCAGCCCGGCAGCTTCCTAGCGGCGGCAGAGCATGCGTCGTGTGTATGCCACGGCTCCAAGCTGCCAGAAAGCTGGCATTTTGAGCCAGTCTGTTTCAGCTCTGACTCTCCTAACATCTCTAACTCCTCCATCCAACTGGTATACACCAATAGTTTTTTTTTAATCCCTTCAAACTTTCAGCCAATTGCCAGTCAATCCCAACATCCCATTCTCTCACCCCTCTCAACAGACCATTACCTTATAACATAACATATATTGCATACATAACTACACTTTACCTTAATTTATCTATTAGGTATAACAACATTTTCTACATAATTCAGGACATCAAATCTATCCCTGATAGAAATCTGCATTTCAACAGATTGCTACTTGCACATTAATTGTGGACTGAGAGAAATGGCTGCACTGCTAAAGTAAGCTTTGAATTGGTGGCGCCTCAGCAACATCCTCCTGTTTCCTCCCCAAGAGGCTCTTAAGAAGCTACATTTAATTCCTGATTTCCATTACTGCTGTAGCCCAGTGCAAAATCCTTTTTGGAGGCAATGAGCTGTGGAGGCTTACATTTTCAGCTAGTATGTCTGCAGAGCTCAGGTTAGCCATCTTGTGTGCTGTGGCTGGTATAGCTAAGTTACAATGGCCTTTTATCTCCTCTGCCCTAGAACATTTGCATTTGTCCCTGGACGGGTGTCACTTTGATATAAGAAGCTAGCTAGCCAGCTGGGGACTCTAGCAGTTATAGTTCAACTCATCTGGAGAGTACAATCTCTAGGGGGCTGACAGAGTGTTCAGAGGACTCTATGTATGTTATATCAGTAATCTCTACAGTAGCCCTGTAAGGTGGGAAATTATTATTGTCCCCATATTATTGCTCATAGCACAGGCTAGAATTTACTGGCTTGCGAAGGGCCACTCTACTAAATTCATGGCAGCATCAGGCATTTAAACATATATCTTCAAGGTGCAGGAGGAGTCTTCAAGAAACATTTTTTCCAATGTCCCCTTAAACCCGTATGTTAGACATTTCATACCCGCATTTGAATGTCTTTTGTCACAATTTTTTTGTTAGTAGCAAGTCATTAGAAACTAATTACAGTAGTTGAAAGCATATCAGCATTCTGGGGAGGTGCATGAGTTTCTTCCTACCAGATTTTATTGGGTGTGTGACTCATTTGGCTGAGTTGTAGCTATCCTGCAATTGGATCTGCCCAGATGGCTAGCTACCTGGATAAACTGGGTTAACGTTCTGTCCTAGGAGGTATAATCGTGATTTTTTCCTACGTTGTTTAGACTGTAGTAATTTCACGGGGCTTAGAGATCCAGAGCCATCTCAGAAAGTTACAGAAAGAGCAATTAGAGGTCTGAGTGGCTGTAATTGAATAATCAAACCATTGAGCATCGGGGTAACAGATAGCTTTCCACTCACTTTCATTAATAACACATTGGTTGACATTTCCATACAGTATCCCTCCTGGTGAATGGCTCTGTGGGAACAACATTACGTCATGATATATCATAGTTCCAGGGGCACAGGGGTGGCAATCATGTTGTCCTTGAGCAACAGGAGCACTTCAGTTCCCAGCAGCCTTGACCAGCATAGACAATGTTGAAGCTGAAGACAATCTAGAAGCTGAAATTCAGCAACATTGGGATGGCCTTACACTCCTTAGCCATGTCCTAGGTACATCATTGGAACAAGACAAATGAGATGGCTTCCTCCCCTGGGGAATGATTGATCCAAGGGAAGCAAAGCTAACACATGGTCTGAGTGATGGAGGAGTAATTTTGGCAGCTTTAATTTTCTCAGAAATTGGAGATGTTTTTGTTTTGGGCTACAATTCCCAGAAGCCCCTCCAGCCAGTATGCCATGTGTCAAGCATTGACCAGAGCAAGCCTAAGAGGAGAAGAACAAAGATGACCAGAGCATGGACTAGAATTGGAGCCAAGAGCAGGGAAGGCATTGCATAGGAAGAAGCCCCGTGATTCAGCAACAGGGCTGCATGTGAGGAGCAAAGATGAAGATAAACAAGCTGCACCTACTACTGCCTTTTCTTAGCCGATTGTCCATAAGTCAGTTGGGCATAAGCTGATCTTGAATCTAAAAATTCGATGGGTTTTGTTTGTTTGTTGATTGATTGATTGATTGTTTTTATGTTCACGCCATTTTTCAAGTCCCTGAAGCTTGACTTGAAAGAGAATTCTTCTGAGATAAGCAGCAACACAACACAAGCCTCTCACACCTTCCCTGTTCCCCAGACAAGCTTGAAGAAAGATTTAGGCCAAGAGAAAGAGAGGATGACATGCTAAGAGAACAAAAACAGTAACAGGGTGAATGCAATACTTCAGGGATGAGGTCAGCTGCTCAAGAAATGCCAGATTTTAGGCAGTCTCCATCTAAAGGGTAAATGTTGAAAAATAAAATTCCAGAGTTTTATAAACCTAAGTCATGATGGGCTTCAGCATGAAACATGTGCTTGGCATGCAAAAGCATCCTGAAGGAACTCCAGACAGGAGTGTGCATGAGTGGTGAGAGAGAGTGTGTACTCTACACCACTATAGATGGGCAGATAGCCCACAATCTTCAGCAATGCAGACAGAATATCCCCTTTCCTGAATATACTTTACACCAGGAGTGGGGAAAGTGTAGTCCATAGCATGCCTTTGGCTCCCAAGCACCTCCGTTTTTGCCCTGACCTACCTCCAACTGCACCCTAAGACAGTGGTTTTCAACCTTTAGTCCCCCAGAAGATTTGGATTTCCTGACTGTTGGCCAAGTTGGCTGGGGCTTCTTTGAGCTGAAGTCCAAAACATGGAGGATGAAAGGTTGGGAACCACTGCCCTAGGAGGGTTGTGAGGGCAATTTTGCAACATGTTTATCACGCTTTTTAGCCCCCCCCCCCAAAAAAAAAAAGAGAGAGAGAGAGAAGTGACCTGGGACTTGTTGGAACAGAAGACCTTCCTGGGCCAGAGAGTGGTGCTAGAGAACATTTCAGGGAAAAAATAATAAGAGAGATGAGGTAGAGGTGCAGTCCTCCAAGATTCCCTGTGTGGGGACTGTGCAGTCCCCTAATCCCCATCATTTACCCACCATTGCTTTACACATTTAGAATTTTTCCGTATGTTTACCTGTGATATGATTATGACTTTTCATCTGGCCATATCACATTCTGGCCCACTACCATGGACTGGACAAGACCACAAAAAGTCCCTGTTTGTAACTGGGTCTGTAGGTCTCCCATGGAAATGGCCTAAAGCTTGCCTGCACCTAACAGCTCATGCCCTCTGTCCCCTGGACTTACCAGTACTCACCAATGATCACCGTTCAACTTGAGCTAAACTGGATGGAGAACAGGAAATCAGATTAACACTGTCTATGGGCCAAACTACTTTAACTGGGTGCTTCTGTGTAACATTAGCCTGACAGACTCATCTGATCTTTGTACTGTGGGGATGAAATGGCAGAGTTTGGATACTCAGCAGGATTAATTCTGCTGCTGAGTTTTTTTAGAGAGAGACAGAAGCAAATCTTGAAGCTGCTTCTGAGTTGGAAGGGAGGCATGGGTGGGTGGGGACTATGAACCCTGGAAGACTTTTCCTTTCTCCTTAGACTCTTAGAGGGTTTGTGAAATGGCAGAATATCTAGGATTTACAGATGGGTGAGAGGAAAAGTGAGTGGAAAAATAATTTTGCTTCCAACTACTGTAGGTGGGTGAGACAGTAGAAAGATAGGATCTGAGGAGTGTATCAGGAATAAAAAAAAGAGCATGCAGAAAAGTTGTGAATACAAATAATTTTTTTACTGTGCCACATATCTGCAGAACATCTGAATAGGACCTTTGTGTTCTCAGCTAGTGTATCTCAGATTTTGGGCAGGGGAGGGGTGAAAACAGGACAGGATGATTCATATTCTACGTGCACATTCTGAAGCACCTAGCTGACCACAGATGGAAACAGGGATCTGGTTTAGATGGATACTTGGTCTGATCCAGCATTTCTGCTCTCAGGTTCTTGACAGTTTTTTTAAGAGGCTGTATGCTCACCTAGTCAGATTAGCCACTGATAAAATGATCTCTACGATAATCATGTGGATGTTTCTTTTGGGGGAGATTACAGCCGCTACAGCCTTTGGTCTAGGGACACTGACAATGTCAGTTGGGGATTCTGAGACACATAGTCCAAAACAACTTCTGCAAGCTCTGTTCTATTATTATTATTATTATTATTATTAAACTTTACTTCTAGAGTGCTGTAATTATACATAGCGCTGTACAAAGTCGGTAAAATTAAGGAGTATATAAAAGCCTGCCCAAGGCATAAACTCTAAGATAATAACAATTAAATAGAGGAATAGATAAAATTACCATGTAGAAAAGAAAAGACAAATTAAAAAAGCCATATATGTTTAGATAGTGGATGTACATAAAAAGCAAGAGGTAAGAGTAAGGAAAATGAATTCTTACTGGTGCATGCTTCCTAGCCACCTTGTTTGCAAATCTAACAGCTTTGATTATATGTAACACATTAGGTAACCACTACAGTTCCTTGGAGTTCCTGTTGATCAAAACTATTGCCTCCATTGTTCCCTAGGTGGCCACAATGTCACTATTTCACTGCAGTCAAGGACTGGACATACACACATGCCTTCAGTGGTTGGAGTGCTGGTCTTCACCCAGTTCTGGTTCTGGTTTCCACTCTCTCACTTCTTGTCTCTGGCTTTCACCCCAACCTGTGTCATTGGCCTTAACAAAGACCTAAAGGTAAGTGTTCCATGGACTGAAATGGTTGTCAGTACTCATTGGAATTGATACTCTCCATGTTCAAGAATTGGTTCAAGATCACCTAGTTGGTGATCAACTCTTTGTCAGACTTGTGCAGTCCTGTATTCATGGAATATTTTCCTTGCCCTGTACTGGGATTTCTGCTTCTTCTTCATGGTCTCTGAAATCACACAAATGGGTTATTTCTGCGCATGCGCAGCAAACTCAGAAACTCCTAGAATCTCGGGGCAGAAAGTCATGTAACTTTCTGCAGTCTCTTTGCAACTTTTTGGCGGTAGCCCCGCCCATCCCATATATAAGGCCCCTGGTGGTCCGCCCTTCTTCAGTTCCTTCATTCCGCCGCGTTAGCAGCTCGAGGAACTTGCTGTTGTTTAGTACTGAATCTCTGACCAAAGCCCTTAAAACGGACATTTGACCACGGAACGGACTTGACCGCTCTTTTGCTTGCCGATTTCAACCTTGTCTGACATCTCACGGATTGACCCGGACCGGTAACGTTTCTCAGCACTATGGCTTCTTTCAAGCAATGCGCTAATTGTGGGGTCAAAATACCCATGTCGGATGGGCATGATAAATGTGTCCTATGTTTGGGAGAGGGACACATCCCCGGAGCCTGCAGGCATTGTAAGGCCATGACGGCCCAAGCCCTAAAGAATAGAGACCAGAAGCTCAAAGCGTCTCTATATGAGAAGGCCTTTCGCCCCGCTCTACCCGAGGCCCAGCCAGAGACTTCGGATGCATCTAAATCGAAGTCGGATAAAGCTTCAAAAAGGCCTCATGGAGAAAAACAAAAGTCCTCCAAGGTGGCTAAAGATGGCCTCGAGCCAAGGAAGGCTAGGTCAGTGTCTCCGCCGCCTAAGACTAGGCGCAGGGCCCCTCCGAGTACTGTGTCGGTGCTCCCACCGGATTCGCGACCGGTACCAACTCCAATCCCAGAGCTTGCTTCGTCTGCAGCTCCGCCACCTGAGCCCAGAATTCTGATCTCATCACATCTCTCTGTCCAGTACAAGGACTTGGAAATAGTCACTCTCGGCGAGTCGTCTGAATCGAATCCGAAGGAGAAATCCCGGATTTGGACGTTCAATTATCACCGCAGAGACAGAAGCGCTCCCAGTCGCCATCCCGTTCCAGGCGGGATAGAACCTCACCATCCCGCTCTAGACGGGACAGAGCTTCACCATCCCGTTCCAGACGGGATAGATTTCCACCTCTGCCGAGAGATAGAGCCACTCTGGGAACGGAAGCTGACGAAGCCCTGGAGAGGGATCGTCGTGGCAGCCCCCCTGTGGAGGACTACTAACCGGATAGGGCATTATTTGACACCTATCCGGACTTGCTCTATGACTACCACACCGGCCAATACCTGTTACCGGTAGACGCAGACCACCTCTGCCGCAACGTCCCGGGTCCTACAAGAGTGAGGCCTCACTCTCCTCAACACCATGACATGGTAGAGACAGTCACACGTCGCTCCGTTACGAGAGACCCGTCACCGATAAGCCGCAGGGACAGTAGATCCCCTTCTGCTTCACGCTCTGGTTCAGGCTCCCCATCTGTCCAGCTATACGCAGAGCAGTCCCTAGCTTTTGGGGAACCAGATGCCCCGTCACCAACGGATGATGTCCGCTCTTTTGCTGATAAGGTGATCAGAATGGCAGATGCTCTCAAACTCAAGGTCGCCCACCGTGAAGACGATGGACTCGATCCGGTGGAACGTCGGATTCACGGTTGTGCTCCTGCTCCACCATCCCTGGCCTTTCTTCCATCCCTAGAGAAGATTGCCAAGAGGTCATGGGATACACCGGCATCCATCTCCTCTACTTTGAGAAAAATAGAGAACCTCTATAGGGTCACCCCTTCAGGGCCGTCTTGGCTGTTTAATCATCCTAAACCCAATTCAGCCATTGTGGAAGGCTCCCAAACCTCTTTTGTGGCTCGTCCCTCCTCATCCCCCATGGATAAGGAGAGTAGGAAAATCGACGGCTTGGCGAAGAAGTTTTACTCCTCCGCTGCATTGGACATAAAAATTGCCAACTACGCAGCGTGCATGGGGGCATATGTCCAACTCCTTATGGAGAAGATGGACCCTATCATCAGTGAGCTCCCTGATGATAAAAAGAGGATCATGTCCGCCATCCGGAATGAGGTCCATTCTGTGGGAGGTCAGCAGATAATATCAGCTAGACACTCAACTGACTGCTCTTCCAAAATCCTCTCTGGATCTGTAGCTCTTCGCCGCCATGCCTGGCTCCGTTCCTTAGATTTGACTCCCCAGGCCAAGGCGGCCATAGAAGATATGCCATTTGATAACTCCGGCCTGTTTAATAAGGAGACAGACGAGAAACTAAGTTTTCGTTACAGAATGAAGACTGCTGCCAAGGAACACGGCATGTCAGGTTCCTCCTCCAGACCGACCAAACAATGGTACAGTGGCCAACAAAACTGGTTCCATCACGGCCAGCAGCGCTTCCACCATCCTGAACGACAGTTCCAGCCCCAAGATTCTACACGCCAAGGCGGACGTTCCAGGTCTCCCTCCCAACAAGCTCGTCGCCAACAGCCTCAGATCCGCTACCAATCAGGTTATAAGAAGAAGGATTCTAGGGGCAAAAAGAGATTTTGAAGCCCCCCCCCCAGTGCACTTCATCATCTCCCAGACAGATGGCTTACATCCCTTTTATAACACCTGGGCATCCATCACAAAAGACTCCTGGGTCCTAAACATAGTTCGAAGGGGTTATGCCCTGGAGTTCTCTGAGCTCCCCACCACCGGAGCTATCATTACCATCGTCCCCTCGGACACCCTTCTCGATGAAGTGCGCTCCCTCTTGGACAAAGGCACTGTACAACCTTCCCAGGCCCGATACTGCTTCTTTTCTAGATACTTTATTGTCCCTAAAAAACCTGAAGGCCTTAGGCCGATTTTGGACTTGCGTGCCCTAAACTCCTTCATAGCTTACAGACGCTTCAGGATGGTAACTCTTGCTTCTATTCTGCCACTCTTGCAGAAGGACGCCTGGTTCGCCACGCTGGATCTGAAGGATGCCTATTTTCACATTGCGATACGGAACGATCATCACAGATTCCTCGCCTTCACCGTTGGACCAGATTTCTTTCAATACAAGGTCCTTCCATTCGGTCTGTCTTCAGCACCAAGGGCCTTCACGAAGTGTATGGCTCCTGTCATAGCTTACCTTCGTCAACAAGGGATCGTAGTCTTCCCCTACCTGGACGACTGGCTATTCACGGCACCGCCCAGAGAGGCCCTCCAGCACCAGATGGACTTTGCCCAAGACCTGCTGGCATCATTGGGACTTCGCGTCAACCTCGAAAAGTCCCATTTAACTCCATCCAGACAGATCGATTTTATAGGTACACTACTGGATTCAGAATCAGCCAAAGCCTACCTTCCATGGTCCAGATTCCAAACCCTGACGCTCGCCATACGAGCCTGCCTACGGTACAGACATCTACCAGCCCATGTGGTGCAGGTTGCAATGGGACATTTGGCCTCCACAACCTTCGTTACTCTCTGGGCAAGACTGCACCTCAGGCCCATGCAGTCTTGGTTCCTGTCCGCCTTCAATCCGGTGAGGGACCATCCGGACAAGATTCTCACCATTCCAAGAATGCTTGGACGGGGCTCCCATCGAGGTAGTGTGGGGCATGGGGAGGTACGGTGGTAGGAGGGTGAGCCAGCGTTACAGGGGAAGGCGTGATCGATGCGTAATATCTATCACGCCTTCCTGCCCCCCTCCTAACCAAAGAGACCTGAGGGTCGCTCCAACCGTACCACAAACCCTGTCTCTGCTCCTGTGCAATGCCAGGTCTATTAACAACAAAGCCCATATAATATATGATCTGCTTGAGGAGAACAACTGTGACCTGGCTTGCATTTCTGAGACCTGGCTTGGGCCTGAGGGAGAAGCTGTATGGGCTCAGGCCCTACCTGCCGGGTACTCAGTGAAGGACCAGACCAGGTTAGGTGGGCGGGGAGGGGGTGTGGCCTTGGTGCATAAAAACACCTTGCCTCTAACCAAGAACCATGTGCGTCAAACTTCCTATATCGAGTGTATATACTTGACCCTGAAGGCCAGAGACAGTCTAGGGATTCTGTTGGTGTATCGGCCACCCCGTGCGCTAACAGACTCCCTTAACGAGCTGACACAGTTGGTCTCGGAGCTGATGCTGGAGTCCCCCAGGCTTCTAGTTCTGGGAGACTTCAACATCCCCTTCGCGACCAGCTATGTTCCATCCGGTGCGGCTCGGGAATTCATGGAGACCATGACAGCCATGGGCCTGTCACAACTGGTCTCGGGGCCTACGCATTCTGCGGGTAATACACTCGATTTGGTCTTTTGTACGGACATGGAAGTTCCGTGGGCAGAAATATCAAATATTTCCCCCTTGTCATGGATGGACCATTTCCTGGTGGAGGCAAAAATCAAGGCTTCTACCCAGATCCTCCCCGGGGGTGGTGGACCTATTAGAATGGTCCACCCTCGAAGGCTGATGGAACCCAAAAGGTTCCAAGAAGCCCTAGAGGGATATACGGTTGGAGTCGACGGCGACTCTGTTGATGCTCTAGTTGGTATCTGGGATACCAACCTTTCTAGGGCTATACACAGTATCGCTCCCAAGCGCCCTCTCAGACCTGCCTCCAAAAGAAAGCCCTGGTATACTGAAGATCTCCGGGCTAGGAAGCGGGTTCTGCGACGGCTAGAGCACTACTGGAGGAAACACCAGCACTTATCTGACAAGACTCTCCTGGACCACCTTTTGGAGGACTACGGAGAGGCGATACGTGCAGCTAAGAATTCGTTCTATGGTGCGCGTATCGCGTCCGCGGAGTCGCGTCCGGCAGAGTTGTTCAGGGTCGTGAGGGAGCTAACTCAGCTCCCCCCTGCCCCGAACCAGATCCTTGAACCTTCTAAGGCCTGCTGTGACAGATTTAACAACTTCTTCGCGGATAAAATCTCTCAGATAAGTGAAGGTCTAGATGCCAGTATTAATGCAGAGACCAGAATAGAGGTATCCAGAGCCTCCGTGGACTTGGTTAAACTGGATCACTTTGAGCCTGTGAGTACCGAGGATGTGGACAGGATTCTTAGGAGTGTTAGGAAGACGACCTGCTCTCTCGATCCCTGCCCCTCATGGCTGGCGGCTCAGGGGGGACTGGTTGTAACTCAAATGTTACACCGGATTATTAATACATCTTTCAGGGAGGGGCAATTTCCATCAAAATTAAAACCACTACTAAAAAAGCCCTCCCTGGACCCCCTGATGCACAATAATTATCGGCCTATATCGCTGCTGCCATTTTTCGGGAAGGTGATCAAGAGGGCGGCTGCACTCCAGCTCCAATCGATCCTGGATGAAACGGATTATCTGGACCCATTTCAAACCGGCTTCCGGGCGGGTTACAGAGTTGAGACTGCCATGGTCGCCTTGGTCGATGACTTCCGTCTGGGTATCGACAGGGGAAGCGTGTCCCTGTTGGTGCTCTTGGACATCTCAGCGGCTTTCGATACCATAGACCATGGTATCCTTCTGGAGCGCCTGGCAGAGGTGGGAATCGGGGGCACTGCGCTCCAGTGGTTCCGTTCCTACCTCACCGGGAGGTTCCAGATGGTGCAGCTGGGAGACGTGTGCTCCGATGAGAGACCCCTAACATCTGGGGTCCCTCAAGGAGCCATTCTGTCTCCCATGCTTTTTAACATCTACATGAAACCGCTGGGAGAGATCATCCGGATACATGGGGCGCGGGGTTATCAGTATGCTGATGACACCCAAATAATTTTCTCTATGTCTCCGACTGATGCAGTGACCGGGGATGGTGTCTCTCCTCTCGTGGCCTGTCTGGAGTCGGTAATGGGCTGGATGAGGGAAAACAGGCTCAGCTTGAATCCAGAGAAAACGGAGGTACTTGTGATAGGCTCCCCTGGCCCAGGGACGGCGGTGGTTCCACCTGTCCTGAACAGGGTCACGCTTCCCGTGAAGGACTCCGTACGCAGTTTGGGGGTGCTCCTTGACTCGTCGCTCCACCTTACATCTCAGGTGGATGCGACGGTCAGGAGCACCTGTTATCAGCTTCGGCTGATACGCCAGCTGCGTCCCTACCTGGACCGGGGGGACCTAGAAACAGTAGTACATGCTCTGGTAACCTCTCGGTTGGACAGAGCATGTACTACATGGGGCAACCCTTGTACCATACCCGGAAGCTGCAATTAGTGCAGAATATGGCAGCAAGGGTGGTCACTAATACATCTAGGACCAGCCATATAACACCGGTCTTAAAAGACCTACATTGGCTGCCTATCCGCTTCCGGGCGCAATACAAGGTGTTGGTTATAACCTATAAAGCCCTAAATGGCTTGGGCCCAGAGTACCTGAAGGACCGCCTCTCTCTGTATAATCCGCCCCGCACACTCAGATCTAGTAGGCAGCAGTTACTGAAAGTTCCAGAGGTCAGATTACAGAATACCACCAGAAGGGCCTTTTCGACCTCGGCCCCCATCCTCTGGAACACACTGCCTACTGAGCTCCGTTTGGCAACCTCCCTGGCCCAATTTAAAAAGGAGCTAAAGACGTTTTTATTCAGACAGGCTTATTCTTAAGCCTGTCCGAGAGCCCTTTTGTGAAAATTCCCCCTCTGTGAAGATCTGTGAATTCCCCTCTCACAATTCCCCTGTTAGCCATCGTTGAGACATCCAGATCTGGCACAGTTTAAGTAATTGTATTAATGGTTTTAAAGTACTGATTGCATTGTTATTTTAAATTGTATGGATATATGTTGGGAACCGCCCTGATGCTTGCGAAGGGCAGTATATAAATAAAGTTTTATTATTATTATTATTAAGAAAGGTCCAAACCTTGCTGAGATGGTGGCTCCAACCAGACAACATCTGCTCCGGCATGCCATTTACCCCGCCTTCGCCAGAGATAACTCTGACAACGGATGCATCCCTACAGGGATGGGGGGCCCATACATTAGGCCTTACTTTCAAGGACAAATGGGCACGAATGGAGTCGAGTCTCCACATCAACGCATTGGAGATGTTGGCGGTGGAGAAAGCGCTCAGGGCCTTCCAAGGTTTACTCTCCAACAAGGTGGTACTCCTCCTAACGGACAACACCACTACCATGTACTACCTCAACAAGCAGGGAGGTACAAGATCAAGGACTCTCCTAGCCATCACACTCCGGATCTGGGACTGGTGCATACTACACAGCATTCTGCTTCAGTGCATCCACCTCCCAGGGGACGAAAACGAACTGGCGGATCAACTCAGCAGATCCCAGACAACGTGTCACGAATGGAAGCTACACCCAGAAGTAGTCTCCCACCTTTTTCAACGATGGGGCACGCCTATGGTGGATCTATTCGCCTTCCCCAACAATGCCCAACTAAACAAGTACTGTTCATGGGTTCGTGGAGCCGGCTCCCTGGGAAATGCCTTCCAGTTTCAATGGACGAACGGTCTCCTTTATGCGTTCCCCCCGTTTCCGTTAATCACCAGAGTATTGACAAAGATGTGGACTGACTCCACGGATGCGATCTTGATCACCCCGTGGTGGCCCAGGCAACCGTGGTTTGCTCCTCTGTTACAACAAGCCCAAGAGCATCTTCGCTTGAAACACCAGCCCGACTTGCTTTCGCTCCACGATGGGCAAGTCCACCACCCCGAGATGCAATCTCTCCCATTGGTGGCATGGAGGATTCGATCCTAAGATTGCTACCATCCGGTGTACAAAACATGATCAAGGCAGCTCAAAGACCGTCTACCCAGAGGTCCTATGCCTACAAATGGGACAGGTTCCTTGCCTTTCTACGAACCAGGGAAGTTCCACCATCCCGTGTTTCCATCCCCGTAGTCCTGGACTTTCTTATGACATTGACGGAGGCAGGCCTCTCATTGAGTTCTATCAAGTGCTACCTATCTGCCATCTCTTCACACTATTTCTTCAGGACAAACCTTCTTTGTTTAGGGACCCTCTCATAAAGAGGTTCCTTAAGGGATTTAACAACTTGCATCCACCGGTTGTGGACCCTTCACCGCAGTGGAGTCTGGACACTGTTCTGGCTTATCTAGTCTCTAAGCCCTTTGAACCATTAGCTACCACGGACTTGAGACTCCTAACTTGGAAGACAGCCTTTCTGGTAGCTATCACGTCAGCCCGCTGGGCTGGTGAACTGTGTGCCCTTAGGATGGATCAACCCTTTCTCCGTTTTCACAAGGACAAAGTGGTCCTCCATACAGACATTTACCTTTTTGCCAAAGGTAGTATCTGCTTTTCACATCAACCAGGACATTGTTTTACCGACTCTGGCTCCTAATCCGACCACAGACTCTGAGCGCCAGCTCCACGCTCTAGATGTTAGGAGGGCACTGGCGTTTTACTTGGACAGGACAGCTGGTTCCAGGCGTTCGGAGAGACTATTTGTGTGTTACTCCGAAGCCAAGAAAGAGCTGCCGGTTTCACCGCAGAGGTCCTCCAAGTGGGTGGCCAACACCATCCGCCTCTGCTACGAACTGGCTGATAAGCCCTTACCAGATCGGGTTAGAGCCCATACAACTAGGGCGGTAGCAGCATCCTCAGCCTTTTTGACGAAGATTCCCCTCGAGGATGTTTGTAAGGCTGCTGTCTGGTCCCAACCATTGACATTCATCAGGCATTACAGGCTGGACGCCAGGGCCAGACAGGATGCAGCCTTTGGGAGGGCAGTGTTACTTTCTGCCATGCATTAACCTGTGGCAATGTCAATAAATAACACAGGTGTTTGGTTTACATACTTTATTTGTTCTTGATTTATGGTCATTGACATTCCCTCCACCATAAACTACAGCTCGCTAGTCTAAACCCATTTGTGTGATTCGCAGAGACCACGAAGAAGAAGGACAGGTTGCTCACCTGTAACTGTGTTTCTTCAAGTGGTCATCTGCGAATTCACACAAACCCACCCATCCATCCCCTCAGTGTCTGCTCATTTTACAACGCTTGTTGCCGCGCTGTTTGCGGCTCATTCGGAACTGAAGAAGGGCGGACCACCAGGGGCCTTATATACGGGATGGGCGGGGCTACCACCAAAAAGTTGCAAAGAGACTGCAGAAAGTTACATGACTTTCTGACCAGAGATTCTAGAAGTTTCCGAGTTTGCTGCGCATGCGCAGAAATAACCCATTTGTGTGAATTCGCAGATGACCACTCGAAGAAACACAGTTACAGGTGAGCAACCTGTCCTTTTAGGTGTCATGGCTTCATTGGCAAGCACAATGATACTTAAGCATTGTGTGTAGAAGTTCTAGGCTCAATCCCTGAAAGCTTCTGCCAACTCCATCTCCTCCTTATCTTCTGTATCATCCTTTCTAATTAAATATATGAGGTGGAGCTGTACCTCCCCCCCCCCCCCCCCACACACACACTAAGTTTAGATGCTGTTTGAGTCCTGTGGGCATCAGTGGTAAGCACAGCATCACATTGGCACTTGGAAAGGTTAATCTTTCAAGCTTCCTGCTCAGAGAGGATATTGTGCTCCCAGCTGTGGAAAACATGATGAGAAGATGCCTCAGCTATTAGGTTTGGGGTGGAAAGGGAGCCATTTCTTGGTTACATTAAGAAAGTGATTGTAAATCAGTAGGTCCAACTCAGATAGCTTGAAAATGTGAGTCAAGGCAAGGTTGGAAAGTTTACGTCTCCAATAAACCTAGCTGAAAATGCATTCTGAGCTGAGGCCATAATTATCTTCTTTGCCACCCTGAGCACTGGGAGACATTTTTTCCTCATTGGCAGCAAAGGAGAAGTGGCTTGCCACTTTGGAGAGTAGAGAGGGTTTTGTTTTGGGTATGTTAGCAAGTAATTTGCATTGCTCACCTTCAAAATGCAGCCCCCTTCATTGAATCTTCTAAACAGGTAAATCGGGGCTTTATGTTCCCCTTACTGGCAGTTGTAGTGCCAATACCCTCGAGCAAAACCCTGTAACAGATATAAAAACCTGCCCAGTTTTCCTTCTTATGGTAATTCTGTGTTCCAAAATCTCCACATGGCACTTTGCTTTGCTTTCAGTTCTTGTGAAGTACGGAGAGGGGAAAAATAGTTTGAAAACCAAACTAAACTACCAGGAGAAAAACACAGTTCTCAAAATGTCTGTACTTAACTGAAGTGCCTGACAAGTTTAAGAAAAGTAGACTCTTCATTAGTATAGCTGGAAGAAAAGTTTGTGCCTTTCACATCTGTTTCCAGAGTGCACAAACTCTATATCCCTCTGTCCCTGACAAAGGCTTGATATACTTTTCTGAAATATATTAGTTGTTTTTAAAAATATAGCCACTTTGAGGGCATTTTTCTCTCTTGAAATACTGTATCTCACATTTAGGCTGGGATCCTGTTGGTGCCCTACACCACTGCAGTGGTTGGTTGTATTAATAAAATCCACTTTTTTTCAGGATAGTGTGGAAGTTACAGGAGCAAGGCAGGGGAAAGCTGTTTTACTGCCTCTGGAGAGGAAGCTGGGTATTTCAAAGTAGCCTGTCTCTGAAGCGTCTGGTTCCTGGATGGGTCCTCAGACTAAGAAGGCTGCCTTGGGAAATCTGCTATCCTGCACAGGCAGTTTTCCAAGGCAACCTGCCTAAAACTTGTAATTGGCTGAGATGTGTCCAGCTTCCTCTTTGGATGAAGGTAACTGTCTCTGCCTTCCCAGTGTGCCCACCTACTTTTCCTTCTTTTGCTGCCATGTCCATCACTTGAACTGGCATAGCCTAGAATCTGACCCTAGCATCTGTTTCTTATCTGTGGCTAGCCAAGCATATCTAAGAAGCTTATGAATAAGGTAGGGAGAGCACAAAGGCACAACTTCCCCTGTTCTTTACACTCTGAAATCTGGAGTTCAGAAGTACAGTATATTCCCTCCGAACATGGAGGTTCCACTGCTGCTTTTGTGCTTGTCTTTACCAAAGAGCCAGCTAAGCCACTAGTTATTATTAGTTAAAGTATTGCTGGTCTGTTAGAGCTGGTATTAACATCCATTTGGTGTATCAGTAGCACCCCTTCCTTTCCTCTTATATTTCTGGACCATTTCTGCTTTGATTGAGAGTTCCTGTATGGCAGGGAGTTGGACTGGATGGCCCTTGTGGTCTCTTCCAACTCTACGATTCTATGATTCTATGGTTCTGTACTTTCCAGCACATCTTCATCTGCTTTGGTCCCCATAAGAACCATTGGATGAGAGAAGATTTACAACACAATTTTAGACAGTCTAAAGCTTCTGCATGTGAAATGCACATGCCTTAGCAACCAGGCTGCCTCTTTTTGTCCTGTATGCAAAAGGATCTTGTAAGCCCTTTCAGACTAACTGAGAGAAAGCAGTTAGTAGCATATTGATTCATAGACTTAAGTCTACTTCATCAAATGCATACTTTGGGCACATAATGAAACAGCATGGCTCATCAGAAAAGACAATAATGCTTGGTAAAGTGGAAGATGGTAGGGAGAGGGAGAGCACATTACAAGTGGATTGACGCCATCAAGGAAGCTATTCCTAGCTGTCTGTCCATTGGCACTTCACTCCATGCATCTGATGAAGTCGACTTAAGTCTATAAAAGCTTAGTCTCAGTCTCAAAGGTGCTAAATCTCTTTACACACTGATTCAGGCTAATATGGTATGATTTCAAATTCTGAAAGTCTGCCACAAGCAGAATGACTGGTGCAACTGGCATTTGATTGGCAGCTTCATTCTCATAGCCAGTGAATGAGCTGGTGAGCATTTTTAAATCTACCATTTCAGAATGTTGGCAGCTGCACAACTTGACTAAACTTTCCTCAGATATAGGAAACCAGTAGGTCAGGGAAAACATTTTGTCCACCACACCTAGTTGTAAGGGAGTTTGCCTTCTCGTCTGAGCTCTGTGATTGCTTCACTTTCCATCATCATCATCATCATCATCAGAAACTTCCTGAAAGTAGTTGTGCTTGTGCTTGGGTAGCTGGTAAAGCAACCCAGTAGAAGAGAACTTGGATGAGGAAGATGGAGCTTGTGGCATTTGGGCTGGCAGTGGAACAGAGGAAAGAGATGCTAGTGAAAGTTATGGGAAGAGCAGAAGACTGCATACAGCAATATGGTCACTGTTCTTAGAAACCTATTTTATAATGTTTTTTCTTATGCTCTACCCTTTAGAAGATGTGGTTTCCACCTTTCTGAGCATTAGTTCTGCAGCCCAGTAGAGTTGGAAACTTGGTTTGTGTTTTTTAAGCCTGACATTCTCAAGATACTGAATTTGGTAGCCAGTACCAAATTGATTGCTTTCTGTATGCACAACCCTGCTGTAGAAGGTGGCTTGTCCACTTGTAGCTTGAAATGTAAAAGCAAGGAAACGAAGCAGAGAGTAAACAATATGCTGTACCATGCGGGAGCTAGAGAAAGTAAAGATGCCTCACCAGGCTAAATTGCCTGCTAATGGAATAATGATGTTCCAGAGGAGCATGCACACCCGCTGATGACTCCAAAGCTTCCGGAGAGTGCTGGAGGAAGCGTTTATGCATTACGTGATTTGTGTGCGTCTCCCCACAAGCACACACCGCATGAGGTCTGCCACAAGCCTCTTAACAGTACTCTCAGAACTGTCTTCCTTTTGCAGATGCCAAAAGTGCAGTACAGATCTAACGTCAAGCCCTCCACCTTTGCCTACCCAGCCCCTTTGGAGGTGCCGAAAGAGAAGGAGAAGGAAAAGGTGGGTGTACCACTGTCATGTTTGCCTCTGGCATTGGCAAAAAAACCCAAAACACACACACACATCACAGCAAGATGTCCAGGAACCAGCTAGGGCTTTGTTGGCATCTAGTACAAGCTCCTTTGCTACCGATTGGCCTCTCTAGCCACTCTGATGTGTTCAGCTTTCTCATGGGCTTTTACAAACATTGGCTGAAATCCTATTTTGCAGAGTGTAGCTTAAAATTCAAAGAGGGAACTATATTACATATGTCCTCTCAGTTCCCTCCCAGACTCACTCTTGAGTCACTGAAGGCATTTAGTGGATGTTGGAGAGTGAAGGGGATTTTAAAAGCGTCTGGCTACGTCTGCATAATCAGGCACAGAACTATGACATTATCTGCCTTGGTCTGTCAGTATTTTCTGGAGGTCCCAGCTGATGATGTCATTGAATCATGCCTGGCTATGGGACATGGCCACACTTCTCTGATTCCCCCTACTATTCTCCATCAACCTCTAAATGGCCGTGGAGTGAGGTTATCAGTGAAATGGGAGATGGAGGGTGATGCATTGATTGTTGTAGAGAGGAGAATACCAACCTCGGCAGTAACCAAAACCAGATATATGCAGGCATGCATTACACTCTTGTGTATGTCACTAATAGGATATCAGCCATAACATGTTAGCTAACCCAAGTTTGCAGCAAACAGGTGTACATGGTGGTGGTGGAACCAGGCAACCCTGAATCCTTGGTGAGTGTCCCACTCGTTCCAAACATCATAAAATCAAATAAACAAAACAGCTTCATTTATATATCACTTCATACCAAACTAGCAATGTCTAAGCGGTTTACAACTGTAAGTTAATTGCCCCCAACAAGCTGGGTCTTCATTTTAGCTCCCTTCTCAGAAGGATGCAAACCTGAGTCAAGCTTGAGCCCTTTTTGCTGGTATTGAACTCGCAACCTTATGGTTTTGAGTGAGTGGCTGCATTACAGGCATTTAACCACTGTGCCACCAGAGTTATAACAGACTTAAACGGCCATGTATTCCCACATCACTTGTTTCATTTACCCACTGCATTTGAACTTTGATGAAGACAATACATGTCTCTTTAAAGAAACAGAACAGTAAACTGCAAATTGACCCTGAAAGCAGCTCAAAGTATTGAATATTGATAGGACACAAATGGTACTGAGCTGATGCAGGTGTTTTTAATGGGCTTTTGCATCCTATATGACTCTGTATTCAACATTTTGGCCTATTCTGCACCAGTTCCCTCTGAAAACACAGAGATTGTAACTGCACCCTCCATACTGCACTCTCCAGCAGCTTATATACAGAGGCCTGCCTATTCCTTCTGCTTCTTGTGGTGATGCATAACCATTTTGTCTAATAACCATGGATAGCCCCAGCTTCCTTCATCCTCCATGAGTGCATCCAGTCTCCTTTAAACCTGTACAACCTGGAAGCCTTAACATTTTGTGAAAGTGACTGTTTCACTATATACCATGTAAAGAAGGGCTTCCTTTTTATCTGCCCTGAATCTCCCACTACATTTTGTTATTCCCTTTTAATGTTTGGGTGGTTATTATTCTCCCCATATTGCAGGTAACGATGAGGCAAACTGAAGTTGGAAAGGAGTCATTTGTCTAAAGCCCATGCAGTGATTTCACAGAAGAGAATTGCCAGGGGCCCCAAATTTCTCTGGCCACAGACGTTTTCTCTTTATATGATTTCAGTGCTCTGGACCAGCTTCCTTCCAAGTTGTACCATCTTTGTATTGAGAAGTCATGGGATCATTTGGGTGGCCAAGAAGCCTGGCCTCTGAAGAGGCTGCCAGTTGGGTTTCTGCATGCTCAGTCCTTCCAGTGCCTGGCTTGAGATCACCCAGAAAAAGTTTCACATTTTATTCTTTTTTTCTTCTTTTTTCTCCCTCACCGTATTTTTCTTTTTTTCTCTTGTCCTCCACCCTCCACAATGTTGTGTTACTTATCAACTTTTCAGCAGGACGGTGATGGGTTTCCCTTTGGCCACATTCCAATTGCTAGCCCCAGCTAGAGTAGACCCATTGAATTAGTGGAATTTATGTAATTGTTGACTTGTTATTCAGCAACTGAATTGGTGAAGGTGTAGCTGTTGCACAGTTATAGCAGTTTCATACCATTTTAACTGTCATGGCTATATCCTGTGTAATCCTGGGATTTGTGGATTGGTGAGGGACACAGTATTCTCTTCTGTAGCGCAGGGGAGTGCTTTAGCACCTTGTATTAGAGGAGTGTATGTATCTTGCCAAATTATAAATCCCAGGATCCTGTAAAATGGAGCCATGACAGTAGTAGTGGTATGAAACTGATAACCTCCGTAGTGCAGATACACCTTGAGTTTGCACTAGTTGGAACTAGTCATTAGATTAGGCTTCTGTTTTAGTAATATAGCAACTATGGTGCATTAAGTTATGATATATTAAGCACTCAGAAGTACAGTGGTCTGCACAAAGCAAATCTTTCGTGAGCAAGTGTGAAATGCATCCACATTTAGTTGAGCAATCCTGTTGTGCGGAACACTGCCCCTGAGGCCATCTGGACAGATCTTGACCCCTTCTTCTCCCTTGTCCACATCCTGCTATAGTTGAGCATGCTCTTTGCATGTGCCTCAAAGAACCTTTATTGGCTTGTTTTTGTTGTAATGCCTCAGGTGTCCACT
This sequence comes from Sceloporus undulatus, assembly GCF_019175285.1. Classification (NCBI taxonomy): domain Eukaryota; kingdom Metazoa; phylum Chordata; class Lepidosauria; order Squamata; family Phrynosomatidae; genus Sceloporus; species Sceloporus undulatus. The sequence continues at coordinate 271,168,661 of NC_056524.1, forward strand.
GCTGTCCTGTCGATCACTGCAAAGGCTAAGAAGAAAGAGAAAGAAAAGGAAAAAGAGAAAAAAGAGGAGGAGAAAATGGAAGTGGTAAGTCTGCAATCTCTCAGCACCTCTGAAATGTCTTCCAGGAATGCTCTGGTGGGATGTTGGGAAGACAAGGGACCCATGAGGTCATCCCACCCAGCTTCTGGCTGTGAGCAATCTTGCTTCTGTCTTAGTGGTTCTTTGGGCACTTAATAATGATCTCTGACTCTGTTCAGTATCAGTCAACAGGGGAACACCATTAAATTATCACTATATTAAATCAACACTGTCCTATTACCCTAGAAAGGCATACAGACAACATCTTGGCAAGAGCTGTGAAGGCCTCCGAGAACAGGGGCAGTATTTCCCAGCAGAGAGGGTCCTGTCCTCCTGTAATCTGGGTTTAGCTCCTCCTATTTGCTCCTGTAGGCAGGGACTATAAACAAAAGACCGGCCCCTATATAGGGAGGAGCTAGCCCCCCTGAGCCTCAGTCTTGTTCCTGCCTATGCTCCTAGCAGGATGTTCTCTTCGAGCCAGCGAAGTTTTTCCTTTCTGTGAAAGCAGTTTGAGAGTTTTCTTGGTCTTCCCTTCTTCTCCTCTCTCCTGCCTTTCCCCCCTTCTTTGGTGGTGGCTATGGCAGAGGACCCTGAGAGCATGGGTGAAGGGCCATCCTTAACCCAGGCTTCCCTAGCTCAGGGTCTGCCAGCTCAACAGAGGGAGCTGGCTTCAGAGGGAGACCCATTGGGATGTGTTTGCTGTTGCTCTGCAGCTTCTTTACTACAGCCTTGGAAGCATGAAGAAGACTTAAAATGGCAAGGGCTCCCAGGATTGGAGAAAGGTCTTGGCTTTGCCAATGACTCTCCCTTTCCTCCAAAGCTGCCCCCTTTCATGGTGGGAGCACAGGAGATTTCTGCAAACAGCATTGCAGCACATGGGAGCCGTGGGAAGAGATGGTGAGGGGTATCCCCTCCATGTCTCTGTTTCTCCACATCACCTCTGCCCAGCCTGTTAAGGCCAGGGATCAGTGAGGAAACTGGCCAGAAGTCATGGAAACTTCCTTCCTCAGCATCTCTGCCCAGCCAGAGTTCAGAGGACAGGCCAGCCAAAAGCCATGGCAAGGATTTCTCCACATCACCTCTGCCCAGCCTGTTTAAGGCCAGGGATCTGTGAGGAAACTGGCCAGAAGTCATGGAAACTTCCCTCCTCAGCATCTCTGCCCAGCCAGAGTTCAGAGGACAGGCCAGCCAAAAGCCATGGCAAGGATTTCTCTGCATCACCTCTGCACAGCCTGAAATGGCCAAGGTCAGAGAGGCAAGCCAGCCAGAAGTCACAGGAGAACGGTGAGTACCAGGGGCCCTCTCTCTCTAGCCACCAAAAAACCTTTGCCAGATCTAATGCCCTCGCTCAGGGCAGGCATTGCCATGAGGCCTCTGCCATGGCCATTGCAGGCACTATGCCTAGCATAAGGTTTGGGACTCTGCCAGGAGGGCAGATGGGGGCATTAACCCTTGGTCTCCCCCTTCCTTCCCATCTCTGGCCCCAATGGCACCCAGGACCCTAACAGGTGTGGGGGACCCTTTTGCAGTCTGGGAAACACATGGTGGTGTTGCCAGGGCTCCTGCACATTCCTTTTGAATTCTTATAATGAGATGGTGTGTAAGGAGGCAGAGGATTCCTCCTCTGTGTTGCACAGACACATGGATGTAAAGGAAGCTAGAATTGGCCCAGCAGGAGCTGAAGCTTCCAACTCTAAAATGGTCTTTTTTGGCTGCCACAGAGCATCCCACAACAAAGCACGAAGTGGCTTCATGTCCTCCCCAGAGAGAACATGGCCTCTGCCACCCACTTCTAAACAGAGGCTGGAGGGCCATCTATCGGGTATGCTTTGATTGAGAATTCCTGCATGGCAGAATGGGGTTGGACTGGATGGCCCTTGGGATCTCTTCCAACCCTAGGATTCTTGGAGAGACCACATGGATACAAATCCTCCTGTGTTCCCTCCCCAAAAATTACAACAACAAAAAGGGTTAAACCATTTGTGGATATCATGGGTGGAGAGTTCCCTTCACCCCCAATTGTGTTTGGTTGCCCCAAACTATGGCACTCTTGAGAGAGCAGCTTGAGTGCTTGGCCTCTCCTTTCCATCAGAGATTATCCTTTCTCAGGACACAGACTTACCTCAGGTAAATGTAGAGCCATGTCCCACAGCAGTCCCTCTGCCCTTCCCAGCTACCTATGCAAGTGGGAGGGAGTTGAGGACCAAGCTAGCTTCTATAATGCAGCCAGGTTACTATAAAGCCTGCCTGAAATTAAAAGGGCTAAGCTGTAAACCCCAGCTTGAAGTTGGGGCTGTTTTAAACATAAATAAAACAAAGTGCCCTGTGAGTATCAGGGCTATACTACAGGCCATATGCAGCTATCTACCCATGATTAGCAATGGTCTTCAGTCACTGCTAACCCAGGAGCAGTTTCCTCAGTGCCTGGAAGAAGCTACTGCCCAGGCAGCCTCCCTTGATGGGGCAAACCATGGAGGGGAGAGCCCCCACAGCAACAGGGCTGGGGGCTCAGATTTACAAGAGATACTGGTTAACCTTTCTGGTGTTCATTTTATTACTGTTAGCACATGAGGTTTGAGTTGTGCTGTTTCTGCTCACCCCCTCTCCTTTTTCCAGGCCAGAGAAGATGCCTGTAAACTAATTCTTCAAGGGAGGGGCTAGCCATAAAGCCACTTGATGACCCTTCTTGCCTCCTCATGGGCCTCCATCACTGTCTCCATTAGGTCCAGAGCCTTTTTTGCCTTAGGTAGAACAGCCAAAGACATAGGATGAGCACATGGTTCTACCTCCTTTGTAAGCGCCTCCCTGTCAGATATTTGCAGGGTGGCCACATGGAAGTCGCCTTCAACCTTCATAAGACATTACAAACTGGACGTGTCTCAGTCCGCAGAGGCGTCATTTGAAAGGAGGATCCTCCAACAGATTGGGTTGGGGGCCACAGTCTCCTAGCAGCACCTCCCTCCCAGTTCAAGAGGGCTTTTGTAAATCCCAGATTACAGGAGGACAGGACCCTCTCTGCTGGGAAAAGGAACGTTGGGTATTTACCGTGACACGTTCATTTCCTGCAGAGAAGGGTCCTGGCATCCTGCCCACCCGGGTGCTGCCTGCGGCCTCCGACCCTGCCTGGCTCTTGGTGGACCTGCCTTGTTCTTCTTGTTGTTGCTGGATTGGTATTCTGAGTTCTTGTTTGTTCTTGGACTAGTTTTTTCTAAGGTGTTCTAGTTAACCCTTAGCTGAGGTTACTGAAGTTCAGTTCCTTGATTACCTTACTAGTCGCTTGGCTTGTTATTGACTGAGGCTCAGGGGGGCTAGCTCCTCCCTATATAGGGGCCGGTCTTTTGTTTATTGTCCCTGCCTACAGGAGCAAATAGGAGGAGCTAAACCCAGATTACAGGATGCCAGGACCCTTCTCTGCAGGAAATGAACGTGTCACGGTAAGTACCCAACGTTCCTTTTTCTCTTCTATAAAGCTCCACATGGAAGCGGTGGTAGCAGCCAAGAGCCATTCCTCTTCCCGCCAATGTCAGCCCTTTTGCCAGCTGCTGAATTTTCTAAAAGAGAAACAGACCTGACATCACTCACTCATTCCCATTATATTAGTTTTGATTACTGTCAAGTGCTCCACTTACAGCTGTCTTTGAAGATGGTCTGGAAATCTGCAGTTGCCCCCAAAGCGCAGCTGCCAATTATTGTGCAGAACTCATCAATCTTGTGGCAGCGATTTCCAGGGTCAACTCAAACTGGATGGCTGTAAACCTTGAGAAAGCCCTTAAAAACCTAGAGTAGAGTGGGTAACTGTGAGTCTAAGGGCCCTCAGAACTTAGCTGGCTGTGCCTCTTTTCATTTGGCCATGTTGAAAGGTGGGGGAGACAAACAGAATCATAGACTCCTAAAGTTGGAAGGGACATCCAGGGTCATCTAATCCAACCTCCTTCCTTGCAAGATTACACAATTACAGTACTCCTAAAAGAAGCCCATCCAACTTCTGCTTAATGACCTTCAAAGATGGAAAATCCACCATCCTCTGACACCGTCTGTCCCTCTTTTGAACAGCCCTTACAGTAAAACCATGCTTCCTAATATTTAGGAGGAATCACTTTTCATGTGATATAAATCTATTTGGTTCATGTTCTAGAGTTCACTCCATTTTTTTACATGACGTCCCTTCAGCTACTTAAAGTTAGCTATAATTGTCATCTCTCAGTCTACTCTTCTCCAAGCTAAACATATCCAGCTCTCTTAAGTCATTCCGCATAAGGCTTGATTTCCAGATCTTTTTATCATCTCGGTCACTCTTCTCTGGACATGTTCCAACTTGTTGACTTCCTTAAAGAACTGGATTCCTTGTGCTGGACATAGTATTCTGTTTGAGTCTGACCAAAGCAGAATAGAATGGGACTATTATTTTCCTTGATCCGGACACTATACTCCTGTTAACGCAACCCAGAATTGCATTGGCTTTTTTGGCTGCTGCCTTACTGTTGTCTCATGTTTAGTTTGTATCTACTAAGACTCCCAGATCTTTTTCATATGTACTTCTTTAAGCCAGGTGTCAGTCATCCTGTATTTGTGCATTTAATGTTTCCTCTTCACATATATCTCTGTTGAAATTCATTTTATCTCTGTTGAAATTCATTTTGTTAGTTTTGGTCCAGTTCTCCAATCTGTCATGGTCATTTTGAATTCTAATCTTGTCTTCTGGAATATTAGCTACTCCCCCTAATTTAGTGTCATCTGCAAATTTGATGAGCATGCCTTTTATTCCAGCATCTAAGTCATTTTTAAAGGTGTTAAACAATACTGAATTCAGGTGGCACCTCACTGGTCACTCCTCTTCAGGGTGAAGTGCAGCCATCGGTGAGTATTGTCCATATTCAATCTGTCAGCCAATCACAAATTCACCTAACTATAACACTGTCTAGCCAAAAGTTCATCAACCTGCCTGCAAGAATATCATGAGGACCTTATCAAAAGCCTTACTGAAATCAAAATACACTAAGCCTTTGGTATCTTCTGGGGATGTGCAAGTCAGAATACAGTGGCATAGTAAAATGGTGTCCCTTATATAAAATAGCAAAATCAAGGTTTGCTTTTTTGAATTTATATATATTTTTGAGCATTTTCATGACATGGATGCTTGAATCCATGGATGAAAAATCCGTGGATACAGAGGGCCAACTGTATACTGAATCCACATCACTTCACTGCTCTACCAAGTTTGTAACTCTCAAAAAAAGAGGTAAGATTAGTTTGGCATGACTCTCAGAATCCTAGTCCAGTGCTCAAAACACCATGCTGGCTAACACTTCATCCACTTTAAAGAGTATTGTTTTTCTAGTGAGTCATGGCTCCTCATTATATGTCCAAAGCATGACAGTCTCAGCTTAGTCATCTTGGCTTATAGGGAGAGTTCAGACTTGGTTTTCTCCATTCTTGCTATGACACTTAACTCAAAAGTCAATAGGTAGATAAATCTTGCTTTTAACTACTACTACTACTACTGCAGAAGAAGAAGAAAAAGAAAAAGGTGACCCTGAACTCTGATACCATTTGGTCAGCCGCAGTGGCACAGTGGTTATATGCCGGTACTGCAGCCACAATGTTGTGAGTTGGATCCCAGGGGCTCCAAGGTTGACTCAGCCTTGCAGAGAGTTCTTTGAGAGTGCTGAGTTCACTGATAAGCAGTATAGAAATATACATGCTATTGCTATGCAGCACTAAATAGTCTGTCCTCCCCCATATGCAGGGGATTTGTTCCAGACCTCCTCTCTCCCGCATATGGGGAAAACCACCTATGCTGAAGTCTCATTAATTAGTATGGTGGCACACTCCTGCATGCCATTTCCCCCCTTTCCACCCACAAACCGCATACACTCAAAGCACCATATGCAAAGTCCAAGTAAGACAAGGGCAGACTGTATTTTGCAATTGCTTATTTTGACTTTTTGTTGTGCTGTAACGCATGATGAAGATCGTAGTTTCGCTTTAAATCCAGCCATCTCAGAATAAATTCAGTCCTTTTTGTTCTCTGCCCCCCCCCAAATATCTCAGTAGCTTCTGCAGCAGTCTCATGGTAGGAGCGTAGTTGAACAAGTTTATCCCAAGAGCCCATCCTGTTTCGCCTCACATGCAGGAAGCTATCTGGTTTGCAGAGACTGATTGTGGTGTCTGGAATCTATCAAGCATGGAGAGGGAGACAGAGGATCAGCTATGGGCAGTAAGGCAGCTTCTCTCTGTGCCTGGCCCTTATTTGCTCGTCCCAATGTCCGGCCCTTCATTAGAAAGAAATCCCACAGTTCAAGCAAAACACTACACCCCTAAGCCATGCTGAAAAGAAGAGCAAGGAAATGGTCATAAACGAACAAGGGCTATTTTTAACCACAGCTTGGGGGACAGAATTATAGGATTGGATAAGGAGACTGCTTCAGTGGGGTTGCTTTGAGGAGGGAAGCCGTGATTCCATCAGAATCTAGAAAAAGTTGTCAGGAAAACGGATGGCTGCTGTACACTCACACCTCGTTTTCTTCCCAGTGGTCTCAAGGCATCATTTTCTTCTGGTTGTCCCATAAAAAACAATGTTCCCCAAGAGGTTGAGCGGATCTCTAAAATGCCTCCCGTTTCAACTAAGTGCAATGTTAGAGATCAAAAAAGACTACCTGTCCCTCCTCCCATTAAGCTCCAGGTACCAGTCAGGCAACCTGTGGGCCTGCAGGGGCCTTAGCTGGCATCTGTGTGTATGTGCCTTCAAGCCACCAGTTGACTTATGATGACCCCATGAATTTCATAGGATTTTTTTAGGCAAGGAATACACAGAGGTGGTTTTGCCAGTTCCTTCCTCTGAAAAATAGCCTACAGCAACTGATATTTGTGGGTGGTCTCCCCTCCAAGTACTAGAATCATAGAGTTGGAAGAGACCACAAGGGCCATCCAGTCCAACCCCATTCTGCCATTCAGGAACTCTCAATCAAAACATCCCCATTGACAGATGGCCATCCAGTCTCTGTTTAAAGACCTCCAAGGAAGGAGACTCCACTACACTCCGAGGGAGTTTGTTCCATTGTCGAACAGCCCTCACTGTCAGGAAGTTCCTCCTAATGTTGATTTGAATCTCTTTTTCTGGAGCTTGCATCCATTGTTCCGGGTCCTGCTCTCTGGAGCAGCAGAAAACAAGCATGTTCCCTCCTCAGTATGACACCCCTTCAAGTATTTAAATAGGACTATCATATCACCTCTTAACCTTCTCTTCTCCTAGCTAAACATCCCCAGCTCCCTAAGGCATTCCTCATAGGGCATGGTTTCCAGACCCTTCACCATTTTAGTCGCCCTCCTTTGGACATGCTCTAGTTTCTCAATGTCCTTTTTGAATTGTGGTGCCCAGAACTGGACACAGTATTCCAGGTGGGGCCTGACCAAAGTAAAATAGAGTGGCACTATTACGTCCCTTGATCTAGACACTATACCTTTATTGATGCAACCTAAAATTGCATTGGCAACCTAAAATTGCAAGGGTTTTGGGGTGCAATCCAGCAGCATTTGAAGGGCCACAAGTTGCTGACACCACTTTTTCTTAGCATGGTTCAGTTTCTTTTGTACCATTTGGCTAGGATCACTTGCTAGAATTGTTTGTTCTTGTAGGTACCACACAGTATGTGCTTCCACATTTAAGTTGAACTCTGCTGAAGGATGCTCGTTGGGGTAGATGTAAGATCATGGTCGGTCTCTGAATCTCTGTCCCTTCTTGCTCTTTCTCCTCTTCCTCTTCATTGTTGCATTGCCCACTTACTTCACCCGGGGTGGGAAATCATGCAGCTCTCCAGAGACATTGCTGGGCTACAACTCCCAGCATTCCTCATGATGGGTATGTCAGCTAAGACTGTTGAAAGTTGCAGTACAACAACTTCTGTGGGAGCAAAAAAAGGTGCAGCCTTTGTCTTTTGAGTGATAGAGTACATAGGTCTCAGAGAAAGAGGGTCCCAAATTGGCAGCAGTCATAGCAGTGTGGAAAGAGGAGGGCAGTGAAGACCTCTTGTTCATATTAAGATCTGGAGCTGGTATTTGGGGCAGGTAGATGAGAGTTTAGGGATAGTGTCTAGTTTAGGAGCAGAGAGGTTAGATTTGTAGCCCTCAGGAAGGCTTTTAAGTACTTTCCACATAATCCCCTTCAGCACTGCTTGGAAAAATTTCTTTTTTGTATAATACCTCCCAAAGTCCCACAGCCAGTATGTGGGGTTGTGATCCAAAAAAGGAACGTTTCCAAGCTCAGCAAGTAGGGCCATCACTGCTGCTGCTGCTGTTATCAACCATCATGCTGAAGCTGAGATCATGGATGCCCTAAGACCTCCTGGTGAGTTCTTGATGAAGGCAAAACACAAAAGCTAGACCATTTGTCTCAATCTTATTGTGGTTTTGGCTCCGAGTGGGTGGCCACCGTCATCCAGGCTCCACTTCTCCTTCTCAACTCTCAGGGAATGTAAAGCCCTCCTCACTTCTCGTCAGGACAAGCTACATACCTGAAAAGATTAAGTAGGAGAGAAAGCATGACAAAGGCTTTGAGATATTTTAACAAGGCTGGTTGAAACAAAAAGGCTTGCATTCCAGTCTTGATTCACTAAAGACAACCCCAAAGGACAGTCGGTGTCAGCCAGTTTCTCGCTGCTGCCATCTTTAAACAGAGCTTTACAGCCCAGAAGTTGAATTTGGTCTGGACCAGCATAAAAATATGACTCGCATCCAGCTGGTGTTTTATGAACATATAGGTTCCCTTCCACATTATTATTATTATTATTATTATTATTATTATTATTATTATTATTAACCTTTATTTATAAAGCGCAGTAAATTTACACAGCGCTGTACATACAATCTTTTTAATTGGATGGTTCCCTGCCCTCAGGCTTACAATCTAGAAAGACACGACACAGAAGGAGTGGTGGTGGGGAAGGGGCCTCTCTAGTAGGATAATACATATAAAATGCATAGCAATACAGGAAATAATTCAATAAAACAGACAACAAAAGAACATCAAATAGCAAGTGACAATTATGCAATACCTGGGAACGCTGCCCTGAACAGAATGGTCTTCAACTTCGTTTTGAAGCTGGTTAAAGAAGTGATGACTCTTGCTCGCGGGGGAAGAAGGTTCCAGGAGTGAGGGGCAGCGAGTGAAAAGGGGCGAATCCAGGATGGGACAGAGGAAATCCTGGGCTGTGACAGCAGGCCTTGACTACCAGAACGGAGGGCCCTAGTGGGAAGGTGAGGAGAAAGAAGGTCTGATAAGTAAGGAGGGGCCAGCCCATGGAGGGCTTTAAATGTCGACAGCAGGAGCTTATACTGAATGCGGAAAGGGAGAGGGAGCCAATGAAGGGATGCCAACACAGGAGAGATGTGGTCAGAGCGGTGGGTGGAAGTGATAATGCGTGCAGCTGAATGCTGAACAGAGATTAAAGGACGGAGTTGAGAGAGAGGAAGCCCAGCCAGGAGGACGTTACAGTAATCAAGTCGTGAGATCACTAGGGCATGGACCAGGATCTTGGCAATAGAGGTGGAGAGATATGGTCGGATTTTGGCAATATTATACAAAAAGAATCTACAAGCCTTGGCTGTGGTCTGGATCTGAGGGATACACAACAGAGAAGAGTCAAAGATAAAACCAAGACTCTGGGCTTGCTGGACTGGTTGAATAGAAATGTTGTCCGCAGAGAAAGAAAAGGAGAGTTGAAGGGTGGGCTTAGGAGGAAAGACAAGAAGCTCTGTCTTGGACATGTTGAGCTTCAAACGCCGATGGTGCATCCACTGCGAGACAGCTGTGAGGCAAGATGAGACTTGCTGTTCAAGCCTTGGAGAAAGTTCAGGGGTGGAAAGATATAACTGGGTGTCATCGGCATAGAGATGGTAGGAAAAACCAAAAGAGCTAATGAGTTTACCTAAAGACAGTGTAGCTCTGCTTTTTTTCACCATTGTACAATGTCTATATTCAGCTCACAATTGCTTAAGCAGAGTTGCACAGATGTAACTCTTGCACATGCAGCTGCATGTTCTTGGATAGTGCATAGCTGCTACTCAGTGCCTTCAGTATACCCCTTGATTCACTGGTACTGTGGAAGCAGTAGTCTCTATTGGACATACGCAACTGATTGTACAGTGTGAATATTCAGGAGAAGAGTGGTGTAGTGCAACCACCACTTTAACTGCATGAGTGTAGATTTATGATACACCACCACAATATGGAATTTCTCTTTCTATTGCTATGTCTAGTTTTGGGCACCACAGTTCAAGAGAGATATTGACAAGCTAGAGCTTGTCCAGAAGAGGGAGACCAAAATGGTGAAAGATTTGGAAACCATGCCTTATGAGGAGAGACTTAGGGAGCTGAGTATGTTTAGCTTGGACAAGAGAAGGTTAAGAGGGGACGTGATAGCCCTGTTTAAATATTTGAAGTGGTGTCATATTGAGGATGGAGCAAGTTTGTTTTCTGCTGCTCTAGAGACTAGGACCCAGAGCGATGAATTCCACCTCAACCTTAGGAAGAACTTCTCGACAGTAAGAGCTGTTTGACAATGGAATACAATGCTGCCTCAGAGAATGATGGTGTTTTTTTCTTTGAGGTTTTTTAAATAGAGGCTGCATGGTCTGTTGCGAACGTTTGATTGGGTTGTCCTGCATGGCAGAATGGGGTTGAACTGGATGGCCCTTGAAGTACCTTCCAACTCTAGGATTCTGTTATTGTTTACAGCAAGCCATTAGGATTCCCTGCCTTTCCTGCTTTTAATTCTTAGAAATATGGTGCTATCAAAGAGAGAACACCTGAACAGTATATTCACATAGAGTAGCAACAACCCTGTACCCACATGCTTGTCAGTTGCTGTAGCTGCTAGTACTGCATTCCTGGCTGCCACATTGTGCCCATGTGCCTTGGAAGCAGGCTGGCTACAACCAGAATGCCACTGTGCCCCATGAGACAGGGAAGGGAAGGAATGGCAGCACTGTAGGAGAGGTTCAGCCAGATCTGGGGGTTGGCCATTAAGAATATGGCAAGCAAGGAGCTGGGATGAGGTCAAATCCTGGCATTGTGAATATGAATGTTTATGAGGAAATGTTCCTGTCCTTTATTTACATTAACTTGTGGCCTGTTTGGTTTATTTCATTTCTCTGTGCCTAAATAGGATGAAACAGAGAAGAAGGAAGAGAAGGAAAAGAAGAAAGAGCCTGAGCCGTCTTTTCAGATCCTTGATAATCCAGCCCGGGTGATGCCTGCCCAGCTCAAGGTCCTCACAATGCCAGAGAGTTGCCGATACCAGCCTTTCAAACCTGTAAGTCCAGCTCGCCACTGGCAGCCTCTTTCATACCACAGAATATGGATCAGTTTTTATAACTTGAGACAATTAAATCAGGGGGTTCCTTACTGGACGGCACCAAGGGGGAGCAGGGAGGCCTGGTGCAGCTAGCCTCAAAATGTTGGTCCTTGAGGCAGGAAATCCCACTGCTGGTATCATCTGTTGACAAGAGACAGTTTAAGAATAGCAAAATTCCAAGTTCTGAATTTATGGGCATCAAAATGTTTGGGACCATCTCTGGGGAATACCCTGGCAGGCTGTCATCCTGTTCCTGGCTCCATTCAAGCCAGATCTGTCTACTGGCCGCACTCCCACTCTGCTGCCCTTAACAGTGGCCCAAATGTGTTACTTACAGTTGGAGAAACTTGTGGCAGGAGGTGGGTTCAGTTCATGCCATCCATTTATATCTGGGATAGACAATTTGACTGGTGTCTCTTTTCTGCCCTTCAAATCAATCTGCTAAAAAGCCAGTTGCAGCCAACGTTTTGCTTTCTTTAAACAGGATTTTCCAAATTTAGTGCTGACTTTTGGAATCAAGACACTATTTGAAGCAAGCAAAATGCTTTCTCTAAATGGGGTTCTCCTGGGCTGCTGCCACAATTTAGCAGTATGACTTGCCACAAGATTTCGGTGGCATGATTTCAGGGTGGGTGGGTGGGATGTCTCAGAATAACAGTCCTGGAGCCTGTATGTGTTCATGGGCCACCTGTTTCCCACCCCTTTGCGCATGCGCATTTCCTTCCTTCCTCTGGTCTCCAACAGCTGTCTTTCTTCTGGCAGGCAACATTATGAAGCAGGTGGTGTGACAGATCCCTTCTCCAGACTGGCCCCCCAGGTTCTCCTTTGGGAACCAATCACTCCCTTTTCCCCTTTTCCCCCAAGATCCCTACCTGGATTGGGTACTTGTGCCTTAAGGTGATCCCTATATAGAATATTGGATATGTTGTTCAATGGGTTCACTTGTGGTAAGTGTTCCTGTCTGTCAAAACTACAAGAACAGCCAGACACAGTTGTAAAACAACAACAGTAAACAGGTAGAAGTTTGTGAAGTCGAAGGCTTTAATGGCCAGCATCCATAGTTTTTGTGGGCTTTTCGGGCTGTGTGGCCATGTTCTGGAAGAGTTTCTTCCTGACTTTTCGCCAGCATCTGTGGCTGACATCTTCAGAGTCTCTGAAGATGCCAGCCACAGATGCTGGCAAAATGTCAGGAAGAAACTCTTCCAGAACATGGCCACACAGCCCGAAAAACCCTCAAAATATTATAGGTAGAAGTTTATTCCTCTGGCTTTTCTTTGTGAACGAAGATTCAGGAAGGACTCATCCCGCGCTTTCTACAAGCGCGTTGATGACTAAAAAGGCTGATCCGAGATAAGTCCAGTTGCAAAAAGCACAGCAGAATGTCTCCTTGGGTAACATTTCCAAGTTGTGATTCTTTCCGCGTTGTCGTTTCTCTTCAAGACTTGTTTGGTGTGAGCTTTCAAAAAAGGCTGCAGCATCATAGATAGTGCGTCTCCATGCCTCCAGATGTAAGGCCTGAGCGTACCATTGTTGGTGATCAATTTGGCCAAGCCTGAGATATTGTTTCAGGGAGTCCTTGTATCTCTTCTTTGGAGCACCCCTCTTACGCTCTTGACCCGTGGCGAGTTCACCACAGAATATTATTTTTGGGAGGCGATGGTCCTTCATCCTAGAAACTTGTCCTGCCCAGCGCAGCTACGTCTTTTATTAATGCACAACCAAATCAAACAATCCCTGAACTGTTCAGTCATTCATGACTTCCCAAAACCCTATTCAGTTCTTCCCCCTGGCTGACTATCTTATCACTATTTCAGGGTATTAATAAGGAGCCCTGGTGGTGCAGTGGTTAAATGCCAGTGGTCTTCTTGACAGTGCTGTGATCCTCATGTGGAATGTGGAGGCAGCCTTGACTCTGTGCTTCCTCATTTCCAGCTTTCTATTGGTGGCATCATTGTCTTGAGAGACACCAGTGAGGATACAGAAGAACTAGTGGAGCCTGTGGCAGCTCATGGGCCAAAGATTGAAGAGGAAGAACAGGAACCGGAGCCTCCAGAGCCTTTTGAGTACATTGACGATTAGGATACAAGGGTACGTAAGAGAGAGGGATTTTTTAGCTGGAGGGCTTGAAGAATTCTACCACACAGCAAGTACTGTGAGAAGATGCAGCAAGGAGGGAAGGAGGGCCCCTCTTGCCTTCACTGGTCTGTTCTTGTGGGACAGTAGAGTGAGGCCTGTTTCTGAACTTGGGGAGGGCTGGAGGGTGAATGTAAAGCCTTCAGAGAGGTTTCCTGTACAGCTTGGCATTTGAGCATTTTTAGGCAGTGTGTCACCCTGCATCCCCCACCCAGTTCAAATGACTGGAACCAAAGAGAGAGGAAGCCCTTTGTGGGCTGTGCCTTGAATAGAGGATGATCTGTCAGTTCATGGCTTCCAAGTGGTTTCTAAAAGGCCAATCTGTCTGCGAAAGGAATTTTGATAAAAAAGAAAAGAAAATGGCACACTCGTTTCGGAGGTGTTCATTCAGAGGAACTCCTTTGAACCACTGATGAAACTGGCTGCTAGCATATTGCAGAAAATCCACTTAGGTAGGAGTGGATTGCGTGTAGCCTGTACTTTTGAAAAGTTTTTTCACTACAGCTCCTTTTTTTTACTCCAGCTTGCAGTAAAAAAAAAAGTCACATCTCCCAGCTTTGCTGGGATCGGTGGTTCTCCATCTTTGATCCTCTCGATGTATGAGACTTGAGTGTATTGCTGGCCAAGCTAGCTGGGACTTCTTGCAGTCCAAAATGACTGGTGGATCAGAGTTTGAGAACCACTGCTCTAGATTTGGGGAAGAGATTGTGCGGCCTTCAGGTTGCAGAACTGCAACCTTCAGTATTCCTCACCAGTGTGTGTGTGTGTCTGTGTGTTTGTGGTTTAAGGCTGTGAGGAGTTAAAGTTCCGTGACATCTGGATGGCTGTATGATTCCTATCCTTCCTCTAATATGCTGTTGGCCTAAAACTCTCATCAGCCAGCTAGCCAGTAGTGAAGAATGATGGGAATTGGAGCCCAGCAATATCCAGAAGGGCACACATTGCCTATTCCTGCCCTGTGTAATGCCTGCTGCCATTCACACTCTTGCTGAATGCTGTTGGGCCTTGCCAGGACTCAGGCTGTAGGATTCTCGCCTCCAAGCTCCCAAACAGAAAGGCATCATGTGAACAAAGCATTGACCTTTTCCCATCTCCTTTGCCCTTTCTCTTCCCAGAGACAAGACCCTTGAGGACATTTGGCCCTGCATCCGATGTCAGAAACCTACCAGGAGGAAGTTCCCACTGCAGTCAGCAGCCCAGTGCATGCCCCAACACTTCTGTGCTGGTTGATGGCAAGACAGTCTACATTTTATGACTGACAAAAGTGTGTGTAAGGGTGGGGGGATTATGCTCTCTTTCGTGTACTGTACTCTTTCACAAAGAAACCTGTTTTCAAAATAAATAAACAAATAAACCCTCATACATCAGTTGCTTTCTCAAGTTATTCCTCGCAGCAGTTTGTGGAGTGAATTTCACCCAGTGACTGAGGTGGCTCTGGGATTCTGACCACTGTAGTCCAATAAAAGGACCTTTTGCAAGGCTTGTTTTCAAAGTAGCATCAGCTTTTTCCCTGGGAGCTCTTGAGCAGCTCTAGGCCTTGAAGAAGACACTTTGTGAGTGTGCATTGTGGAGTTGTATTCAGGTAGTACACTCTCCGTCTTTCACAGATTTACGATTCAGCTTTTTTTCCACTGTCTTGGCACAACCAGGAGAGTTTGGCCTCTGTGCTATGCTTGGCTTACAGGCTTCCTCATACCTAACACGCTCTTAATTTGGACTGTTGAAAGCCATTCCAAGTAGGCCAAAAACTGAGGGCAAATGCCCAGGCTTCTATGAGTCACCATGGGCCTCTCAACTCATGCCTGCACCTGGTGCAGCTGTTTACAGACACAGGTGTACTGCCAGGAGAGAAAAGTTGGCAACTTGATGGTGATGTTAATGGCACAATCAAAAATGTAAAATTAAGCCAAACAGGTGGCAGACCCAAATAGCTTCCCACTGAAAATTAGCAGAAAGAAGCCCATGGAGGACTGTTGCTTTTAGGGTCACTTCATCTTCCCTGAGAGAGGATCTGTGCCATAAACAATTGTGTGGCAGGCAGTCCCTCACATCATTGCCATGTTCCCCATCGCTGCTTAGAGACATTGGGGGAAGCTGCAACTGTTGGTTTTCTGCCTGCTGTGTTGTTGGTATGGCACAGATCCCCTTTCTTGGTCGTAATTGATGGGAGATGGCAACTCTGTGCCAGAATAAAGAAATCTCTTGCATGTAACAGGACTACAATTGTTATATTTACAGAATTGGTTGAACTTGGGGAAGGAAGTTCCTCTCTTTGAGCCAAAACCAGCTGCTTTTGCCTCATCTAAATTGTCTTCCCACTACCTCCCCATTCCACTCGTAAGTAGCAGCAATAGGAGCTGCTCCTGAGTTGTTAAGGTATAGAGGGAGAGCCAGTGTGGTATAATAGTTTGAGCATTGGACTATGACTCTGGAGACCAAGATTCAAATCCATGCTTGGCCATGCAAACCCACTGAGTGATCTTGGACAATTCACACACTCTAAGGGCTAGTGAAAGGCAAACCCACTCTGAACAAGTCTTACCAAGAAAGTCTATGACTTCATCACTTTAAGGTTGCCAAATGCTGGAAGCAACTTGAAGGCACACAGCAAGAAGTTTACAGAGGGGCCATGGAATTGCATAAGGTTACACTGCACTGGTTTGTTGTAGAATTTCAGCCATTATGTCCTGCGCTTGCTAGGAAATGGTTGCCTATTTTTTTAAAAAATCATACCTACAAATTGTGGTGGTGAGGAAGTTTCCAGGAGATAGATAACATAGCGGTGATGCAGACAACTAATGCAGAAAATAGAGTCTCGTAAAATGTGGCTTAGGTGGAAGTCAGGGCGGCTCGTGTCAAGAGTAAGTATCTGCTATTCTTTCTGGAAGAAATTCCCTCTCCCCTGAGTTAGTGGATTTTTTGACAACACTTTACACCACAAGGGACCCAGCCCTTTTTCTTCAGCCTTCCAGGACATCCCCTGGAGATCTCTCCAAATATTTTGTTTTGGGGTACATGCATGAAAAATGCTTGGAATTGGGCAAAATGGCAGTCTTCAAATGCTGCAGTTTTGCTATTTCCCACCTTCCAAACTCTGCCAAAATTGACCCAGATTGGAAATGACATGGTATCACATCTGTCCTGACAAAAATGCAGCCCATCATGGGGCAAAAATTAAAAATCAGCACACATTTTACACACACACACACACACACACACACTGTCCATTCCTGCCTTGCCTTATTCCTCCCTCTCGCCTTTGCTGTCTAAACTCACTGTCTAGCATAGCCTTAACCCTACTTTCTGACTGGATTTTATCCACTAGAAAAGGGCTTTTGGACTGTAACATTTTAAATGGTCTTATTTGTGAGCCTCCTTGGCTCCCTTTCTGCAAGGAAGGCAGCATAGAAAATGATGATGCTGCTGCTGCTGCTGCTGCTGATGATGATGATGATGATGGCTCTTATTTGAATTCTAAAGGGACACTTAGGAATGTGTAGCTCTAGTTTTTGGGGGGTTTTTTTTATAGATTAAATAATTTTAGTTAATTCAAATTTCTCTGCAGGCTACAGTTACAACCTAGATGGGAGGTGTCCCTAACCATCCAAAAAGAAGCTTCATTCAGGGCTGGCGCACTCATTTATCCCGTAGGCTTTAGGCTACTCTATACGGGTGCAAGGCATCTGTGTTTCTCTTTGAAGGTACCCCAGACTCTAGCTGGATGGGAGGCTTAAAAAGACCGCATTTAAGGTCACGCACGCAAGGTGGGCACTTATCCTAGTACTGCTATTGCTGTACATAGTCTACTTCTAGTTTGCTGCAGAAAAACCAGTATTTCATCAGCACTAGCAGGCTCTAGTGTAGAAACAAATGCATTCATTGACCGATTGTTGAAGTAAGAGGGCAGGGAAGGATAAATAGATTTCATCATATGTCTCAGAAAAAGTTTGCTGTCTAGGAGAGGTAATTGTGCATTGTCAACCCCTTAATAACCTTGCCTCTTAAATGCTATTTAAAAAGAGCATTAACCTTTAAGCAGCGGTTGTCTTCTGGAATTTCCTTTGGATGTCAGGCCTCATTGTGGTAAAGATGACTTTAAAATAGAATCATGGCCTAGGATGACACATCGGAGGGTTTTCCTTGGCCTGCTGTTCTGATAGATCCTAGACAGAGCATGAGGTTTTCAGTGCCTTGTCATATTTCCAGCGAGTTTAGGAAACCACATAAATCTTTGGGGAGGGAACCTGTTCCTATAATGATTGTCTGTCATTGCCACAGAGAGATAAGAGGTGTTGATTCAGATAGATTTTCAGGATGGAGGAAAGGTGGTGAGCCTTGGCAGAAGACTGGGCAAGATAAGGGCACTGCCCACGGGGGTGAACCTGCCATCCTTGCCAGCTTTCGTTCTTTCTGCAAAGGTGGTAGGATCCCTTTACCTTCAGACACAGGCACAGCGGGTACAGTGTATCCTTTGCATGAAAGTACAATGATGGGGAGCACATGTAGGAGCTTTGCCAGGAAACCAAAGAGACAACTGAAAATCAGCAATGCTTATTACTCCGTTTATTGCTTTTCCTGAGTTCTCAAATTGCTGGTCTCTTCCCTACAGCTACCATGAACGCTTTGTGTCTGAGTCCAACACATCTGAAGCAGGCATATGTTTGGGGAAGGCCAAGATGGTCACAAGTAGCTGCCTTCCACTGGGTCTCAGCCTTGGGCCATCCTGCATAGTATGGTATTATGGTCAACTAACTGGAGATCATCCAATCTGAAGTCGAAGGCTTTCACAGCTGGCATCCATGTTTTTTTTGTTAGTTTTTCAGGCTATGTGACTGTGTTCTGGAAGAGTTTATTCCTGATGTTTTGCCTGTATCTGTGGCTGGCATCTTCAGGGAAAGATGCAAAACTGAAGACATGGGGGACTCCAACAGCATTTCTTATCTTTCCCTTGCATAGTGTTTTTTAAAACAACATCTTTGCCTGCTGAAGAAACCAACGAGTTTCTGAAGTTAACTTTTTTTCCTTTCCTTTTTGCACATTCTGATTGACATCATCAATGGTATCACCGCAGAGGGTTTCATACAGTATTTTGTTTAATGATCAGCATGGCTGCTCCTGTAGTTTTCACATATGAAATCTGAAGCTATCCAGAAGCATTTAATCCCGTCTATGTTTAGGCTTGGGAAGAGAAGGGTAAGGGCTGACATTATAGCCATGTTTAAGTATTAGAAGGGATGTCATATTGAGGATGGAGCAAGCTTGTTTTCTGCTGCTCCTGAGAATAGGATGCAGAGCAATGGATTCAAAGTACAGGAAAAGAGATTCCACCTCAATGTTAGGAAGAATCTCATGATGGTATGAGCTGTTAGACAGTGGAAGACACTCCCTTGGTGTCTGGTGGGGTCTCCTCTTTCAGAGGTTTTTAAACAAAGGCTAAATGGCCATCTGTCAGGGTACTTTGATGGTGTCTTCCTGCATGGCAGAATGGGATTGACTGATTGATTTGGTTGGCCTGGATGACCTTTGGAGTCCCTTCCAACTCTAGGATTCTGTGATTCATCTGTTTTCCCCCCATAGCCTTGGCCACCAATGGCGCAGGGTGATTCCTCCTCCCTCCACTTTTTCTTTCAATAACCCGTTTTTAGCATGGAAAAAAATCTGTCTTTCCATTCCGCGTAAGGTCCAGTCCCTCCATCCGATTGGGGTGAGTTGCTCGCTCTCTTCCTTCGGCCAGCCACCAATCATCATGGCTTTGGAGCACTGGGCAATTTTTTGTTTCCCTCTATCTTTCCCTGCTTTCCTTTCCTAAATGTTTTTCCAGCTCTCTGATTTATTGTCAATGAAGCTACATTTTAGGAAAACAAACCTGACGGTTCCTGGGCACTGGACTCTTGGCAAGACACGGTGCCTGTTTGGATGGAGAGCTGAATCTTCTGACATAAATACTGGCTGGCAGGCCCTCTGGCTCTCCCCTTCTCTATAACTCATTGGGGGCTGAGATGGGTGTGAAGGACTCCAAACTCAGATTACACCCTGCTTTCCTCCACCGCCCAGTAGTTCGTGGACCCATAACTTCTCAAAGGGGAGAATAATTGTTGTTAACGGCCCCGACTCATGGCAACCCTGTGGAGGAGATGTCTCCAAGACCCCCTGTCTTCCACTGCTTAGGTTCTGCAAATTTGTGCCCATGGTCTCCCTCATAGAGTCCATCCATCTGGCATGTGGTCTTCCTCTCTTCCTACTGCCTTCTACCTTTCCAAGCATCATCATTTTTTCTAGTGAGTCTTGCCTTTTCATGATGTGACCATGACCAAAGTATGACAACCTCAACTTGTTCATCTTGACTTCTAGGGAGAATTCTGGCTTGATCTGTTCATGGACCCATTTGTTTGACTTTTCGGTCTGTCCATATGACCCTCTCCCGCACCCACAACTCAAAAGAGTAACAATCCCCCAATATTCAGCATTGGTCAGTCCTCATCCGGGGTTCTGTTTTCAGTTCCAGAAGCCTCAATTTAAGAAGGATAACAGACAAGTTGGAGCAGGTTCAGAGAAGGGCAATGAGGATGAAGAGGGGTTTGGAGAACAAGACATAGGAGGAGATGGTGAAGGAGCTGGACATGTTTAGCTTGGTGAACAGAAGACATGATCACACTCTTTAAATATCTCAAAGGCTCCACATAGAGGACCAGTCAGGCCTGTTCTCTGCTGCCCTGGAAGAAAGGACCAGGTTTGAAGTTACAGGAGGGTTGTTTTAATTGAACAGGGAGAAATGTAAAGTACTGCACTTAAGCAGAATAAATGAAACGCATAGATATAGGATGTGGGACACCTGGCTTAAGGAGACTTCTACATGTGAAAGGGATCTAGGAGTCCTAGTAGACCACAAGTTGAACCTGCGTCAACTGAGGTATTTAGAATTTTTGGAAGACAGCATTTAGTTCACCGGAACTAAAGTTTGCATAGTATCCTGAATGCCTGCCTATAATATAGAATAGTTTTTTTGTGTGTGTGTGTGCCTTGAAGTTGTTTCTGCCTTATAGTGACCCTAAGGCAAACCTATCGTGAGATTTTCTGGGCAAGTTTCTTCTTGCCATCCTCTGAGGCTGAGAGAGTGTGACTTGTCCAAGGTCACTCAGTGGGTTTCCATGGCTGACCTGGGATTCGAACCCTGGTCACCAAATTCGCAGTCCAACATGCAAACCACTTTACCCTCTGGCTTGGTCGCTCTCTTCATATGTTACCCCGGTAGTACCTCAACAAACTACAAATCTCAGGACTATTGAAGGTGGAGACACAAAAACTGAAGTGGTCTGAAACTGATATAACTGTGTGGTGCAGACACACCCAGAGCTAGTCTCCCAGTAGTTAATAAATTGATATGAAGTTTTACATCCTTTACTGCAGTTACTCCTAGGACATGCAGAGTGTGTTTGTATAACTACTGCAGAAAAAAGTGTGTGTGTGTGTGTGTGTGTTGGCATCAAGATTTGTGTATTCCAACTCCCTTTGCCAGATAGATGAAAAATGACCCTCAATTGCAAACAGGGCCAGTAGTGATAATTCATTGTAAAAGCTAATTTGGGCAGAAGATAAGTAAGATGCTTACCAGCAGCAATTAATGTTTGTTTGTTTTTAACAGTAATTGCTGTTAAAAACATTAATTGCTGCTGGGAAGCATGTTGACTAACACAGTCGTTTTGGGAGAAAAAGCCATTGTCCTTTTGCTGGCCAAATAAGAATCAGATTTCCTTAAACTGGTTATAATTCAGCAACATCAGAACAGAGAGGCTCCCTTGAAGCTTCTTTTCCTTAATATGGGAAGCCAATCAGGAGACTGTCCAGTGCTACATTTGCATGTACAGCTACATTTGACTGTTTTTAATACAATTTAGAAAGTGAGACAGTGTGGCGTAATGGTTTGAGCATTGGGCTGCGACTCTGGAGACCAGGGTTTGGATCCCCGCTTGGCCATGAAACCAACTGGGTGACTTTGGGCAAGTCACACTCTCTCAGCTTCAGAGGATGGCAAGGCAAACCACCTGTGATAAAACTTCCCAAGAAAACCCTATTAGGATCGCCCTAAGTTGGAAATGACTTGAAGGCAAACAACACACATGCAATAAGTTAAAACAGCTTAAACATTTAAAACAGTTAAAACCATGTACATGCCTATTTTGGAAACAATCACTTGGGTCCCAATTTTTTGTTGTTAAGTGATTTGACTTATGGCAACCCTATAAATGAAATCCCTCTTAAGGCACTCTAGTATTAACAGCCCTGTTCAGGTCTTGCAAACTCAGGGCAGTTATGGCTTCTTTGCTTGAGTCTCTCCTTCTTTTCTTATGGCATGATTGTCCTTTCTAATCCATCATGCCTCCTCGGGATGAGTCTAAGTATGAGAACCTTAGTTTAGTCATTTTGGCTTCTAGAGAGAATTCAGCCTTGATTTGATCCAGGATCCATTTATTCCTTCTAATTTGGTGTCATTTGCAAATTTGATAAGCATGACCTCTATTCTTTTATCTAAGAATAGCCCTGGGACCTGGACAGAGCCCCACTGGACACCCCACTGGTCACTTCTCTCCAGGAGGAAGAGGAGTCACTTGGCCACAAAAGTGTCCCAGTTTTCATCTGTCATTGAGGTTGAACAGGCATGGAACCCAGTTTTGAAATATTATGAAAAGAAACGGCGTAAGTAATAATGTACTCATGACAATATGTTTGATAAGATAACAAAGTAAATGATATACTGTATATACTTGAGTATAAGTTGACTTCATGTATAAGTCGAGGGCAGGTTTTTGGGGACAAAATTATGGATTTTGATATGACCCATGGATAAGTCGATGGTAAAATTTAGAGCAGTGGTTCCCAACCTTCCTAATGCCGCGACCCCTTAATACAGTTCCTCATGTTGTGGTGACCCAAACCCATGAAATTATTTTCATTGCTACTTCATAACTGTAATTAGGTGTTTTCCAATGGTCTTAGGCGACCCCCATGAAAGGGTCATTCGACCCCCAAAGGGGTCCCGACCCACAGGTTGGGAACCACTGATTTAGAGCCATGTAACAAAGGATCTATGAAGCAAAGGAAAACAATGCCGAAGAATTTACAACATTCCAGCAGAAATAACTGTTTGTGCTCACGCTAAAGGATGAATGGATGAGAGAGCAGAAGAGGGTCAATGTTTCCAGGACAGATGACACTTTCACCAGGGGATGGTTCCTTTTTTATATATATATATAAGCGTTAAAGTACAGTATTTACATTGATCCATGGATAAGTCGACTCAGATTCCTTGGGTCAATTTTTTTACTAAAATTTCTAGACTTATTATACATGAGCATATTCAGTATGTATGGCTGGAGCAACAAAATATTCTGATAACACTGTCAAATGCCAGGTATATAATTAAATGAAGTGATCCCTCAAAGGATCTAAATGCAGAAAAGAAATGGAAGACATTTTGTGGGTTTTTCAGGCTCTGTGGCCATGTTCTGGAAGAGTTTATTCCTGACCTTTTGCCAGCATCTGTGGCTGGCATTTTCAGAGATGCTGGTGAAACGTCAGGAATTAACTCTTCCAGAACATGGCCACAGAGCCTGAAAAACCCACAAACATCTATGGATGCCAGCCATGAAAGCCTTTGACATTAAATCAGTAAACTTGAAAGAAGTTTTTTTAACATGGGGAGTTAAGCCAATTAACATGGCAGGGATTTAACATGGAAAGTTAACAAATTAAGCAACTTGTAAAACTACTACCTATGATAAGAAATGTTTTTTTATTATGTTTGTCTGTCTTGTTTGCTATTTATATATGGAATAAAATCAAAGGGGGAAAAAGCTGGAAAGTATGCAGCACCCGGAGGGCTGCAAAATTTCGCACCGATGCCTTTAAACAAAGCTGGATGTCTTTCTCACTGCTGCTGTGGTCAATGGCCGTGCCATAGATCCAGCCCACATCATTAGGCCTAATTGCGGCAGAACTGAATCTCCTCTTTTGGGTCTGCTTAAAGGCAATCTTCTTCTCCTCTGGCTGCTGTGCCAGCAGATCATTACTGAATGGCTCCCTCCCCGAGGAGCTGGAAGGAGCCAGGGACAGCGGTGTCCAACGGGGAGAAATTGCCATCATTGCTCACTATTTCTTGCAATCCTGGACAGGACACAAGATTAGGTTTTCAAGGGAAAAGATGTTCCCACCAGAGTGAGCTGGAATAATAGCTATAGGGGATTGAATCCCTCAAAGCTGGCAAGCTGGAACGTGTCCAGAGGAGGGTGACCAAAGTACTGAATGGTCAAGAAACCTCCAAGCCCTATGAGGGAGCTGGGTATATTTAGCTTGGAGAAGAGAATGTCAAGAGGTGATGCGATGCCCTTGTTTAAATACAGTCAGCCCTCCTTATCCACAGATTTTTTTTATCCACAGATTCAAACATCCACCGTTTGAAAATGTTGCCATTTCCAAATGGCAAACTTTCCAAATAGCAAACCTTGATTTTCTATTAGAGACACCATTTAACATTAAGTTTAATGGGACTTGAGCATCCACGGATTTTTGTATCTGGGGTGGGGGGCGGGGGGGCTTGGTCCTGGAACCAAACCCCAGCAGATATCAAGGGCACACGGTATTTAAAAGGCGGTCATGTTGAGGATGGACTGAGCTTGTTTTCTATAACTCCAGAGACTAGTAGATGGAGCAATGGAGGGCTTTAAACAGAGGCTGGGTGGCCATCCATCGGGTTGCTTTGACTGAGAGTTCCTGCATGGCAAGGGGTTGGACTAAATCAAGGGAAGTAATTGTGCCACTCTATTCTACTTTGGTCGAGCCTCACCTGAATACTCACCTTGAAGGCATCCAGTGTTGTAAGAAAGGCAGCAGAACTGGACCCAGTATTCCAGATGAGGACTGACCAAGGCAGAATAGAGTGGCACTATTCCTTCTCTTGATCTAGACACTATACTTCTATTGATGCAGCCTAGAATCACATTGACCTTTTTAGCCACAGCATCATACCGTTGGCTCACATTCAACTTGTGGTCTACTTGGACTCCTAGATCTCTTTCACACGGATAAGTCTCTCCTACAGCCAGGTGTCTCCCATAATCCTATGTCTGTTCATTTCATTTTTCTGTCCTAAGTGCATTACCTTACATTTCTCCGTGTTGAATTTCATTTTGTTAGCTTTGTCCCAGCTTTCTAGTCTATTCTGGTCATTTTGAATTTTGATCCTGTCCTCTGGAGTATTACCTATTCCTCCTAATTTGGTGTCATCTGCAAATATGTCCGGTGAAAGGAGGACGTCTGGTCACTCTGTTGTGGGGGCTTTTTGCAACGTAACTGGGGGGGGGGGGGATTGTCCTCATTTGCTGCTTTCTCTCAGATAGCAAAAATGTCTTTTCAGGCCAGCCCTGAGGAATACAGGCTTCTCCGCATATATTTTCCGAATATATTCTCCATCTCCTGGCTCACTCTCGACCAATTTGCAGCTGGTGTGCATGTGAGTATATATGTACACACGCAAGGCGAGTGCCCGTTTATGTATCTTTCTCTTTGCGCTGGCATGAGTTGCGAGGGCTGTAAATGAAATGAACAGCGCCGGGGTCTATAATGTGACGCTTGAAGGGAAGCAGCTTGGGAGTGAGGCCCTGCAAAGAAATGGGCCTGGAAATGAAATAAATAAAGACAACTGGAGCCCAGTGGAAACTGCATTTACTTAGTCATCGGTTGAGGTGGATCCCGCTGGGCGGCCGATGAGGCGTGCAGGGAAGAATTTCGTCCTGTTAACATTTCTGTGGTTTTTATTAATGCAGGTATTTGCTGGGCTAGAAGCAAATTTAATTCAGGGATGGCTAAGGGATGGGTTTGGGATCGTCTGCGGCGGCCCCCAGAACAGTTTCGCTGGTCCTTGACTTCGTCAGACTGGCCAATCTTTCCCTTTCCTGGTCAGAAATAGAGGGGCATTGCTTCTCCTCGAAGTTTTTTTACTTTTTAAATAGGCAGCTATGGCCGCACTGCAGAAATAATGGAGCTTAAAACTGCTTTAAATTTCATAGCTCCATGCTATGGGATTCTGGGCTAATAAACTCACAAAACTACAAATTCCAGAATTCCATAGCATTGAGTTGTAGTTAAAGTGGTGTGAAACTGCTTTATTTCTGCAATAATGCTACAAAGGACACCCCTAGTAATGTCACTAAGCATGTGCATGGTGTAGTGGTTTGAGTGTTGGAGTGTGACTCTGGAGGCAAACCCACTGGGATTTGAACCCTAGTCTCCAGTGATATAGTCTGATGCTCAGACCATTATGCCTCGCTGGCTTTCACAGTAGTTTATCACACGAAGGAGATCAGGAGTTTATCCCATGAATATCCTGAAAAATAGCATAATTACCTGAAACGATTTCACACAACGTCGCACAAAACCTGCCATTAAAGTGGTCACAAAGAAGCATTAACACACATTTTTTTACTTTTGGGATTTCAGCGACAATGCATTTCTGATATCACTTTTATTGCAATTGTGTGTGATAATCATTCACGCAACTACTCGCCATTTCCGCTTCATTTACGGGATGCTTTAAATGCACTTTAATCTCTCTTTAATGCCGAAATTCACCCCAGTGTGGTAAACTCCATTTGTTAGATGCATACATTAGTTAACAAACCCTCTGGCAGTAAAGCTCCTTTTTACAAAGCTTTCAAAGGCCCCAAGCCTCCTTTTCCTGTCTTCTGTCTAGCTAAATATTCTTTAGAGGCATCAGCAATGAGAGAATGGTGAAGGTGGGCTGGAGAAACAAATATTGTTTGCTTAATTTCTACACTCTGTTTTTCCCAGGATGGGATCCAAGCTGTGGCTTCACTTGGATTGGTGTCACCCAGTGCAATAATTTGTGGTGTCACTTCCATGGCCCTCCTGGGATGAGGATGGTTGTTGTTGTTGTTGTTAGCTGCTTTCGACTCGAACTCAGCTCATGGCAACCCTGTGAATGAGATGTCTCCAAGCCTCCCTGCCCTCAGGTCTTGTAAATTCAGGTTCATGACCTCCCCAACTGAGTCTATCCATTTGGCATGTGGTCTTCCTGGCTTGCTTCTGCCTTCTACCTTTCCTAGCATTATTGTCTTTTCCTTCTCATGATGTGTCTGAAGTACAACAGCTTCACCTCAGTTTTGTCATCCTGGCTTCCAGGCAAAGTTCAGAGTTGATTTGTTCAAGGACCCATTGGTTTGTCCTTTTGGCCGTCCATGGGATCCTCAGCTCTCTTCTCCTCCAACATCACATCCCAAAGAAATTGATTTTCTTCCTGTCTGCTCAGCTCTCATATCCATACGTGGTAATAGAGAATACAATGGCTTGAAGAAATTATTATTATTATTATTATTATTATTATTATTATTATTATTATTATTTTATCCTTACACTTTAGAATTTTGTCTACCGTATTTACACATGTACAAGTTGACCTCACTTATAGGTCTAGGGCAGGGTTCAGGGTCAAAATCATGGATTTTGATATGACCAGTGGATAAAACGAGGGTAAAACTTAGGGGCCTATAAGGAAGGATGGAAAAGGGGAAATACCACTTCCATCCCTCCTTCTCTGGACCTCTCCCAGCCACCTAACACCGAATCCCAGGTGCCGGAGGAGAGGTTTTAATATTGGATTGAGAAGGAAAGCAAGTGGTGTTAAATAGCGAGTTTATCCATGGGAAGAAAAGGCTGCAAATCGGACTGGGAGCCCCTTTCGTACACACACACACACACAGCGGCTCGAGGCACCAAGAGTGGACCATCAGGTTTGCTTGTTTTAGGGCCTTTCTAAGCAGTACTAGTTATTGACCTGTACATAACCCAGGATTTTAGGGTCAACTTTGGGGCATAGATTTCTCAACTTATAGTTTGGTATATATGGTAGTTCTTTCATGGCTGCCCTTCCCATTCCTAATCTTCTTCTGATTTCTTGGCCGCAGTCTCCATTCTGATCAATGTCTGATCCAAGGTATGAGAAATCTTAAAACTATTTCAGTTTTCTTGTTACCTAGGTTGAATTTATGTAAGTCCTCTGACTGTGATCATTGTTTTTGTTTTCTTTAAGTTTAACATTAGGCCTGCCTTTGCACATTTTTCTCTGACTTTCTTTAGCGATCATTCTAAGTCTGTAACGTTTTCAGCTGGTAGTTTGGTGTCATCTGCATGTCTTCGGGCGCTGATATCCCTTCCTCCTGTCTTCACTCCTTGTTCATTGAGGATGGAGGAGAAGGCAGGAGAAGTTACAGGCCCTCCAACTGTCCAGATTTGGCAGAGACAGTGTCAAGAGCTGCCTTTGCCTCAGGAGTTCAGCAAACAAATCTGCTGCATTGCAAACAGTAAAATTTTGTTCCAGAAAAATAAATTGTAGGTGTTAGCAACTGAAGAAGTGCCATCATCTCCAGACATTGGGATAACATTAACATTATCCCACCTCTAAACCTTGCTGGCTCCATCTTCATTCATTTACAAATTAAAACGTACCAACCCCCTCTTGCAAATAATAATAATAACTTACTCGCCTCTCCCCATGGATCGCGCCAGGGGACAACAGCCATTAACAGACAAGCAACATCAGTTAAAACAATCAGTTTTGTCCCCTCATTCCCACAGTTTCCAATACTGTCTTGATCTCATGATCCATACTTTCTGTTTCCCACCAGCAAACGCTAAGAACATTCCTCCCACGCACATCTGCACATTCCTGGCACCAAGCATCCCTTTGAATCACCACCAATTATTTCCACTAGTACAATGCCTCCCATCATTCTTCTACTTAACTAAAACACTACAATACTGAATAAACATGCTTATACAGCCTGCTCCAAGCATGGGCTTGCCATCTGTGGATTTCAGCATCCGCAAATGGCAAGCCCCATTGGTCCTAAGGGGAGTTCATGCACACAGCTGCAGCTGTGTAGCTGTGCATGCACATGTGCCACCATTAAAACCCATAGGACTTGAGGTCCCATGGTTTTTGGTATACTAAGGGCCAACTGTACCTTACAGCAACACCCATCCTATGATGCCATGTTTTGATAGTCAGTCCTGATAAATCCTTTGCCACATCACTTTTTTTCAGATCCTTTAAAAATGGCCTGGTTTCTCTTAGGTATGTTTAGCCTGGAGAAGAGAAAGTTAAGAGACGATATGATAGCCCTAAATATTTAAAGATGTGTCACAAGGAGAATGGAGCAAGCTTGTTTTTTGCAGCTCCAAAGACTAGGACTGAGAGCAATGGATTCATAGAATCATAGGATCCTAGCATTGGAAGAGACCCCAAGGGCCATCTAGTCCAACGCCTTTCTGCCATGCAGGAACTCTCAATCAAATCATCCACAACAGATGGACATCCAGCCCCTGTTTAAAAACCTCTAAGGAAGGAGACTCCACCAAAATCTCCAAGGAAGGAGTGTGTTTCACTGTCGAACAGCTCTTACTGTCAAAAAGTTCTTCCTAATATGTAGGTGGAATCTCTTTTCCTGTAGTTTGAATCCACTGAGTTGCTGCAAATTTAGTTCAAGTTTGTACTTGATTAACTCTTTAGGGAAGAGATGGGGCAGAATCTTGCCCTTCCCAGTAGGCTCAAGCAAAAGGAAACTGATTCAGCCTCACCCAACATGTGTTCTTCTTCATTAATAGTTTTTGCCAACTTGAACACGCTCTGATGTTCCTTGGCCACATGTATCCCTGTTTTCATCTGTGAAATGTTGGAGGGTGTGAAGTTACATCCCTCTCTTTCCAGACGGAGCACACCAGCCAGGAACCCTTGCAATGAAGCATCCCGTCTTGGTACATTGAGCCATCTTTTCTCCCATCCCATCCATTTGGACAAACTAAAGACCAAAGGATCAGCATGAGGTGCTCCCTGGCATGCTGATGAATGACAGATTGGTTTAGTGGTTTCAAGTTACTAGAGACTGTTTTAAAAGGTGGTGTGTTGGTATACTGGTTCTGAATACTTAAAGCACATGCTGCATTCTCCTATTGCCCTAATTACAAATTAATATGTCTATGTATGGACACATGTAGGCCTAAAAAGCCTAAAGGTATCTTGGAAGCTAAGGGGGGTCAGTCCTAGAACTTGCATGGGAGACTGCCAGCAAAGACCAGGTGCTGGAGGATCTGTTTCAGTGTTGTTGTTGTTGTTGTTGTGAGCCTTCAGGTCATTTTATGGCAACCCTATGTTGAACCTATAATGGGGTTTTCTTGGCAAGATTTGTTTAGAAGAGATTTCCCATTGCCTTCCCTGGAGGCTGAGAGCGTGTCACTTGCTCAGTGGGTTTCCATGGTTAAACTGGGAATCGAACCCTGGTCACCAGAGTCATAGTCCAATGCTCAAAGCAAAACTGGCAAAACTACCTCAGGAGTGTTCTTTGCCTAAGAAAACCCAATGGAATTGATGGGGTTGCCATAAGTCAGCAGGCGACTTGTAGGAAAGAATGTGATGTAAAAGATGGAGTGAGCTTGTTTTCTGCTGCTCCAGAGAATAGAACACAAACCAATGGAATCAAATGGCAAGAAAAGACATTCCGTCTAAGCATTAAGGAGAACTTCTTTACTGTTCCACAGTGGAGAAGACTGTCTCAGAAAGTGGTGGAGTCTCCTTCTTTGGAGGTCTTTTTAAACAGAGGTTGGATGAGCATCTTTTTGGGGAGTGCCCTAGCAATATATTCTTGCACTCCTTAGTTGCACTAGATGGCCCTTGTGGCCCCTTCCAAGCATCCCATGTTGGACTGCAGCTTCCAGCATTCATCACCATTAGCTCTACTGGCTAGGGCTGCTGGCATTTGTAGTCCAGCAACATCTGGAAAGCTGCATGATTCCCACTCTTGTTCTGTGGTGCCTCTTCGGTGTTTCAACTCTCAACCCCTGCTACTTAACACAGACATGAAACTAATGAGAGATGTAATTCAGAATTACGGGGTTCAGTGCAACCAGTTTCCTGAGGGTACCAAATAGTTTCATGTCCATCTAAATCGGTGATTCCCAAACTCTGGCCTACCAGGTGTTTTGGACTTCAGCTCCCAGAATCCCAGACCATTGACCAAAATGGTTGTGGCTTCTGGGAGCTAAAGTCCAAAATACCTGGAGGTCCAGAGTTTGGGAATCATTGATCTAAATTGAAGGAGGTTCATCTGATGATAATGGACTGGATAAAGCTAAGAAATGGCAAGTACAAAGATGAGAGACAGCCTTCTGGTTAGTCAGAAGTCAAGTCAAACAGAGACATAGTGAATCATAGAATCACAGATCTCAAAGAGACCCCAAGGGTCACCCAGTCCAACCCCATTCTGCCATGCAGGAACTCACAATCAAAGCGCCCCCGACAGTTGCGCATCCAGCCTCTTCTTAAAGATCTCCAAAGAAGGAGGTTCCACCACTATCCATGTGGCCATGTTTGCATAAGTGGCCATGTTTGCACTAATATGTTTCCTTATGGCAGTGGTTGGACATTTTCATCTGCTGTAAAATCTCCAGAATCAGTCCAAGGTTGCAGAAACCATTCTCCTTTTCAAGACCTCCAAAGAGGACAGGTCCACCACCTTCCAAGGCTGTCTATTTCACTCTCAGACACCTCTTATAGTAAAGACGTTCTTTTTAATGTTTACGTGAATCTCTTTTCTTGTAATTTGAATCCATTGGTTTGTATTCAAGTCTCTGGAGCAGTGGATAACAAGATGACTTTCCATCTTCTACATGACAATACCTTTCTGGCATTTAAAGATCACTACTATATTGCTAAGAGAATCTAGCATGGTTTAGAGGTTTGGGTGTTGGACTACAACTCTGAGGCCTGGGGTTCAGAGGATGGCAATGGCAAACTCCTTCTGAAGAAACCTGCCAAGAAAACCCTATGATAAGTTTGCCTTAAGGTCATTATAAGTTAGAAACAACCTGAAGGCACACGACGACAACAACAAGCTCCCTTTTAGGGTTCCCTGTTTTCGAAGCAAGCTATGTACTTTTAATGCCACATTGCTGGGCAAAGACTTGGCGGGTAGTAATGTATACTTCCAAACTATGAAAAGATTCAAAGATTTTGGAATGTTTCTCATAAGAAGTCAGAAGTCAGAAATGACATGAAGGCACACAACAACCATATTGCTTTTCAGGTCTAATCTGCACTGCAGAATTAATGGCACCGCTTTAACTGCCATGGCTCAATGCTATGCAGTCTTGAGATCTGTAGCTTTGTGAGCTATTTACAGTACCTTCCTTCTCAGAGAGCTCTTATGCCACCACAAACTACAAATCCCAGGATCCCATAATACAGAGCCATGGCAATTAAAGCAATGTCAAACTGCATTATTTCTGCAGTGCAGAATCAGATGCAACCACAAATAGCACTTACTATTGAGCTTCTCTTGCTGTGAACTAAATCTATCCCTCTCTTTCCCCCCCTCCCATCTATATCTATATCTATATCTCCGCTCTTGAAACAGCTTCCATTACTACTCCTTTTTTTGTTTGTTTGTTTGGTGGAAAACCAACGATAAATGAAACCTTGCCAAGAGGTGAGATGAACAGATAGAGCCCATCCTGTCTATTGGTAGTTCCTGATCATCCCAAAACTTAAACAAACGCCAAGAACATACGGAGAGGTTTTTTGTGACATAATTTATTACTCCTTTAAAAAAAATAAAGATACTGGCAGCTGCGGATGTCTTTCTGAAAGCCTCTGAGCTTTCTACTAAAAGAGGCATTTATTCATCCCTGGATTTCAGCAGAGGGGAAGGGAAAGGGAAATTAAAGACGCGTTGTATAACTTAGAGGAGGAAAAGATAAAACTAACGAGCACTTGTAGATTTAGGTGAGTGCAGTGTGTTTTCTTTAAAAAGATATGAGGGTCTCAATTGTGACATCTGGATTATAAATGTGGCAGTGATGGATTTTTTATACGGCTAAAACCCAAATGTTGATGTTTTTCTTCTTAAGACCGTGGCATCTGTGGCTCAGACTACAGGAATGCAACAAAGGTGTTCCTCTTTGGTTTCACAGGTTGCAAGTTGAGAGATCCAGCATGGCATAGTGGTCTGAACACTGGTTTTATGACTCTTGGCCATGAAACCCACTGGGTACTTGGGCAGTCACTTCCCTCAGCCTCAGTCAAACTCCTCTGAACAAATCTTGCCAGAAAAAACCTATGATAGGGGTAGAAAACCCCTTAGGGTCACGTAAGTTAGAAATGACTTGAGGAACAACACAGAACACATACACTTAAGCTGGTCCTTGTAGGGTTTCCAATTTCCCCCCGCTTGGTTGCCCTCCTCTGGACATGTCTTTCTGAACCCTGGTGCCAAGAAACGGGCTTTTCTTCAGGACTGTGCCTCAAAAACCAAGACCGTGGGAGCCATACAGAGGAGATGGTGGTAAGAATGGGAAGGCTATGCAAGTATATGTGCCTTATATGCACTTTTCTGAAATCAGATGGCACTTGTTGCTGATTGCATGCAGGTATAATTGACTTATCAAACTTTGCACCTTTGATATATTATGTTTTGGGTGCAAAGCCGAGTTTGAAGGTGGTGCCATTGCACTGGGTAACAACTGACTACTGACACCACTGTGAGCACTATGGCATTGGTGTATTGCATGCATTGCTGTATATTGAGGCACATCTCACACTGCACATCAATGCACCATGGCCATCGAGCGGCATAATGTCACCCCTTTACTATGTTGCACATCTTCCCCATAACTGCCTGAGTGTAGGTTGCCATATCAGGAGCTCCAAACCGGGACAAACTATAGGCCGATTTTCAAATGTAGGGACACCGTTTTTTTGTGCCCTAGATTTGAATAGGAGCCTCGCTGCAGGGGAGGCTTTCCCTCTGCCTGGGCTCGGAGTCGCTGCGCAGCGGCGGCTACGGAGCCCAAGCGCAGGCGGGAACCTCCCTTCAGGGAGCTTTCCCTCCCGGCCTGGCCTCGGAGTCGCCCTGCAAAGCACGTGCCTGCGGAGCCCACGGGCAGGGAATCCTCCCCCCCCGGGGGGGCGGAGGAATCCCGGGGCCCGCGCGGCGGACCCCGCCCAAAAACAGGGAAGTCCCGCCCCACGGTGCGGATAGGCAAGCCACCTGAGTGTAAGCTGCAAACTGTCTCCATGAGCACATGTCAGCCACATCCCCCTTGGCCTCATGTCTCCTATTCCTTTTCCACCTCACCGCTTGACAATTGTTTACGTGACCTGTGTTCCCTGCATGAGGCCATGGCCTCTGCAGCTAGTATCTTACCTTTATATGGGGATGGGTGGCGGAAGAACGAACAACCTGAATTATCCTTTCTCTGGTCATCCCTTTGCTTAAATTCTGGCAAGCTCTTCGTCTCATTCGGGGAGCAACCTTTGGCAGGGGGCCGGGGCCGTTCTCCCCCCGACCACTCGGGGGCCGAACCGCGGGTGGAGCTTCCCCCTCCAGGGCTGGCCTGCATCTGGGGCGGAGCTTCCCACCCTCCAGGCGGAGCCCACCCTCTGGGGCGGAGCCCTCTCGCGGCGGAGCCACTCTCCGGGTGGAGCCCTCTACCAACGCCCTGCAAGGAGAGAGGCGTGTGCCCGCCCCTCTCCTCCCGGTGCCTTTCTGGACAAACCACCCCCAATCGCATCCAAACACACACCAACAGCCACAGTTTTTGCATTTCCCCTGACTTTACTTCACATGGCCTCTTGCTATTTCAGCGCTTATTCCATAATCAACCCCTTGTTAACAACTTAGCCATGGTTTAACATGGCTAGCATATGAACATGTCAAGTGTTTCACCGTTCTTGGACCAAGTGTAACTCGCAAAATGTTACTTGCCAAGGGACTTTGGTTTTCTCACCTGCGCCATGGGTTGTAAAATCCACGCTATTTACACTGGCCTTGCCTCAGAGGCCTTTCTGATATCAATATCCCATTAAAGACCAAAAACACACGAAAAGGCACTTGAAGTCACACTCTCTTGGCTTCAGAAACAGTGCGTGCATGCCTCGCACTGACTCTATCATTATCATTGTCATCATCATCATCATCATCCTTATCACCACCACCACTATCTTGTCCAAGCAAGGGCGACTTGTCGCCATAAGCACACAAACACACTTGCCAGGTCACCCTCTCAGCTCGAACAGTAGTTGCATGCTTCTCAAGCTGCATCATCATCATCCCAACACTACTCATTGTCCAAGCAAGGAGACTTGTTAGCATTAAACAGCACACAAAACACCACTTGCAAGGTCACACTCTCTCCGCTTCTGAAACAGTAGTGCATACTTCTCAGCGCCATCATCATCACACCTATCATTGTCAAACAAGGAGACTGTTAGCATAACAAGCACCAAAACACACTTTGCCAAGGTCACACTCTCTCAGCTTCTGAACAGTAGTGCTGCTTCTCAAGCTGCATCATCATCCTCATCACACTATTCTGTCCAACGCAAGGGAGACTTGTTAGCATTAAAGCACACCCAAAACCACACTTTGAAGTCAACATCTTCCAGCTTCTGAAACAGTAGTTGGCATTACTCTCAAGCTGCATCATCATCATCATTACACATCATTGTCAAGCAAGGGAGACTTGTTAGCATTAACAGCACACAAAAACACACTTTGCAAGGTCACACTCTCTCAGCTTCTGAAAACAGTAGTTGCATACTTCTCAGCTGCATATCATCATCTCATCACACTATCCGTGTCAAATCAAGGGAGACTTGTTAGCATTAAAAGCACACAAAACACACTTTGCAAGTCACACTCTCTCAGCTTCTGAAACACTAGTTGCATACTTCTCAAGCTGCATCATCCTCATCTCTCACACTATCATTGTCAAATCAAGGGGACGTGTTAGCATTAAAGCACACAAAACACCTTTGCAAGGTCACACTCGTCTGGCTTCAGAAAACAGTGCCTCCATGCTCTCAAGCTGGCTTATTCCTCATTGTCATCATCATCCTCATCATCACACTATCATTGTCAAGCCAGGGACACTTGTTAGCAATTAAAAATAATGCAAATAAAACAAAAAACCCATTTGCCTCGGCCACTCCCACCTTCTCTTCCTCTCTCTTCGTCCTCCTCCTGCTCTTCCCCTCCTGCTGCCCCCTCTTCCTCCTCCTGCTCTTCCCTGCGGGGGGGCGGGAAGGGCCGCGTGGGGCCGCGTGGCGCCCCGCAGGGAGGGCGGGACGGGCTGTCGCGGGGAGCCCCACGGGGAGGCGGGGAGGCCGCGCGGAGCCCCGCGGGGGGCGGGGAGGGCCGCGCGGCGCCTCGCGGGAGGCGGGGGGGGATGGCCCGCGGAGCCCCGCGGGGATCGCGGGGAGGGCCGCGCGGAGCGGCGGGAGAGGCAGGGAGGGCGCGCTGGTCACAGCGGCCCTTCCTCTTCCTCTCCGCCGCCGCCCATTTTGCTTTTCAAAATGGCGGCGAGTTCACGCGACCTTTCCGTCCGGGAAAGGTCGCGCGAGACTTCCGCCGCCATTTGAAAAATACAATGGCACCAGAGCGGCGCGGAAGAAACGGGACGGCCATAATCGGCGGCAATCGGCGGCGGACTGCGCGGCGGGGCCGGCAGAAAGGCCTCCGGCGGCTGGATGCGGCCCGCAGGGAGGTTGCCGACCCCTGGTCTAATTTGTCCAATCCAGACTGCATTTACCATTTCAAAAGTGTCCGATGATAGGAGCATTAAATTATTTTTCCACCGTTATATTCCCTTTTGAGAGCAAGCATGGCATAATGACTTCATTGATGGACTAGGACGATCCAAGTCTCTGGAACGGCAGAAAACAAACTCACTACATCCTCCACATGACCCCATACCCCTTAACCTTCTTTCCTCCAGGCTAAACATACCCAGCCCCCTAAGTCTCTCCTCACAGAGCTTCATGGTTTCCAAACCCTTCACCATTTTGGTTGCCCTCCTTTGGACTCATTCCAGCTTGTCCATGTCCTTCTTGATTGTGGTGCCCAGAACTGGATACAGTATTCCAGGTGAGGTCTGACCAAAGCAGAATAGAGTGGCACTATGACTTCCACTGGCACTATACTTCCATTGATGCAGCCTAGAATCACATTGGCTACATCTATGTGTAGTGCACAACCATGTGCAACATAAATGTGCACCCATATGCAGTGCAAATGGAAATGAATGTACCATGCACACTGGCACCACATGGACATCTCTGCTTCTGGACATGAACCTGAATACAGCCCTTCTGCGTTGCACAATAATATCCATCTGCTTCTGCAAACTTAGATATGCATGAGACACTAAGAGGATCCAAGCCCAAGTCGAATGTATTTTTCATTTCATTGCATTTCCCATTTGTTATTATCAGCTTCCCAGTGGTTTTTGGCTCATCCAACAATCTCTCTTGTTTAAATAGCCCTCTCTTATTTGGTGATGCTACTCTGCACTTTGAGGGCCCACTATTGCTGCTGTCTAGGTCAGTGGCTTTCCCCCCTGAACAACAAAGCTATTTTCCCAGAAATCATCACACTTTATCGCATGCGTCTGTGAGAAACTATCCTAACTATCCATCTTTTTAAAGCCTTGATCCATGTCGCATGTATAAAGCAAAGCCTTTGAGTTTGTTAGCCGCCAAGAAACCCAAGGGTCAGGCAGATTTCTGTGTTTGCAAGGGAAACCATCTGTTCCTTGAATAAACTGTAAGGGACAAAGGCTAATGTCCACTTTGAACAGCGACAGAGTGGCAGAGGCCACAGCCCTGACAGGCCATTATATCTTTTGTGGCCGAGCCAAAGGGAAACCAGTATGGCATCGGACGCTCCACCTCACCCCAGAAATATTTAAAATATCTTCAGCAGATTTATATAGGTTGTTGCTTATCTCCAAATTCCTCAAGTGATATTCCATGAAAATAGAAAAAGAGATAACATCAACTCAGAGAAGGCTTCCTCAATCTGGCACTGTCCAGATGTGCAGGATTACAACTCCCATCGCCCACAGTCAGTGGTCCCAATGCCTGGGGATTATGAGGCTTGTACACTTCATCCAATACATCTGAAGGGTTTCACTGTCAAGGAGGCTTCTTTGTCATAACAGATGATATGTGTTAGGTAACTTTCACTTTAGGATGCAAGTAGAATAGCTGTTGTAGTCTGGAAAATTAGGATGCAAAGGGATCTTTATACCAGCTTTAAGATTAGCTGTGCAAAAGAAGTAGCATAAGCTTTCATAGACTTGCATCAGAGGAAATAGACCCAGTCTACAAAAGCTTATGCTATGACTTCTTTTGTACAGTTAAGTCTCAAAAGGTGCTACAAGATTGCTTTGCATTTAGGATGCAAAATTTAATTGGTTGATAAAAATAAAGGCTAACGACCTGGTATACTGCAAATGTTTTGGACTGCAACACTTTTGTTGTTGTGTGCCTTCAAGGCATTTCTGATTTATGGCGATCCAAAGTCAAACCTATAATATGTTTTTTTGGGCAAGTTTCTTCAGAGGAGGTTTTCCATTGCCATCCTCTGAGGCTGAGAGAGTGTCACTTGCTCAAGGTCTCCCAGTGGCCTCTGCCTTTCAGAATGGCCTAGCCTTCTAATACTGCGTTTATTTACATACCCTTTTCCACTCAATTATTTATTTCGCTATTATTTTTAATAATTATAATATTATAAATGCCTCCAAATACTGCAGATTCCTGCAAATTACCACTGGCTTTCTTCACTCTTTTATTCTTTTCCCTGTTGTTTTACATGCTGCTAATCTGTTTTTGAATTCTCAAACCCTTTTAAAAAAAGTGTCTGTATGGGGAAACCTATTTAGTTTGGGGTCTGCATTCCATTTTGGGAAATCTCTTAGGGCCACATTTCAGGAATGAGAAGAAGGGGCAATGCAATGTGGAAACAATTTGAGCCAATTTGTAGTGGTTTGAGCATTGGACGGACTTCAACTTTGGAGATCAGGGTTCGATTCCCTGTTCATCCATGAAAACCCATGATAGAGTCACCATAGGTTCATCATAGTCAGAAATGACTTGAAGGCACGCAACAACAAGTGCAATGCAGGCGGGACTCCTACTCCTATTGCTATTTCCCTATAAAGCATACAAAGCATAAAAAGCCCACAATTCAAAGCCACACAACAGCTTGGGAAGTGTCTGCAAAGTGTCCATCCTGGTTCTGGGCAGCATCATAGATGGCTGCAGTGAAAGCATTTGAGCCCCTTTCCCCTTTTACTTCAATTACTACATCAGTTTTGTTAAAGGTTATATTTTAAAACGTGAAGTCAGAGGAATTGTGGTGTTTAGGATGGGTTTAATTAAAGTGTTATTTCCCTAATGCACTCATTTGTCTATCTACAATTTTTTGTTTGTTGTATGCAGCACAGCATGATTGGAAAACATGACTTTGTCCTCTTTGCCATGCCCTGGCTATGCCTTCCACAGGGTGGCTTCATTTGATCCAATAGATCTACATTATATGTCACATATTACAAAGAACCATAATAAATACAATATGGTTGGACCTTGGTATCCATAGGGGATCCTTTCTGTGGATACCAAAGCATGGGACCTCAGGTCCCCTTCTCCCTAATGGTGATGTGACATGCACACTGCCATTGGACCTTGTTGTCACTGGATGCTTAAATCCACAGATGGCAAGCCAATGGATAAGGAGGCCCCACAGTAAATACAATACATATATACGGTAAGCCGCCCTGATCGCAGGAAGGAGCGGGATAGAAATATACTTTATTATTATTATTATACCCAAAACCATTTCACAAACAAGAGGATTAAACTGGGGACATAAACAGTGTGATGTTGCAGCCAGAAAGGCCAATGCGATTCTAGGCTGCATCAATAAAAGCATAGTGTCTAGATCAAGGGAAGTCATAGTGCCTCTCTATTCTGCTTTGGTCAGGCCCCACCTGGAATAATACTGTGTCCAGTTCTGGGCCTAGGGTTGCCATAACCCGGTTGCAACTGGGTTTTCCCCGGTTTTGGCTGCACCTGCCTGGTCACGGCACGGGTGCAGCCAAAAACCGGGAAAAGCCCGGTTGCAGCGGGGTTGCTGGGCAACCCTGGGGCCTCGCTGCTCTCCTCCTCCTCCCCCGCACATGGTTGCGTGGAGGAAAAGGAGGGCAGCGAGGCCTGAGGCGGAGGAGGCTGCAGGGAGGCGGCGCCTCTTGGGCGCAGCCGCGCCAACCTCCCCGCCTCCCTGCAGCCTCCTCCCTCCTTCCTGGCCTCCGAGGAGGCCAGGAACGAAGCGAGGCCGCGGCGCTCGCCGGGGTGCTCCTCACCTCCTTACTGGCCTCCGCTGGGGCCAGGAACGAGGCGAGGCCCCGATCCTGGCCTCCGATCGTGGCGGGGCCCAGGCGGGGAGGGAAAGCCTC
Source organism: Sceloporus undulatus (assembly GCF_019175285.1). Lineage (NCBI taxonomy): Eukaryota > Metazoa > Chordata > Lepidosauria > Squamata > Phrynosomatidae > Sceloporus > Sceloporus undulatus. Next base: position 271,208,581 of record NC_056524.1, read on the forward strand.
CTTAAGTGGAGGCTTTCCCTCGCCACTTGGCCTCTGCTCCCCGCCGCGATCGCGAGGTAAAATGTAGGACATAATTTTCAAATGTAGGACACATTTTTGTGTGTCCTACATTTGAAAATTTTGTCCTACATTTTCCCCAGTTTTGAGGTCCGGTGCTATGGCAACCCTATCTGGGCCCCACAATTCAAAAAGGAGATTGAGAAACTGGAGCCATGTGTCCAAAGGAGGAAGACTAAAATGGTGAAGGGCCTGGAAACCATAAAGCCTTATGAGGAGAGAGTGGGTATGTTTAGCTTTGTGAGACATTTAGGCTTCTCTGTCAGAAAGGGCTCTGGCGCCACAACAAACTACAGTTCCCAGGATTCCCTAGCACTGAGCCAGGGCAGTTGAAGCAGTCTCAAATGGGATTATTTCTGCAGTGTGTTTTGGACTTTAGTTATTAAAAATGCTCGAGGTCCAATCCATACTGCAGAAATAACCCAGTTTGAGACTGCTTTAAGTGTCCTGCAGTTCTTTATTATTGTTATTACGCTTTATTTGTATAGCGCTGCAAATTCCTTGGCATTCTCTTGAGAAGCGCAGTTTTTCACATCGATGGAGTCAGAGCTCGTATAATTTTATTTATTTATTATTATTAACCTTTATTTATGAATTGGTTTGTATTTTTAATGTATTAACTTTTAATTTATAATTGTTTTAATCTTTAAAATTGCTTAAGTGTTTTTTTAAATTGTATATTTACGTATTTTAATATTCTGTGTTGTTTTTAAACCGTGTTGTTTTATATTTGTTCTAACGCCTTGAGTCCCTATTTTGGGAGAAAGGCAGGCGATAAGGACATCATAATGATCCTGATCACCATGAGGGCAAGGGATTGCCTTTCAAAGCCCTTCCTGCGCTCCTTGACAGTCTTTCCCAGAATCCTCTCCAACCAGTTTATTCTTCTTCTTATTATTATTAAATATTCTTTATTGTTTGGTTTTCTTTTTATATCTGGTTAAAATGGACAACAAAAACCATTCCGCGAGCAAGGCCTTCTGGGACAGGAGTCCAAAGGAGCCTCAGTCTCAGCCTCTTCCCAGAGGGAATTTCCCAGCATCCCTCGCGGTGGCCTGCCTTCCCCATCACTCTCCCAAGCATCCCTTCAGGATCTCCGGTTGCTAGGAGACGCGCCTGGTCCTCCCTCGCCTCCTGATTGGCTTCCGACGCACCACGTGGCCTTCCTTGCTTCTGAGGGGAGGGGAGGGGCGTGGTTTAGCGGGCCTTCCGTTGCTAGGCAACGACGGGGCCTAGCTTTTACTCTGAAGGCTAAAGGCGCCCAGAAGGTAAGACCCGAAAGCTTGAAGCCTGGCGCCCCTTCTCCAGGGAGGAGCCTGGAAGCCCCGCAGCCCTTCCTCCCTCCGGGGAGAGCGCCTTCTCCCGAGCCCAGCCCCAGACTCTGCACATACCCAGAGGCGCTCACGCCTAACCCTGGCCTCTAAGGGGCTCCCAGAGGGGCCTTCAGAACGAATGTGGTTCTGGCTCTTAAGTGGTTGCTGTTGTTGTGATATTATGATTGATTACAAAGGGCCTTGAGAAACTGGAGCCATGTCTCCAATGGAGGGAGACTAAAAGGGCGAAACCATGAAGCCCTATGAGGAGAGGCTGAGGGAGCTGGAGGAGAGGGTTAAGAGGGAATATGAGAGCCCTGTTTAAATACTTGAAGGGATGCCATATTGAGGAGGGAGCAAGATTGTTTTCTGCTGCTCCAGAGAACAGGACCCAGAACAATGGATGCAGAGATTCCAGCTCAACATTAGGAAGAACTTCCTGACAGTCAGGGCTGTTCGACAGTGGAACAAACTCCCTCGGAGTGTAGTGGAGTCTCCCTCCTTGGAGGTCTTCAAGCAGAGGCTGGATGGCCATCTGTCTCAGGGAGGGCTTTGATTGAGAGT
>NC_056524.1:271210539-271216480 GCF_019175285.1 Sceloporus undulatus
ATGTAGCATATACTTTGACCAGAATGCACGGGTTCCAAGGAACTTGGTGTTTGGCTGACGAATCAAGTCATCCAAAACAACTTCGCAAGGGAGTAGAACAGTAGTAAATAATGTGCAAAAGCCTTTACAAACCCGTATGCAGCTACCGTTACGTAAAGCGACGCGGTTTAGGGAAAGATACTAAGTAAAGAATAATAATAAAGAAGTTTATTTTCTTAGCTGCCTTTCCTCAAGGCGAGGGCACGACACAATATGTGACGACTACAAAATACAATTAAAAAAGAAAACCCAGTAAAAACCAAACAATTAAAAAGTAAAATCAAAAGGTATAATACTAAAAAACCCTTAAAAATATACTTAGAGATTTTAAGCAATTTTAAATCTTGATTGTTTTCCGTTGTATATTTGTAAAGAATGAAAATGATGGGTAGGCCACCAGAGAGATGTGTCTGTAATGTGTTTAAGATGCGTCAGCAGTTCCAGCCGTCTTATCCCTCCGCGCAGGTCACTCCACAGTCTGGGAGCAGCAGATGAAAAAGTCACGGGAACCCATTGCCAGTCTAGTCCTGGCCAAGTTTGGAGGCAAACATTTCCCAGAGGACCTGAGTGGACACAGGGGGATGGACATGAGCAGGAAAAGCAATGTAGGCAACCTGGACCCAAAACCATGGAGGGCTGTAAAGGTAATACCAACCCTTGTTTAATGTGCCTGGAAAGTAAATTGATCCGGAAGATGTGGATGTGATCACCTCGAGATGTACAAGAAACCAATCTGGCTGCCATGTTCTGAACCGGACTGGAGTTTCGTGACTGGTACAAAGGTAGCCCAATGTAGGCGCATTACCGAGAGGTCCAGCCTGAGGTTACCAGTGGCATGCATTACCATCTTTAGGTCCTCGAGGAAGGGCCACAGTTGGAATACTCAGCCAAAGCTGGTAGACAGGTGACTCCTGATTGTTGCATCTAATCTGAGCTAACATTTGGAAGGACAGATCCAGGAGCACTCTCACACTGCAAGACACGTTATTTTAGGGGGAGGAACCCCAACCCCGAGACTGGTTGACCTAATGCATTAGGACTGCATTACAGGGTTGAGCACCAAAGCCCTAAATCATCGTTTGAAGGCATTGGCACAAGCCCCCCAGCATAAGCCTCATGTATCTACTTCCTTCTCCTGCTGGCTGACCAGCAGCAATCATGTGTTGCCAATGAGACTCTGAACATTGCAAGCAGGGTTGTTTAAACCACACTTGGGCCAACCACCACTTTGCTCACAAAGAGAAGGCGTTCACAAAGACCCGAATCTAACCGTAGTTGGGCGGTTCTGGTTTGTTGTAAGCCTAAGGCAAAGTTTCCTATTCTCTTCCAGACATAGTTAAGAAAAGGACAGGAGGAGTGGAAGCCCAGGCTGGCTGCTGAGCACTCCTGATTATTTCGTCACCCGTCGGTATCAGGACCCCTGAATGCTCAAGTGCAAGGATAGCTCAGTCACATGAGAGAAGGCTCGGTCTTTTTTAAAAACAAAAAAAACCAAAAACACACCTACGACAGCTAACCATGTAAGGGAGAAGATAAGATCATACTTACGTCCCCCAATATTTAACTTGGGAGGATATTATTAGTATTATTAGTTATTAGTTATTATTCGGTCTATACGAGAAGAGGACTGAATGTAGCACACCGTCAGGACGACCGAAACCAAACCACAAATCTGGATTAATATTCACTGGAACAAAAAAGGAAATTGAACTGAATGGAGTGGTACACAGAGACAGGCGACTCAACAGTTCAGCACTTTACTGCCTTCACTAAAATGAAAACCCCAGACAGCCAAAAAGGCCTATGAAGCCAAAATTTAGAAAAAAAAAACAAACAAACATGACAGGGCTGTCCACTGAGTGCTTTAAGGGAAGATGAACAAAATGGGATATGAAGGTAGCATTCCCGCTTCCTGGCAAGCGCTTCACTGTCTCGGACTGAAGAGGGGGATGGCTCCTCCCAGACTAGGTTCAAAGAAAGACATCCGGGTGGATCCATCGGTAAAAGAAGTCAGCCAGATCCTTCCAAAACAGAACGGAGGGAAAAAGAGGCGTAAACTCCCAGTTTCAAACTTTAAGATATTCCAGTATCACCGAGAACTACCTTCCCTCCTGAGGTTGCACCGAGGCTTCCATACAACCTTTCCTAACTAACATGATTGCGTAAATTAACGAAACGCTTTTTAAGTAGCCCAGCCCTTAACAAAAGCCAACCAAGGCGCAAATCAGAGCCCTCTCCAAGATACAGCCTCACCATTTGAGGTCACTTACCAAATGAGCACTGGAGAAGCCATTCACAGGAGACTCCCTCTAGCTGTGAAGATAATAGTAGGCAATATCGGGCAATCAAAGGCAGTGCCAGGAAAAGGGCAGGAGGATACCACGCGATACTTATCATGGGTAAGGGGAGAAAGCCGAACATTTCGTGAATCCTAACATACAGTTTATGCAGGACACCAAGGTTAAAGAGCAGAAGTATTTTCAAATTGCTGGAACATAAAATCTAACAATTGCATCTACTGTTGAAAAAAAATCCCACTGCTAACATTTCCAGGGAATTGGTGCCATTACATTTGTTTAGATGGCAAAAGGGTTGTTTTGCTTCTGATTTATAATTCCCATCTGCTTAGTAAATAACAGTCATTTGAGGTCACAAATAAATGTTAAAACGGTTGGTGTAGCTGCACAGAAGAGGCCACCACAGAGAAGCAGAAATGCCTGATTTTATCCAAACCCACACAAGTTAATTTCACAAAAAGGGGAGAGGTTACCTGGATTATGATAGTTTAGAGTCCTTCACAGAAACGTCTCCTGTTTTGTGGGTAAAGGCTTTCTTAATTGTTGGCATCCGTTTGTAATGTTTTCAGCAGTGTCCTCAAAACTCTGGGCGTAGTCCAAATCCGCAATACAAGAAGGTGGCAAGAGAAAAACTGTTAATCGGGCAGTCTCCGGGATTCAGAAATGGGAACAGGAAGAGCCAACAGGTCTCTCCTGGCGACAAAAAACTTCCTCCGATGGTAAGGCATAGTTATTGTTAAAAGATCACATTGCAGAAAATACACATATGAAGGGAGCTAGTGCAAATTATATTACAATACGTAGAAAGATTCATAAATGGAGAACAATCCCATAGATATCTACTCAAAAGTAAGCCTTGGGGTTCAGGTTCATTCGGGCCATGACGTTACCCAACACTGTTCGTTTACATGTCGTAGCCAACAGATGCCATGCTAAGACAGAACTGAACAAACCTTGAAGGAGGAGAAGAGGATAAAGGCTTCCAAAACGGAAAGCTGAAAGCAGGACAAGAAAACACCGAGAACCGATGGAGGGGGGAAAACGTGTATTTAATCTACTAGCCAGTTTTCTCCATACTGGATTAAAAAAATTTCTAGAGCTAAATAAAATAATAGTAATGAAACTTTTATTTTTATCCGCTTTTCTGCGACGAGGCAAATCAAATCAAAGCGGCTCCCAACACATTAAAAAAACCATAAATACGATCTTTAGTTCCAACTAGAACAGATGAAATATATTGGTAAGACAATATTTGTGTAAATTTGTTTGACTTAAACAGTCTAGCTGGCTGGGACTGTTTATTTATTTATTTTTCATTTATTTTATGTATTTGCTGCATTTTTCCCAATGTGGAACCAACTGCAGCTCACAAGGTCAGCTAAAAGGTAACAATAAAAATTAAAATACATTTTCAAATCACCCCATTAAAACCAGCAACTGGATTTAGATCCAAACCTTTAAAATGTAATCACATTTCCCTCTTAAAAATGCAAAACACTTTACAAGTAGATGAAACAGAGAGCCAAAATCATTGTAGCCATGTGGTCTTTTAATTATCCTGTATTTAATATACGAAGTCATAGGATCCCTATCCATCCAAGGAATAACAGGGCAGAGGATGTGCACAACCTCAGCCACTAAAAGAAGAACACAGAACCTTTGGCCTCCCAGATGTTTCGGGTTCTCAGAAGATCCAGCCAGCATGCCCAATGGTAAGGAATTGTTTGTGCAAAAGCACAAAACATCTGGAGACCCCAACACTCTTCACTCCTGCTCTGAAGTCTAGAATTAATGAGACACTTTGAAAACTCTGACAGGTCAACTGTTAACAACGTCAGGTTCATAAGTTTTATTTATGTATTGCAATTTTTATCCTGTATTTGTATTGTCATTGCAATTTTTTATTGTACACCGCTATGATCAACGCAGAATAGCAGTCTATAAAAATAAACTTATTATTATTATTATTATTACTAAACCAAGTCTAAAACATCTCATACAATCACAGAATTGTAGAAGCGCAAAATTCAAAGGGGCCTCATGGGCCACTGAGTCCAACCCTCTGCTCAAAGCAGGATCTCCAGCTAGCGCAAGAGCAATAGCAAGTACATTTCTATACTGCTTATGAGTGCACTTACTCACTCCCTAAGCTGTTTACAATGTGTAAGCTAATTGTCACCAACGAGCTGGATATTCACTTTAGCAACCTGCGAAGGATACCAACATGCCCAATTTTATTGACTATTGTTTATTAAATTATTATTTATTGATATTGAACTCACAATCTTTTGGTTTGTAAGTGAGTAGCTACAAGACAGGCACTTAACCACTGCACCACCTGGGCTCCTGAGCATCCCCAGCAGGGATCTGTCCAGCCTCTTTCTGAAGACATCCAGAGAAGAAGACCTCACCACTTCTCTAGGCAGTTGGTTTCATTGGCAAACTGCTTTTACTGACAAGATGTTCCTTCTAAGGTTCAGAGGAGATCTACTCTCCTGTAATTTAAAACCATTAGACCTGTTCCTATCCTCTGGGGCAGCAGAGAACAGGTATAATATTCTCTGGGAGTCAGCGTGATGTAATGGTTAGAGCACTGGACTATGACTCTGGAGACCAGGGTTCAACTCCAGCTCAGCCATGAAGCCTTAGACAAGTCACATGCTCTCAGCCCCAGGGGAAGGCAATGGCAAACCTCCTCTAAACAAAGCTTGCCAAGAAAACCCTGCATCAGGGTCACCATACGTCAGAAACTACTTGAAGGCACACAATACACACTTAATATTATCAATTTCTATGTATAGTTAATAACTGAAGAAATCTGAGGGAGAAAAAAAAGTCAACTCATTTAAAATGTGGTTCAGGAGATTTCTATGGACTGCCAAAAAGACCAATGAAGTCCAAATTACTAAACTGAGGCTAGGATACTCTAGAGACATTATGAGATAATATGACTCATTGGGGAAAAAGGTAATATTAAAGGCAGAAAGAAAACAGGAAGACTGTATTACAGATGGATTTATTCAAGTAAAGGAAGACACAGCTTGAGCAGGACTGTTGATGACCAGGGTTTCTTGGAGTCTCTGGTTCACAGGGTCACTGTAAAACAAAGCCAACTTGATAGTACATAACAACAGTTAACACTAAATTTAATAACATCAATAATCGATCAAAACGCGATAGCTTTATCAGACCAATGAAAATGCACAATATACATGCTGCAAGCTTTCAAAGCTCCGCTGGTTTCTACATCAGGCAAGGTGTTAAAAACCATACAGGAGGGGGAAATGGAAGATGTTAGTCATAGGTCTGCATTTTGCTGTTTCTGTTCTCAGTTCAGATGGTATGGAGGGTATCTTTTGCAGGCTGGCACCTCCTCTTCCTTCTCCTTCTGGCCATTTGGCTACTGAGAGATTCCCAAAGTCCAGGAAATATAGCATCCATTTGCAATGGAAAAAAGATGCTTAAAATGAACACAAATGCTGAAAAAGAATACTAAATTGAGTTTATTGTGGTAGTGGTCCTAATGGCAGATTGAGAAGGAAGAAGCATCTGTATTAAACCTTGTTCACACGTTCCTAACTTCAGAGCTTCTTTAGGACCAAACC
>NC_056524.1:271216505-271250283 GCF_019175285.1 Sceloporus undulatus
CTCGATTTTCGTCAGTTACTATAGGACATCAGAGATGCCTAAGGGCAAATGAGTGTTGGATAGTGGGTGGGAGAAAAAAGACAAAAATGTATTACAAATCTGCAGTTAGAGTGGGACTTGCAGTCCGCCAGCTCACATGTATCTCTTGTTGTGCACATGTGTGCCCCTAATAGGATCACAAACATCCAGCGTTCCTCAAGCTGCTTGGAATAGCAATGCTACATTTGCAAAACTTCTGGTCCCATTCGGAGATTTCTCTGCCTAACATTGGATGAGTATCTTTTACGGAGTGTTTAGCCTGTTATCCGTGGACATCGGGTGGACTAATGCCCTTGTGGGTCCTTCCAAGACCTGGAACAGCTGCTTCTTTCTTTTTAAATTCTACCCACTTCTGCAAAGTTCATGCAAGTCTCCCTGCACTTTTGGGACCCAGCTGGAGTGGGTTCTGGGAGTAGTTATCCAAAAAAATGTGAGCCTCCTAAGCTTCTGCTGCTATATTGAAAAAGCAAAAGACACCCAACCTCTTTCTAAGTGCAAAATTCAACAGAGCGACGGCGAAGGGATGGCCCAAAGCCCAGGACTGCTTCCTTGTTGATTCTTTCAGTATGGACATGGTTCTGAGCGAAAACCTCCACACAAGGAAGTGATTATTAGCAGCGTCCAAAGTGCGTTTTCATTCAGGGTGAGGTTCTCAAAACGTCGGCCGATGCTCTGGCTTGCACAAAGCACTTGTAAAATGCAGTCTCTCTTATAATGGTGTTGCGACCTATCCTTTTTTTATGGCCACCCGACGAAGGAATTGCTGGGCATCACAACTTGCAAGCTGAGAACTGTGCATTATTGTCCTGTCTACTCTGCCACTGTAGTTCCCAGGTGCCTTTGTTATTTTAATGCTTGACCCTAATAGTATTCATAGAATCCCACAGAGTTGGAAAAGCCAAGGGCCATCCAAATCCAACCCCATTCTTGCCATGCAGGAAGCACACAATCAAAACTCCCCAACTGCTAGCCCTCCGACCATTTAAAAACCTCCACAGAAGGGACTCCATCCTTCCAGGGCAGCATCTTCCCACTATCAAGCAGCTCTTACTGTCAGGAAAACGTCTTCCTAATGTTTAGATGGCATCTCTTTTCCTGTACTTTGCATCCATTGCTCCATATCCTGTTTCTTTGGAGCAGCAGCAACAAGCTTGCTCCATCCGCATAGACTTCCTTCACATATTAAAAACGGGTTATCAAATCTTTCCAGGCTAAACAAAAACCATGCCTATGCATGGTTTCCAGACCTTGCACCCGTTTAATATACACTTTAGTATATAATATCTAGAGTATTCCCTTGGTATCTGCTTCTGATTTTGGATCCGGGCTCATCATGGCTATCAAAAACCTCCAGGGTGCTCATGGCCCCATAAATCAGTGATATAGTAAAATTGGGGTCCCATATATAAATATGACAAAATCAAGGTGTGTTTTTTTGGAATTTAATATTTAAAACAATATCTTCCACTGTGTCTAGTTGGATCCCATGGTTAAAGAATCCCATGGATATGAAGGGCGACTCTATGTTATTAAACTATGTATAACTCTTGATCACAGTAGGGCTTGCGTCCAGGTTGACTCCCCTCCCTACAATTAATTCAGCAATCCAATTTAGGAGAGACTAAGCAATAAAGTTTATGGTATCAAGGTCACCAAACCACTCCAGCAGTCAGGGTGACCAGATGCCCTCTTTTCCTCCTTCATTCAGCCTTCGTCCAGGGAAGATTTCAAAATGTCCTCCATTCGAAAATGACTAAGAAGCATGAATTACATTTATATGAGTACAGTTTTCTGAGTGTCCTACCTTTTGAGTGCCTTGTCCCTCTTTTGCTTTCAGGATTGTCTGGTACCCTGAGCACCACATAAATTATGTGCAAAACCAAGGCGATTGAGCCATAATTTACTCTCAAGTTATTTGGCCCAGCGTTCTATGCTTTGGACTTGAAACAGGCAGGATTTGGAGACCTTCTGTCTATCCTTCCTCATGCCAGAGGGAAAATGGTATTAGCTCTAAGCTTTGAAGGCCATCCTTGGGTTATGTGCATTGCATGTGCCTCAGCACTTCTCTAACTTTTTGCATCTAGTGGAGGTTGAAATTGTTCCGACGTTTCTTATGAGCTGCCTGCTCACCTGAAGCATGGACTGGTATTGCACTAAATAAGGAAGACTTGGATGTGTGCAGAGGAGGAAGGAAATACCAGCCTCCACAGCACTACAAAAAAAGCCATGCAATTCTTAAGGGACATCTAAACCTTATGGTAGTCCATACCTGAATTCTGTTCAGGGCTGGGTCTGTTTGTTCAGTGACAAGCTGCTCAAAAGCAAGTCTTATTTCCAGTTCCGTTCCCCAGATGCAGGTTGCACTGCCCTTGCAGAAAGAACTATGCAGTTTTGACACACTTGATGGCCATGGCTCCACCACTATGAACTCTGGGGGCAAATTTTTGTACAAGGGGTGGGCTAATGGTGGAAAACACCAGACGGGAAGGACCGCCAAGATCCATGGGCCCCTGACTGATTGTTAGTCAAATACAATTTATGGGATTTACTGATGTGTCAGATCCTGTTCAACAGTGGAGCAGCCTTGCTCTGAATGGGGTTCAGCCAAAAAGAATTACTCCACAACTGGCCCCAATGAAACCCTACCCTAAGTATTGTATGTCATTAGTTCATTCCTTTAAAGTCCAGGGGGCTCATGATAAGTAAATCACATGAGACTTGCTCAGTCACATAGCCCCACTCCTCAAAAAGCCAGGCGCAGCCACTTTGGGATGGAGTGGTGCGAGGCTGGCAGCAGAACATTTAAAGATGACATATCCAGCCCTATCCCACCATCTAGTTGTGGGGAGAAGTTGTGACAAGCCCCTTTGCGGGTCCCCTGCTTGTGCCCTGAATTGCAGCTCAAAGACAGGAGGGGGCTTTAACTAAAATGTGCCATCTTGCCAGCACCCTGCGTTGCAAAACACCACAACTCCATCCCTAAGTATAGGCCTGAAATTTAAGGTGGGCTTGGGGGCATTTTGAACATGGCAATGGGTGGGACCATATTTGGAATGTGATTGCGGGAACTGTCGACCAGATTCATGCAGCTGAAAGGTAGACAAGGTCCAAAAGAACACTGCACAAAATATCTTTCTTGCAGAATGACATTGCCGAGCCCCAGGAGTGCTTTATCTGGCCACTGTCCCCAAAAACTTACAGCTCCCAGAATTTCCCTAGCAATGAGCCAGGGAGTTAAAGTGGTCTCAAACTGGATATTTTGCAGTGTGTTTTTGACCGCACATCTACAAAAGCTTATGTCACAAACTTCTACCTTGCCTAAAAAAGGTGCTACAAGATTCGTTTGCATCACCAATGTCAGCTAGCTCCGAATTTACAGTGCCAAGATTGTAAGTCAAATTTATGACAATGTCAACTGACTCGTCGTGTGCCAGCTTAATGTGCCTGAATTGTTTACCAACATGAGGAAGAATGGGGCAGTCAGGTTCTGAATGCCTGAATCCTAAAGTGTGATGAGCAAGATTTGGCCCCTTCTATTTTAAAATGGGCTAGGGAGAATTCAAAGCTGAAAACGTGCTAAGAACTTCTAAAATGTTCATGATTGGGAGGGTGCTCCCCCCCCCATAGCTGCCATATGGAAGGGCATGGTTTTGGCATGAGTGAGCAAAGATCGGGGTGGTTTGCACACACCCTTAATAAGCTGTCATCCTGGGTTTGAAGACAGCCAGTTGCTATCCCACTGTAAATTTGGATTGCAAGAGGATAGATTTGACCCACTCCAATGGCCCACATGCAATGGCAACCAAACACTCAAACTATGCAGTGCAAATTATCTCTTTCTGCTTGCTTTATTTGCTGACCCCCCTATTGCCTTATAGAACCATAAAGACGTTGGAAGAGACTCAAGGGCATCTATTGCCACCCCATTTCTGCTATGCCGAAAGGACGACAACGCATGCTGGACAGATGGCCATCCAGCCTTGTTTAAAAACCTCAAAGAAGAAACACACCCTCTGAGATAGCAGCATATTCCATGTCAACAGATCTTCTCTGTTCAAGACAGTTCTTCATAAAGTTTAGGTGCGACTGCTTTTTCGCCAATCTGAAATCATTGCTCCGTATCTCCGAAGCAGCAGAAAACAAGCTGTTCTTTCTTCCGTATTGTTTTACACCCCTTTGAATATTTAAACATCGGCTATCATGTCACTTTATTAAGGCTTTTCCCTGGTGAAACACCCTATCCAGTTCCATAGGTATCCCTTATCGGGCTTGAGGGTTTCCAGACTTTCACCATTTTTGTTTCCATCATGGTATTCTCCAAGTTGTTCAATATCCCTCTTGAATTGTGTTGCCAGAACTGGAGCAGGATTCAGGTGAGTTGACCACTGTCATAATAGAGTGGGCCTATTCCCCTCGATCAGACACTACACTCCTGTTGCTTGCAGTCTAGAATTGCATTGGCTTTTTGGGATGCTGCATTCCTTCCTTCCCCTCCCCTTCTTAAATTGGTTGCATGGGCATATATTTTGCCCTCTGGCCGAAGTTGGCTCCAAAGAGGGCTGCATAAATATTGGAATGCGCGACTGCAAGAATCTCAGACCTAATTTGTCAATTGTTCCTATTAGGGTGCTGTTAGTTGGTGCACGTTGGGCCTTGGCACTATGAACCAACCTCTGAATAAGAGATCGCCCAGGCCATCACTAATCACCTTTTTATGTCTTGCATGGCATTGCTTTACTGAGTCAATTCATCTTCAGTTCTTCATTGACTTTGTTTTCTAAGTAGAAACATTTTCTCCAATGAATTATGCTATCTCTCGATTGTGGCACACTGCATTATTTGAGTCACGTCCTAGTTTCCATGATCTACAGTCAAATCTTTGCTATAAAATCAATAAAGACAGGTCTGATTTTCTTTAATGTTCTTTGGTGTGCTGCATTCGATAACATATGTCTGCACTATGATTTCTACTTTTACTTTCCTGAACCAAGCTTGGACAGTTGGCATTTGCTCACTTTCACCTATGGCAAAAAGTCTTTGTTGCAGAATCTTGAGCATCTCCTTAATTGCATGGGCTATGGCATGCCTTGGTCAATACATAAAATTCTGTGTTCTTTTCTGGGGTGGAACTTAAATATTAAGTGTTTCCAATCCAGTACCGTAGCTTAGTTTTCCACATTTTGCTTTAAACGATTTGATGGACTGTGACCCATCGCCGTTGGATGTCGTCTGTTTTGATTATTTATCTTCCAAATGTTTTGAGAGCAGCCTCCATTTCACTTTCTAAAACCTTTTCCCCTTATCAAAAGCTTTTCCCCTTTCATTTTTTAAACATAGGTCCTCAGATTCTTGTTCCATTTTTTAAAAAATCGTGTCTGAGCTTACAATGTGTCCCTTATGTTTGTCTATAGCATCCCTACTTTTGGATGAAATTTCCTCTAATTTATCAGCTCTTGTGCGGAGGTTCTGAAAGTAGACCCATTGATTCAATTGCGATTGCTACCTTAACATATAGGTTAAATTATATTGATTAAAGAAAATGTAGTCTACAGCGGACTAAGGATCCAATTGGGGCCTATGTCTGCAGAGTTTGACTTTTGATCTACTGTGAAGCTTTTATTGTTTTATGAAGGTTATTTTTGACGAGAAGGAGAGAAAAGAACAGCTCACTCCCTCCCAAGACGTTATTCTGTTCCCATTTCTGCCCTAGTTTCCTTCTCCACATAAATGGCAGGAACAAAATATTGCGATAAGCCGGCATAGGCCCAACGGACCGTAGCTTGCGGTTGGCATCCATCGGCAATCTCTTATTTATGTGAAGGTGCCATATGCTGCTATCTGTTCCTTTTAATTCATTACATGACCCACAGTGTATCTGAATTCTATTTCTAGTAGATGTTGTTGAAAACATTTGTGTGTATGAATGGAGATCTTGTGTTGCTTTTGTCCTAATGCGCTGTCCAACTCAATACCATGGATTTATTACTATTTTCGTTTTCTTAATAAAGTTTTGTGTAAAAGAAATAATGAAAACACGATGTGTCACTGTTATGTTGGTTGTGGTCATTTTATTTGCCTTTGTGGCTAGGCCGCGGGTCAGCAAAATCCAGGATTTGTATCCACGAGGGGGAGAAGCAAACCACGTGGATACCAAGGTCCCTGTATATATTAGATAAATTCCGAAAAGCAAACCTTGATTTGCCATTTTTTATATAAGGTACGCCATTTTACCCTTTGCCATTGTATTTAATGGGATTGGCATCGTGGATTTTGTGTCCATTCGGCCCGGTCCTGGAACCAAACCCGGCAGCTACCTGGGCCACTGTAAAACTATTTCCCTTGTTTCTTCGAGCTGGTGTTTTGGATTAATGGCTCACTCCTTGTGCAATTGGTGGGTGCAATCCTGCTTGATGCTGTCAGCCAGGCCCATGGCCTCGCAAGGGGTCATCTGAAGGGTCTCAGTTTGGGATTGAAATCTCAGAGATTCGGCTAGTCCTGAACCTGGTGCCCTGAGTGCGATCCCCTACAGACTCACAGGCGTTTCTAACAATGTCCTAGAATTAAATGAAGTGTGATTTCACGCTCTTGCAGCGGTTTTCTTGCCTTGACCGATATCATTCATTTCCTCCTGGCATTTTCCTTATAATAAAAACTATTCAAATTAAATGTATTCTAGCCGGATTGCGGAGAACTGTATGTTTCTGATTGCCCTTTCAACTACGTAAAAAACGGGGCCGGTAAAAGAATCTCTGGGTGACACATGCAAGTAGAGGATTTCTTTTCATGCCGAGAATCTAAAATAAATAAGGGCTAATCTGAAGAAAGAGTAAACACCTGTCGTCGCATTGACAATGAAAAACTGATTAAGGATAACAAAAGAAAAGAAAAACCACAGGAGAAAAAACAAGAGTGGTGGGCAAGGACCGCAACCACACTGCCCTTGCCATTTGGTTTCACTCTCTCACGAAACTGCTGCCACTTGGGTTTGGAGGAAGTGGCCACCAGATTGCGGGATGCAACCGTGTTGAATTGGCACCTTTTCTGTTCAGGACTGTTTAAACCAGGAGTTATAATAGCTACAGCAGGGTAGAGGAATGGAGGCTTTGCTCTCCTAGGTAAAAATCTTGCACCCCCCTGAGACATCATGCGTAGTGGCTTCAGGTCAGACTATGACTCTGAAACCCCCATGGTTCGAATCCCAGCTCAAGTGTGAGGCACAACCCAGCTGCCCTGATAAAGAATGGCCATCCCAACAATCTTGGCAAATGGCAGTCCATCTGAAGACTCGGGCAAGTCCAACTGGCAATCCTCTGGGTGCCGTGGGCCTCTTTTATTATATTATTATTATATTATTACCTTATTACTATTAGAATCCCACCTTTCCCCAGACTGGGACTCAGGAGCAGCTTAGAAAATTAAAAAAACTTGTACCAGGCCCGCTCTCTCAGCCTCAGAGGATTGGCCATGGCACACCTCCCTCGATCCACTTGCCAGGAACAATCCCATGTCAGGGTTGCCATAATTTGGAAACAACAACCAAATGCCAACTCCGTGCCTTGAAAATTCCCTTGATCCTCCAATTTAGAATCATCGAGTTGAAGAAACCTTCAAGGCCATCCAAGCCCAGCCCATTCTCCATGCAGGAACTCACACTGGGAATTGCCGTAACTTAAAATGTTGGTGAGATTTAGAAATAAATTTTAAGCATCAAAATAAAAAGGGTGGGCAACAGTGACTAATGAAATGAAGCCATTGCTACTGTAGTGCTTTGAGTGCTGGACTTGACGAGATCTGGGTTCAAGCCTACTCTCGACATAGAAACCAGTTGTGTGACCAGGGCAAGCCATCTGCTCTCAGCTGCTGCCACACTGCAAAATTAATGCAGTTTTGGGACACGCTATTGTCGCGGTTCCATCCTATGGGATCCTGGGATTTGAGTTTGCTTAGGAGAAGGAAAGCGAAGTAATCCATCAAGATACCAATCCAGGAAATTCTTTATAGCATTGAGAAAATAGTCCTAGTAACAAAAATTGATCAGGTAAGAGAGGCCTGCAGCAGTTCTTTTTGCTGGGAAGTCAAAGAGTCCACTCCTCCTTTCTCTGCGCGTCAATGGACTGAAAACTATTTTTGCAATTTAATCAGTTTGCAGCAATTGAATTAGCTGAAGACCAAGGCGGGAAGGCCGAGGATGAGAGAGCAAGAACCGGGACAGTTTAAAGACCACCAAAAAAGAGCAGACAGAGATTAATGGCATTGCCCTAGGCAAAATCAGGAATGGTTTGTAAAGCATGCCAATTTTGGATTAAATTTTGTCTCCTGATCACTGATTTTTCCCAGGGTCTCTTCACGCTACATCATTTTTGAACGTAGAAACAATCAGTGATTCAGGAAGACTAACTTTTTTGGGTGCTGGGAAGAGAAAGCGCTTAGTCCAAAATTTGGAGAGATAAGCTAAACAGGCTACAAATATAATAAATAAATACATGACTTGTTACTGTCCCTTGTTGTGTTCATTCCCTCTGAGGCATGGAGGAAAAAACAAAAGGAACGGTTGAGAAGACAAGCCAACGTACCCATTTGTGGGTTTTCAGCAGAGTGTGTCAACTCCTTATTTACACAACGATTTCTCCGAAGGAATGAGTTAAACCTCTTCGTTAGACCCTGTACTAAAGTTCGGGATGGTACTCTAAGGTTATAGGAGTTTATCCACACAGGGGACAATTGGAAGTATAAATGGTGGATGACCCATTATAATCCCGCAATTGCGCTCATGGTTTTGCAACGACGTGTGCGTTTCAAAGTGATATTATCCATGAATACCCCCCATTATTATTGCCCACAATTGCGTTATGTTTCACCCGAGTGTCGAGGCGACGAAAAATGATTAAATGCCATTATCTGTGAACACCCCAAGGCAATAAAGCAATAGCAATTCATTCACAGGGATTTTTTTTACTGGCCCTGAGGGAAGAAAGCCATGGCACTTTGAAAGCTTGCAACCCAGTATATTGTGTCTTTCGGTTGGCCAATAAATGCATCGCCGATGATTTTTGGTTGATTGTTAATCCTGGCCAACCACAGCCTACCTCTGAAATGCTGATTCTGAATTGTTGCATTGTTATTCCCTGGTTATTACAAAGATAATGGCTCTCTTGTGTAATCCCATTTTAAATCACGTTTTAGAGTCATTTGCGGATTTTTTTCTGGGTTAATCACTGTTTCAAATACCAGTTCTCCCCGTTGTGATAAAAATCCATAGTTGGGGATCCCAATGCTTCAAGCAATCCCGCTACCTAAAACATCCCTGAGAGCTGGCCATCCAAATCCAAATAACGAAAGTCACCCACCTTCGGAAAAAAAACCATCCACTGGTCAAACAGCTCGTACCTCCGATTGTTTACGGTCATCCCGCGTAGTAATTGAAACCCAGCCCTTAAGTTAGAACACGTCACACCAAAAACATCCAAAGCACACAAACATTTGTTGATTGTCTTCACAGGCAGGTCCAGCTCATCAGGACTAACCTGGAAGAAGGAAGAGCCCTCCCTCCATCCATCTGCCTTTGTCAGGCCTCAGAGGGAGAGGAAGAACACTGGACCTCATCCCCTTTCCCTCCATCATTCCCTTCTCCTTTTGTTTCGGTCTTCGCTGTAAGCTGCGGGCAGGGAACTGTTTTGATTAAAAACAAGTAATTGTACGCCGCCCTGAGAGCCATAGAGGCTGACAGAAGGCAGGATTTATAACTGCCTAAATCAATAATAAGAGACACCCAACACAGAAGAAGCATTTCAGGTGCAAGAGTCCGGTCCTCATGCTCAGGCCAAAAACCTTGCCTGAAAAATTTGCATGTTGTAATTTATTCAATTGGCTGCATCTGCCACTGCAGACATAATCCGTTGACACCACTTTATATACATGGTCATGCTACGGACTGCTGGGAATTGTAGTTTCATGAACTATTTGGCCTTCAACACTGGGTGCCGCACAAACTACATTCCCGGATCCCATAGCATGAGCCCATGGCAGTTTTTAGTTAGTTTTTAAAGGTAAGGCAGCCAGATTATTTCTGCAGTGCGCGGCAGCCATTGTTTTTTTTGTTTGTTTGTTTGAAAATGGCACCTTGCCGCAACTGTGGTGGCTGCTTAAGGCTGCCTGGCTTCATAACTTTTCCAAGCGCTGCTCTGTTGAATCCCAAGGGAGGGGTCCTTCCTAAATTTCAAGTTTGATACTGAAATCTCAGGGCCTGGGATATCCGATCTGAACAGTGGAACCTCGCGTGGGACGGGACCTCACGGCCATCAACTCTCGCCTCCAATGCAAGTCTCAATAACGCCTTCCCAACCGGGCGTTGTCCCAGGCCTCTTTTTGAAGACCTCTCGAAGAGGAGACCCCATGCCTCTCTCATAGCCAACCCCCATGATCCATATATGGTGGATTGCAGTTCCCTTCATCACCACTGACTAGCAGGTGGGGACTGTTAGCTGGTTACAATCCATCTGGGGGATTCTAGGGGCTCATAATCCCCCAAAGTTATGTTTTTGAGGCTGCGGCTGGCTGGCTAAGTCCTGCTCTGCTGCCTCTGAAAGGAAATAGCAAAAATTACCTGTATCCTCAACATCCAGAGGTAGCCATGTTGGCCATATAGCAAATCCTTAGAGAGAGAGGGACAGTGGAGGACTGGACCTCCTATTTGGGTTCTGTCTCAGCAAAGGTAAAACCTCCCCCCCTGCCCAACATTGGACTGCATTGGCCTACTTCTACCTCAATGCACCTAAAGTTTTCTGATGCAAACGGCTTTTTGCGAAAATTCCGTGTCCTCTGCCTAACAAAGGGGCCTTGGCCTCACCAACAGGATGGCGACACAGCATTGAGAGCCAGTGGACTTGGAAACTTGCAACATCTTATATTGTGCCTTTTGTTGGCCAATAATGTAATGTATAAAACATGTTTGTTTGATTTTGGATGTATTGGGATATTTGCTATATATGGCCAACACAAGCTGCCCCTGGATGTTTTTTGGGATTGCAAAAGGAAGTCTCTTTTTGATGTGCAAACACATGTTAAATTCCTGGCCTTGAGAATCTCCCCAGTGGCCACAATGGTCAGAAGAAGAAGAAAGATTGCCCGCCTACAAGAGATACATCCCCTCCCATCTGAACTGAGACGAACAAACGAGCAAAACTGCAGGTCGTATGACTAACCTCTTCCATTCCCACCCTCCGTATGGGTTTTATTTAACAACATTGCCTGATGAAGAAGCCAGTGTGCTTCAAAAGCTTGCACAGTGTCTATTGTTTTGCCTTTTGGTTGGTCCAATAAAAGGTATCACTGCTGGTAGGTCTTGGACTGTTACCTATTTATCCCATGGAGAATTGGCCATGTAAACTTAGTACTGTCCAGCCGGGATTGGTTTGTGTTGTATTCTTCAGGTTGTTTCTTGACTTATGGTGACCTAAGTCCAACATTGCAAACATGTGATGGGCCTTAATGGGACGGTGAGCCACAGCATGAACACTCTATATACCTATAATCCACAAGAAAGGAGCTACAAAAGGCTGCAGCAACTATAGGACAACCAGCACTAATCTCACATGCAAGCAACAAATAATGCTCCAAAAATTCTGCAGCATAGATTCCAACCAAACATGGAAACTCGAAATCCCCGAGGTCCATTGCGAGCGGTTAGGAAGGAAGGGGGCACTAGGAACCATATGCAAAACGTGATGCCTACGGAAGCACACCAAAGAATCAAGAAGAAGAATAAGCCTGTGTTTCATTAGACCACTAGATCTGATAGTCCTGATGATGAACCTGTCCCCAAGGACAAGAGCCTCATCAGAAGAGAATTTGGGGAAACAGCGTTGTTCCCAATAGGCAAAAGGGTCAGGCAAGGCTGCATCCTGTTATCTTCCCCTGTTTAACTTCTATGATGAAAAATCATAAGAAAGCAGAATTCCAGAAGCATTCGAATCAGAAAAAGGAGAAGTTAAAGACACGCGGAAGCCTAAGAGATGCGGACAGTGCCCCATACTATTAGCAGAAGACATCAGGACATTGGAACAGGGACAATAAGGCAGGGGTCAAAGATGAAAAGCGCAAAGGCAGCTCTGCATGATAAAGAAAAACAAAAATAATGACACTGAAGAAAGTACAAAATTCAATTGGACAATGAGTAATTGGAAATAGTCAAGAATTCCCCATATCTCGATCAAAACATTGACCAGAAGCGAGGCAGTCACGAACTAAGACGAAGGGCTAGGCATGGGACGGCAGTCTGGAAAGAACTGGAAAATATCCTGAAGAGCAAAGACATACAACTGATCACAACGTCAGGGAGGTATTGTCCAGGCCATTGCATGCCCCATATCCCCAGGTATGATGGCCAGCCTGGACAGTGGACAGAAAGAAACCCACCTCTTGAAATGTGGGGCTGGAGAGAGTCCTTAGGAGACCATGCACGCCAAGAAGACAAACAATGGTTTCTGGGAAAGCTCAGCAGCGGGCTTCCTTGAAGCAAAAGATGATCAAGTGAGACCCTCGTCCTTTTAGCCACCTCATGAGAAGGCACGGATCCCTAGGGAAAACAATTAATGCTAGGAAAGGTCGAGAGGATCGAGAGGAGAGAAGAGCGGAAGACACAACCAGAGGCGAGAGAGAGGTATCAGTCCAGGTGGTTATCCTATGGGAAGGGCGTATTGCAGGATCTGGGCAAGGGTGAAAAGATAGGAGCGGGATTCTTGGCGATTGTCTCATTCCTGGGCTTTCCATTGAGTCGGAAACTGATCTGGGCAGAGCTCACAAACCAATGTGACCACTATCAGGGGGTTTCGCATCCCGCAATGCAGAAATAACCCAGTTTGACACCACTTAAACTGCCCGGGCTCCATGTCTGAAATTCTTGGGAAGGAGCAGAGAGCTCTGCTGTCTCAAAACAACAGTACCATTTCCAAAGTGATGTCAAACCAGGTCTTTCTGCTGTTGTTGATGCAGGCTCACCCATCATACCATGTGGTGCTTAGAATGTAGAGTTGGAAAAGATCACAGAGGGCCTACCAGTCCAACCCCTGACATGCAGGAAATCTCAATCAAAGATCCTCATTGAAAGATGGGCCATCCAGCCTTGCTTAACGGGACCTCCAAGGAGGGAGACTCCACCAAAATCTCCGAGAAGGAGTGTGTTCCACTGTCGGACAAGCCCTTACTGTCCGGAAGTTCTTCCTAATGTGAGGTTGGAATCTCTTTTCTGGAGTTTGCATCCATTCCTCTGGACTGTATTCTGGATCTGTCTCTGGAGCCGCAGAGAAGGAAAACAAGCTTGCTCTCCTCCGTGTAACATCTCTTCAAATATTTACGTAGGGCATCATATTCATCTTAACCTTCTCTCTCCAGGCTAAACATTCTTATCTTGAGAGCATTCCGCCTGACGTAGACTGTGCTCTTACAATTATTACTCATCACTGAGACCTCGTGATGGGCTTTTCCCTTTTCTTTTCTGTTATGCCATCCTCCACTAAGATGGGGAGCCTGGGCCTGGCTGTGTGATGCTGCCCCTTCATTAGAATAACGCCAATTGAAGGAAGAAAAAGACAGGGCCCAGAGTCGCCAGAACAAGAACCACTTTCTCCAACTTCCTTTGTGTGTTGCTGCCATCTATGGTGTCCATGCTGATATGCACTCTTCTCTACCATTTGCTCTCTAGAGCTTCCAGTCAAAGCTCCCAACAATGGCTGACTCGCACTGTTGGGTTGTTCATTGCCCTTGTTGGACCAGGGCTAGCCCTGCTCTTCTGTGGACTTCGGAACAGACTGAGGAGCCTTCTGCGTTTCCTTCTTGGCCCATTCTTCATAGGTTCAAAGACTTCTGGAAATTCTAGTTCACCATGGCCCCGTCCCAATTCCAGATTAACTTGGGCCCTTGTATGTTTTGTGTGCCATCCGACTTGATGGATTGATTCAACATCGGGAGCATGGTTCCCACTAAACTTTCCTCCAATACATGTTATGTCATCAACATAAACCAACTATGGTTCACTCACGATGATGAATCGATAAAAACGATTTGGTTCAGTGGTCTGAAATGGCAAATTTGAATCAATTCTGATCCGCTTGTAGTTCACACTTGCGACAGGAATTGATTTATCCAAAACGACCGTGGAAAAACTCAGTGCCAAACAAGATGTGTGTTCAATGGGTCTGGCGCATGGCCCCTCACCGAATCGCTCCGTTAATTATGTGGGTAACCAGATTGTTTGAACTGGTTCAAACCGAATGCGATCCATTGTAAAATCTAGGTGGGAATTGAGGCCCATGGCAAATCTATCACAGGTTTTTTTCTTGCAAGTTTTCTTCGGGAGGGGGTTTGCCCCATGGCTTGCTCTGCGGTGTGTGGAGAGTCGTGACCATGCCAACAGTCACCCACATTGGGTTACGATTGCGTGAGCCCAGATTCGCACCCTGTTTCCAAGTCATAGTCCAAGGCTCAAACCGCGATTGCCAGACTGCTTTTCAAATTGTTGCGAATTGTTTACACTGACGAGGTGCTGTGACCAATGTAGCTCCACCCAATTGGCACCTAGAATCACAGAGTTGGCCGCCGGGTGGGACAGCTGCGTAAACGCCCAAGGCGACATAGCCAACACAAAATGTAGGATATTCCGGGAAAGTGGGGGATCTTACAAAGCTCAAGCCACTATCTAAATTTGTGCTTTTAGTCCTTGCTCAAAATGGAGGACCTTATGGACCCTCCTGGACAAAGACTGACAGTAGGTCAGGGTCCGGCAATAGAGGGTTGTTGGTGAACACCTCTGTTGGCAGAGATCCAAGGGCCTTCTAATCCAACCCCCTTTGCCCATGCAAGCATTTCTGCCAAAGAATACACCTCCAATCCGCTCCAAAGCGAAGGTGGCGGAGGCTCCTTCTTTTGAGGTTTTTAACTGAGACTGGATGGCTATCTGTCTATAGTGCTTTGATTGCCTTTCTGCCATTGACAGAATGGGTGAAACTGGATGGCCCTTGGAATCCTCTTTCCAGCCTTAGGTTCTATAGGCAGATATGGGGGTCAGGAAATAAGCATCCCAGCAGAGTATAATGTGCACCTGCAATAGTGTGAGTGGTTGTTTTCCATTGCACTGTGGCAGTTGACTGGGGCTAGGTTTAGCTCTTGCATCCATTTGTAATTGTTATACCAGCTGTGCCTTCAGACTTTCAAACATTCAGGAGTGGACAACCTCAAGTGTGCTGGTCTTTCCCATCCATCCAAGCGTTCCCACTTGGCTCTTCTCGTCTCGATGAGGCCCCTCAGACCATCTGCTGCCAGCAAACTTGCACCAGTATTTGTTTTAAGGAAGGGTCTGCATTACATTAGTTAATGGAATCGATCCACTTGAAACCAACTGCCCTCCATTATGTTAGCTACAGGGAAAAAAGCAAAAAGCAACATTTGCAAAATCAGCAACATTTTAGAGACGGCGCCAACAAAAAATCATAGTTGTCCGTGATACCTTCATGGCAAACCTAAACACACAATAGCTTGTTGGCAAGCTTTCGAACCTCCATGGGTTTTCATTAGGCAAAGATGTTTGTTACTAACCAAACAGGAGGAAGAAGACAGAACCACAATTGGAAGGCTGATAGTCAGATGCCGGGCATATTGTTCTCAGTCCTTCGTTAAGCTGGTCTGCTGGGAAGATATTCTTTTGCATGCAGCCTCTATTCCTCTGGCCATGTGTGGGCAATTTAGGGCGATTGTCAAAGTCAGGAAATTTGCATCTCAACAGGACCCCTCTTTGCAATTGTATATGTCTCCCTTTCAAAGCGCCACAGAGCCTCTTCTCGGCAGAGAACAATGGCTTCACTCAGAATTCTTGTGTTTTTGCCCTCAGGCAAATGTGGTGGTTTGTAGTTTTGTTAGAGGTTAAAAACATGCAAATTCAGTCCAAATTTAAGAAGAAGAAAAATTTGTTTTATGTTGGGGTTGAATTAGGTCCAGTTCCACAGCTACTCTTTTGTGCGTTTTCCTCATGTTGCAGCTGCAATGCGTATGCTCTACAATAAGAACATAAAAGAAGTATTGTTGTTGCATTTTTGGTTTGGCCAATAACGGTATCACTGATGGATTTTGCCTAGTGGCCAACACAGCTCCCTCTGGTTTGTCTTCCGTATTTTAGAGATGGTGCTGGATCGGCCATCTGTCACCCAGTGGTGCTTTGTGTACTTCCTGGCATAGAAGAATGAGGGTTGGACTTTGGATGGCCCTTGGTGAATCCTTCTTACAAAATCTAGCGGAGTCTTATGATGTGCTACGATGGCCATCAGCCTCCAGGTGAAGGAGACTTCTACTAAAGACCTCCAGTGGAAGGTAGACTTCTTTAACTACATCCAAGGAAGGAGTGTGTTCCACTTTTCAAACAGCTTCTTGTGCCAGGAAAGTTCTTCCTTAATGTTCATGTGGATGGAATCTCTTTCCCTGTTAGTTTGCATCCATGTTCTGGGTCTATATCTCTGGAGCAGCAGAAGGAAAACAAGTTATGTGCATACTCAGTCGGACACTGCTTCAAATACTTGAAACAAGGCTATCGTATCATGTTAATCTCTTCTCCAGACTAAAATTATCCCCCAGCTTCCTTTAGTATTTCACATCATAGGTCTTGGTTGGGTTCACAGCACCTTCCCACCAATTTGGGTCACCAAAAATGGTCATTGTTAATCTATATTCTTGCGTTTCCTACCATTCTCTTAGAGCATTGTAGGATTGTCTCCTCATTCCACTTTTGTCTTCACAACACAGGTCAATGGGTTGATGAAAGTGTGCAACTGCCTCAAGGACCTGCCTAGCATTTCATGATTCAGCTGGGAAAACCTGACACCTGGGTTTCCAACGGGCCAGTCCAAAACTTTTGGAGACGCTTGCAAAAACCATACACATCAGACCAACTGTTTTGTGAAATATGGAGGGCCAACAATTGCATGACTTGCTTTTAGTATTTTGCAGGGTGTGTCCTTCCTAGCCAACTTCTGGTACAGTCCGACACAACATCTAGTTCACGTTGGCCCCTGAGGCACATTAGTCTGCTAGGAACTCCTTTTGCCTCATCTGTAAACCCAAGATGGAATGCAAATTTCCTGAAAAACAGAAAAGCAGTGTATATGTAGGCATTGTTGCAAACGTGTACTTACCCTTGAGTCATCCTCTCTTATTCCATTGTGGAATTTGGCCTTTTACTTTTCCCTGTCTGAGTTGCAGATTGGTTTCCAGGGATCCCTTCATGAATACCAAAATCAGTGGGATTGTTAAGACTCATTCAATACCAATTGGCATACAAAACTTACAAAATCAAGGTTTGCTTTTGGTCATGGATGAATCTGTGGACTAACAAATCCATGCGATAAAACAGCCCAAGGCTGTATACCAAAAACAACAAACCTCGGTTTTGCTTTATATAAGGGGACCACATTTGTAACTTAAATGGGGACTTGACGCACTCCTGTGGATTTTGCTGACCCACTGGTGGTCCTGGAGCCAAAATACCAGCAAAAGGGGATAATTTATATATTGTTTGGCATTTTTTCAAGCTTGAGACTTAGATACTTGAATTCCAATGCCACACCGAAGGCAAAATTGTATCAGCATGCCAGTCTTTTTTTAAAACAAAGCGCAACAACAAAATATCTTTGAACCTAAACACTGGCAAATTATTGTGAAACAAAGCCTGTAGTAAATTGAGTGGCATTTCTACTCTTCTGAAAGCTCATAGTAGGGAGCATTCAGCAAAGCCGTTTAAAGCCCCTTGGGAAACTTCTACCTAAAGATGCAATTTTGTGTTTCTTGGCCAAAAACACAACGGGAGGAGTAGGAGTAACAGAGGAGAAAACAGGCTCTTTGACAGCCATTTTATTGAAAATTGGTTTTAAAGCCAACGGATTGCATCCCACTAGCTGGTTATCTGCTGGGGATGGACCCCACATTCCCCAACGACTTCACACCAACATCTCTATGGAAAGGATTGAAATAGGTGAGCGCATTGCTCTCATCATTGGCACCAGTGATATATGATCCCTTTGCATACTTCCAGACACAAACATGGCTGTCTCTGTATGCTTGATCTCTTTCTACCAGGGACCATTAGAATCTCTCTTTCCAAACTCATGTGAACAGGCAATTAGAAATGATAATCACAACTAAACCTAGTAAGAATCCTATAGAAGATAAAATTTTAACCTTTCATTTCTCTATTTCCTTATGATATGCCCTGCTAACACCCTTTCAGATTTCCGGGCGTGGTATTTCTTGTATCATTTCTCAAATTATGGACAATGATTGTTCTGCACTTCTTGTGTTCAGGAAAAGGGGCAAATAAAAAAAGTTAAGTAGGGATATAGATGTCTGTCATGGATGTTTGTGCATTTTTTCCATCTTGGATTAACTAGACGTGTGGGAAATTCATCCAATGCAACTGAACTACGTTGGGAACACTTACAGACAGACCCTCTTCACACCCACTGTCATAAGTTAAGGAGATTACTACCAAAAAGATAATAACAAATGTGGCGGCAATGGGGGTTCAAACACAATTGGATAGGGATATTAAATGGGCATTGTGCATCTGAATTTCTTATGTCATTTTTTTACTAAGATGTCATGTTTCTGGAAGGCTATGACCAAATGCTTAGCACCTGGATGGAGCGAAACACAAGACTCTGTTTAGGCGCTTTAATCTGTCCAAGTGGACAGTATTGCTTGAGCGGACACAAACATATAAAAACATTTTGTGGGATTTTTACAGCAAGGTGGAAAAGAAATGAGACGAGAGGAGCACCCCTACAGAAATGTGTAAGGAAGGTTATTATTTGTTTTTTTACATAGGGTTAAACATTATAAATTCATGGACAAAGCATTGACACAAGTCAACTTACCACCCATTTTGTTGTTGCTTTAAATAACAAACGTTTCATATGCATGGCAGGGCAGCTTCGAAAGGCTTGTTTCCTCATCGAAAGGAGTTAGTTTTCCAAGTATGTACTTCTTAGCAGACTGCAAAGCATATTGGGAATGTCCTTCGAGAAGGCTCTGTGACTTTTGTGCGGTTGACAGAATTTAAAAAACATTGCCAGAGTCCTTTCAGATATGAGCCAAAACAAGCCACTCAGTAATCAATATTTATCTTCTTTCCTTGGGCTTTGTAGTAACTCTTCCTCCTCCCTCTGCCTCCCCTGAAGGCCACCGCTCTGCCTACAATGAGAAGGAGAAAAGGAACAAAGAAAATGGGATTTTGGGGAACATATTTAGAAACACCCCAACCCAAAAAGGGATTTTTGAGTGTGTTCATTCATTCATTTCTACTCATGGCCTTGCTTTCGGCACCCATTTACCTCCAAAACTCCTCGGCACCACCTCCCTGCCTAAATCCTCCCTGCCACTCGGCCGCTCTTGCCTCCTACGACCCAAGAAGCGCACTCCGACGTCCGCGACGCGAGAACACATCACCCTTTTTGTGCCTTGGCAAAGTTTCCAAGTGTTCCACTTTGTTTCATCCAATCTCGCCATATCCTCCATGGTTCTTTGCCGCTTTGGCATACTTCTGCAGGAAAAATGAAGTCCACAAAACCAAAACCTGGAAGGGGAGTAGAGTTTCAGTTTCAAGATATTGATCCGTATGCTTATTAAATAAGATAGATCAACAATTGTTGGGCTTATTATATTGGCAAGGATTAAGGCAGAAACATCAAAGTGTTCCAGCAATGAAATCTAATCGAAGGAGAGAGATTTGGAAAGGTCTAGTGTTGGGAGTTTTTTTTATTTTGCTGTGGAATAAGCTGAAGGATATTTAAGAGGAAGGAGTCATTGGAAGGTCAGGAGGATTACTGTAGGTTACTTAGATGAAGGAAAACTGCTGGTGTTACAAAAATAATTGTTTGGGGTTTCGTACAGACAAGTTGTACAGCTCGCTTGCATAGGCTGTCTGAATGGGAGAGAGGAAGGCGTATCGTTGGAATAAGACGTCAGTGTGGGAAAAGTTTACCAAAATTTTTTCGATACTTCTCGTGGAATCACAAGCTGCATTCTGGCTTTAACAGCCGGAAGGGCAATTATTTGAGATGGGATTTTTTCGTTATGGAAGATTGGGCTAACTGTTAGGTACTTAGTATGACGCAGAGTAATGTAGTTTAACCTACATTTACACCTTTTGGGATGCAGCCAGTAGGTCTGCTGTCAGTGACAAATTCTAGCACCGCATAGGAGCCATTTCAAACGGACTCTCTCAAGGTCCCTCTTCTGTGGTTTCTTCAGGAGAGGCCTTTCACACAAACAGAAAGTGTGCTTTGTTTCTTCTAGGGGTTGGAAAGAGACTGTTAGCACTGCAAGCGATGTGATGTACTTCCACCATCTCAAATTTTAGTTAAGGAACCCAAAGGTTACTTACGACCAAATCTCCTCCTCTGGCGTTTTGAGCTTTCTGTTCTTGTCGGTCCTTGTGTGCTGTATTCTAGTCTGATTGTCCTGACCCTTCTATCTCTGCGTTGTTGCACGGAATTTCAGTGCTTCTTTTGCATCCGCTTTTATTGAGGGCAACAATCTACAAATGCAAATCCTATGTAAGAGAGTGTTAGAGTTGTTAACGTTGGGAATACCTAGGTATCCAAAAAAAACAAATTCTGACCATTTCTGAACTGACCGGCTAGTCGAGGGTGAACGGCCCCATACATTCTTTTGCTGCTTTATCTCACCCCTTCGCCTCTTTCCAGCAGGCTACTTACCCTTTTACTACCTTCCTGGTTGTTTCTGTGGGAATCTGATTGTGCAAGCCTTTTCAAAGACTTCCTGAAGAGAATCTTACTGTTGCATCATATGAAGAGGTTTGTAATACAAACAAGAAGTCTTTGATTTACACCTGAAACAAGAGAAAGCATTTTTGTTTAAAAAAAGATTCTCAAACTTTTTACAACTCAAGGCGTTTTGTCCTTCAGTGAAATCTTCTGTTTTCCCTATCTCTCAAAGGAAAAGGTCTTTTCAACACAATTACGTTTTTGCAGTGCCAATCATTAACTCCACATTCAATGATGAGGGAAGAAAAAGTGCATCTGGCTGTGGACTTGTATTTGTGTACAAGAGTATAGTATGCACTTTCCTCACAGTCTTACCTCCCTTATTGCCTTTTTCTGGAGTCATGCTGGCGATCTTCTCGCCTGTGTAGTCAAGCATAATTGCACGCCTCCAATCTCCATCCGTTGTTTTCTCCTCCATGACTTTCTCTGTTTCTGCCTCCGTCTTAAACTCATTGTAGGCAAATCTGCCAAGGGAGAATTATTTCAAATTTAGTTCAAGGATTTCTCACACTGAGCTTAAGCAGTTCACAGGTTACAATATTTAAAACGACTCAAGCTAACAACATGGATACACACGTTAAAAACCTAATTAACACATTATCAATATTAACACTTTTAAGTCAAAATTATAGTTACAACCAGTAAAAACCTACAGGCATTTACAGCACATACAGAAAATTCACTCCCCCAATGCCTGCCTAAATAAAACTGTCTTCAGCTGCTGGCAAAAAAGATGACGAAGAAAGGAGGGAGCCAGCTCACTCTGTGGAAGGGAGCTTCCAGTCTGGGAGCAGCCACCAAAGAGGCTCCTCTCTTATTATTTACCTGCGAATGTGTGGCGGACTGAGTATAAAGCCCTCCCCTGCTGATCTTACCCACTTGGGCTGGCTTGATAGGGACTTACAGTCTTTCAGAGAAGATTGATTAAAAGGTTTTGTTAGCATGCTCAAAAACGGAAACGTCTTTTCCCTACTTAGAAGTGTTGTATTAAAGTCTGTTTGAGGCCCAGGGTGTGAACAACATCCAGAGGGCACTGAGCCATTTTCCCAGCCTGCAGTGCCTGCAATCCACGTCTCCATCTATCCTACTTTAACCCACAATTCTTCCCAAGGCTACTACATTGCCATCAATTCCCTTCCAAATCATTTATCTAGAGTAGAGGAAAGGAGTTCCGGCCCTAGGGGCTGAGATGCCCTGCCTGGGGCTATTAGAGGCTTGCTGCAGCCCAGTGGAAGCAAAAGATTCGATTCAATCTGTGGCGTCAGCGACTTTAGCTCATTTGGCTTAGTCTGGTTTTAGAGCAAGAAAAGACGTCTTTTCTTACCAACAGGAGTGACAGGGACTTCCCACGTTCACTTCCTGGAAAAAAAAAAAAAAAAAAACCCTCCTAGGGGCCTAAAAAGGCCCAAGGCAGTACCAAAAACTGGCAAATTTTCCTGCACGCCTCTGCGAGAGTGTTGGTGGGGGCCAAAAATATTGTTTTCAATTTTTTGGATCTGAGAGGTTTTGTATCCACTACACTTTCTCCAACCTTGCGGGGGGCTTAGGGTTATGTATAGAACAACTCTTCTTTATACTGATAATTACGCTATCAAGATAAGTGGTCCTTAAAATTAAGGGTTCCTCTCCTAGGATTACCATCCTCTGCGTTCAGGACGGAAAATATGATCACATCACATTTTTCATTCAGACTACTTTCATTACCTAACTTCCTACTCGTTTGTTGCTAACAAGCCACAGCTATTTTATTCCTTGCGGCTTCTGTGCAGGCAACAGGATTTCAGTCCAAAGTATCTAGGGCTAAGGGTTCAGAAACATTAATGATTCCTCTCCCGAAACGAAATGGTTCTAATATGCAAAACTAGCTTACTAAAGAAAGTTTGACAAACTGCGGATTTCAACAAGGGGTCATGCACACTACATTTGATTTAGCTACTGGACCCTTTACTACTTCCATCTGGATAGCAGTCTGACCTCCAAGCGGGGTGTCAAATTATTCTTTCAGTTCTTCCTGGGTTACATTGTATGGAAGGTTCTCACAAAACTAGTTCTTGCATCTCTTTCTACAAGGGGAAGACATTTACAAGTTCTCTGAACATTCGTGCTTTAAAAAATCAATGGTGCATTTCTGGAAAGCCGCACCACTGAAACTCTTATCACTAAAAAATGATCTTACAGTGTCATATTTTCAACCCTCGCTTAGGAAAGTAAAGAGGCTCTAAAACACTTATCTCTGCTTAGGTAAACAAGCTCCATTTGAGACCTGCCAGCAAACCAGTGGTGAGGAATGCTGGGAGTCACGTCACCACATCTGGAGACTGGCATTTCCACCTCCTCTGGCAATACATACTTCCCTGGAAGTAACTGTACCCAGTAGACTGGATTGCATTGTAACTCACCCTTTCTTATTCTCTTGAATTGCTCTCTCTAGTTTTTGACATTTTCCAGTTTTTCCAAGCCCATTAACTTCTTTCCATTGAATTCATTGTTTCTCCCGTTCAGCTTCTGAGGGAGAAATCTGCATAGCCAATTCCTGAAACACCAAGAGAGAAATTGTTTGGAAGTCCTCCAACCCTCATCTCTAAAATAAATGCACAACTTCTAGCTCCAAGTGGGAAGATACATGATTCACTTAAGGGAACAGCTTACAAGGATTAAGTTTGTTGGATTAACGCGCTTAAACTACACAAGCACATTAAAGTTATTTCTCCATTTTTGTGAGATATCGTTCTACTCCCCCTGCAAAAAAAAAATAGAAATTCGCCATTCAAGCCCCGTGGGCTTGATCGGGCACGCATGCTTTAACCCTCCCGAAAAGACCAAGACCACGGACTTGAAGTCTGCGAAAATAGAGGGCTAGGACATATTTTCTTTCAAAAGAGCAGGGGAAGCATTTCAACATTATAATACACACCTCTAGCCAAGCCCCACCATTGGTCTCCTGTATCTGATAATTTCAGAATCTTGTCAATATGTTTCCCTTTAAGCAAAGTTACGACCACCTATTCTTCAAAACAGTTTTCCCAGTACCAAAAGCTACAGATTGATTCTTGAAGCTGCCAGCAGAGCTGCGAAACGTCAGGAAGAAAACTCTTTCTCGAACATGGCACAGAGCCCCAAAACGGCCCACAAAAAACACATCACCAAGAATTGTCTCTTGTAATCAGGCCAGCATATGTTTTTAAAAAACCAAACACTGCCTCTCACATCCAATGAATAAAGGGAAGGTTCTTACTTTGAGTTGCCACAATTTGACATCTTGGATTCACGGTCCTTTTTTGGCCAAGAAATCTGATGCCGACTTCAGTTCTTCAAAAATCCTTTGTTTGGTCAGATTGCCCAAGAAGAGGGAGAAGGAGGTTCTCGAAATTAGAAGAATATTTGAGCTATGCCAACAACTCAAATGGACTGAAGGTTGGGTAAAAGCCTCTGGTATTGCTTTAAGTCAACACTTGTCCCTAACTTGCCATATTTCTGGAATGTCACACTTCCAGATGAAAGAAACAGTGTCTGAGGGGTGCAGTGCAATTCTTCACGCTTTATAACAGGGATAGAACCTGCTCAGCTTTTGCTACCTACCTTTTTTCACCTCATTTGGCCTCAATCTTCCTCTTTGTTCAGAGAATGGAACTGTAAAACCATCTATGAGTGTTCCTTGCCATAGGTTGACAGACAATTTGAGGGCACCACAAAGTGACAGCACCTTTTATAAAAGGGCTGGCAAATACCTTCATAAACATGTGTTGTTGAGACAACCTTATTTAGCAAGGATCCCTGGAGCCGAGTGACCCTTGCTGAATTCCCAATAAAGAGCCTACTGCCTACAAAATATTGAGGATTTTACTTATGCCACCATATGGCATCAAACATGGAGATTTCCACCTGACTATTGCTACCATACCACTTGTGAGGCCCTTCTACATTCTTTTGGACATATATGTGATGTGCTCCTTCCTTATAATCCCATAGATAGAACCATTGCCTTGAACCACATCTCTACTGAATCTAACTGTCCCACTAATTTCCCTATGCCCCAACTCTACTTCCCACATTCTGACATGTTCATGCTTCAGTCTAACTGTTCTACACCGATGGTTGAAGTGGTGGAATGGAAATTAGATTTGTACTCTTATCCCCAGAACCTGGTCTCTTTCCTTATCTGCAAAGCCACATCCTAAGGACTCCGGACTGTGTAGCAATTTTGTTGAATGCTCGAAATCTAGATTAATTTCTACACATACTTGCAGGGTGATCCTGAATTCATTGTGGGGCAAAGAAGATGTGGAAAGATTTGAGCTTAATTTCTTATTGTTGACCAAAGAGTTATTGGTTTACAATCCTGAATTTTTTAAAAATTAAGGAAAACATATGTGGCTCTCTTCACAGGGTATTCACCTTCTGTTTTCTTTTTCTGGGAATCTTGATGCCTTTGGCATTGCCATCTCCTTCTTTCGTTCCCAGGCATTTCTTTTGCACATTTTTCGGTGCATAGATAGACGGAAAATAAAACAAAAAAGGTCAGAAAAAATGCCCCCGGGAAGACACGGAGAGATGCCAGGAGTGCAGCGGATCCGGAATTGACTATCTTTGGCGTGTTCATCTGTGATTTATATCACATCAGTGGCTCAGCGAGAACTTCATATTTCCAAGCATTAGACCAAGGATGAGTACCGATGTTTAACTGTAACCTGAGACATGAAGGGTAGCCCCGTCAACTACCTTCTTCTCTTCTTTCTTCTTCCTCTTTCTCATCGTCTTCATCCTCATCATCATCTTCCTCATCCTCCCGATCTTCCCTTTGGCAATCCTTTTGCTGCGTAACCTTTTTGGGGTAGGTTTGCTAAGCACAGCTTTCTTTCCTTTGCTGGTGTATTGTAGTGTCCAGGGTTCATCCATCTGACTCTGAGGCAACAATCAAGACCATCCTCTGACACACTGTTCCCACAACCTTTACAGCCCAGGTGACCACTGGTTAAATGGCTATGGGGACCCAACACATCCGCTCATATTAGCATACCTCACCAGCTCACGTTATTATCTTAGTCCCAATACTCATCATTTGTGTTGTTCTACAACTTTGTGTCTAGCAATGTCTACCCGTTATAGCTCCTTCCCAGAGCGTTCTAAAATCTTCAACAGGATTTGGACAACCCTTGGGTTTAAAACATTGCTATGAAACTCTGAGCCCCTTTTGTATGTCCGGTCCTACACAGCAAAGAGTGCCTAGAGACCACACACTTTTGAAAGTGCAGGTCCTGCTTTTCAGCCCCAGTGTTTTTATTTTTTAACATGTTAAGGACTAAGGCTAGGTTTCCTATGCATTCTTTGCATGATCTGACTTACCATCCTTTCATCGTCATCCTCTCTTCACTCGTCCTCCTCCTCGTCTTCAGACTCTTGCTGGCTGCTTGGGCAACCACAGTAGCCACCGGTTTTTTGGCAGGTTTTTTTATTGGTCAGCAGGATCCTCCTCAGATTCATCTGTAGCCAAATGAAAAAATGCACCACTGTTATTAGCAAACTAGTATTGGAGTGGCTACATCTAACAATGCCTACTGCTCCTCTTGCTCATTTTGAAAATCTGTAGGTAATGAAATATGATGGGCCTCACAGACCCCATCACCCATTTGATGGACTATCAAGAGACATAAATGTGGTTTCTCCCGAGAAGCGTTTGGAGGAGGGGAGACCCCTCCCATCCAGCCAAGAGCCCCTTACATAAATTTCAGCAAACATTCACTTCTGCAAAGCATTTGCTATTGAGTTAAACTGTTTTCTACTCCCAAAAGCCGATGCGGTTCAAAATGAATCCCGAACTGTAAGGTACTGCACTTAGGGTGGAAACTGAAAGCACCGAAGATACAGTTGTGTACCTCGGGTTACGAACTTAATTCGTTCCGCGGCTAATTTCGTTAACCCGAAAAACCTTGTACTGATTTGCCCTAGGCGTATGGACCACAACCGCGGCTCCATTGAAAACTAGCGCCGGGTTTTTCGTACCCGAAAAAACCTTGTAAGCCGAAACATTAAATCCCTATGGATTTTTTTAGTTATCCCGAAAAAAATTCGTACGCTGTGTATTCGTTTTCATCCGGGTTACCACTGTATAGGCTGGGTGCCCCCTGGCTGAATGAACTCATGTGAAAGCGATTGAAGTCCAAGTAGACTACAAGTTCAAACATGAGTCAACAGTGCAGTGCTGCAGCTAACAGGCCAATATAATTTAGGCTGATTCAATAGACGTATAGTGTCTGATCAAGGGAAGTAATAGTGCCACTCTAATTTCTGGCTTTTGTCAAGGCCCCTACTTGAATTATTGTGCCCCCTTCTGGGCACACAATTCCAAACGACCTGAGAAACCTGGACTGTGCCAAAGGAGGGCGACACAATGGTTGAAGGGTCTGGAAAACCATTGCCCTATGAGGAATGCCCTTCGGGCAGCTGGGGACTGTTTCGCCTGGAGCATGAAGGTTAGATGTGATTGAATGATTAGCCTGTTTAATACTGAATGGATGTCATGTTGAGGGGGATCAAAGCTTGTTTTCTGCTGCTCCAGAGAACCGGACCGGAACACTGGATGCACGCTGCAGGAAAAGAGATTCCAGCTAAACCTCTACGGAGTGATTACTTCCTGACAGTACGGGTGTTTGGGAGTTGGAAACCAAACTCCCCGCGTGTAGTGGAGTTCCTTCCTTAGAGGTCTTTAAACAGAGGGCTGGATGCCATCTGTTGGGAATGCTTTGATGCGGTTTCTGCATGGCAGAATAGGGTTGGACTGGATAGGCCCTCTTGGGGGTCTCTTCCAACTTATTTTGAGTGCACACAACTGTACTGGCTACCCAACCCAACTCCACTTCCTCCTACTATCTTTCCTCATCCTCCTCCTCATATTCATCCTCTTCCTCATCTTCACTTTCATCTTCTGGCGTTTTTTCCATTTTTTGCTCCTTTGGCCGGACTGGAGTTTCTTGCTGGAGTAAGTAACAGCTCTTTCTTTGTGGAGAGTAACAACGGCCTTTTTGGCTGGGGTAGGCGTTGCTTTCCTTGCCAGGAGTTGCTGCCTTTTTTGTTGGGATGTAACTGCTGTACTTTTGCGGGTGTACTGCTTTCTTCTGAGGAATTCATCTGCAGAAAGGAATTTATTACTATTTACAGTAAGCAAACGTGTGATCAAGTAGGAAAAATGGCGACTTACAGAGGCAATCCATGCCTCCTTGTCTGAGCCAAAAAACAGCAGAATATGTTTCTGAGGCAGCCTCATACTTAGGACTTAAGATCTCCACATACTAGTTTTTGTGTATTGCACTAATACACAACTTCTGTTGCAAAGCATAATTCGATGAAAAAGACCAAGTAATGAGTATGATGTTTAATTCTACAAATTTATTGGGAAATCTTTCTTTTTGCCAATAGTCCATCTTGCTCTCCTGGGAATCTTTCTTTTTTCCATCTCCCTAAACAATGATTTTCTGCACATGCGCAATTCTATCCACACTTTCATACATGTTGACCCCTTTCCACTAACAATGATGACACTCTTCAAGCTTCAGGCCTGCCTTTAATTTTTGTTATGGCTCGTGTGGTGCAAAGGTGTTGTCCTGCAGATCATTGTTGGACTCGTAATAAACCATCGTCCCTCATCATTAGCTGTTTGCCTACAGCTGATGGAAACTATAGTCCCAGCAAACAGCTACAACAACATGTCTCCCCCCAGCCCTGTTACACAATCCATCTGAGAAACAGGACTTATTCCTACTAGGGTTCCCTACACCACTTTTCAGTTGTCAAATCTGACTAGTTGGGGAGCCCAAATGGCTTTCGGCATTCACTTTCTGTTTTTAAACCCCTCTTATGCCAATAACAAGACTACATTGTCACATGCGTGAGGTAATGGTGGTTGCTCTGTAGGGGAAATTGTTGCATTCAAACCAGTTCATACCTGGTTCGCATTTTCCTTTATGCCTCCCTGTTTTATGGGTGGTGGCGGGGGTGGGGGGTTCCTTTGCTGCCTATGTCTAAATAAACATGCACAAATAATTAAGTGAGACTGTTGAAATGCCCTTGCTCAATGCCTAGTGAATTCTGGGAACTGTCGTTTTGTGAAACATTGAGCCTCTCTGCAGAGCGCTTCTGGTTGCCACAATAAACTACATTCCCAGGATTCGTTCCCTAACACTAGTCAGAGAAGTTAAAGCAATCTCAAACGGATATTTCTGCAGTAAGTGTTGGCCTCATGGTTAGAGTATCCATGCTACTTGTGTGGATTATTTTCCAGAAATCCATTGCTGGTCACCATGATTACTTCAAGACACCGTTTCATCTTTTGTTGTGATTCAAGACAACATATTGCAACCTACATTGGGCTTCTTGACAAGATTTATTCCGTGGAGGTTTGCACTGCGCCATCCTTCTTCGGCCGAGGCTTGTCCCAGGGTGGCCAGTGGGTTTCTCAGCTCAGCAGGTAACTGAACCTGGTCTCCCAGAGTCCTTCAAATTCAAACTCTACCCACCCCAAAGCTTCTTGCCTGCTCCTGTGCAAACAGCAGTTCTGCTATAAATATAAAAAGGCTTACAGTACTAACGTACAACCAGTTAAGTAAACAATTCGACCTCTTCCTCACTGCTTCCTCCTCTTCAGAAGGAGTCGTCTTCTTTCTTCCACTGTCATCACTTACTTTGCAGGAAGGGGAGCCATTTTTTTCTGTTTCGGCTGAGTTTTAAGTTCTCGGGTTTAAAAAACCACACGTAGGCATATGCTTTTGGCAGTGCTCCTTGTCGTATCGTTTAAGGACGGAGGATTCCGATAGCAGGATAGAGCTGCAGTTGGTCAAACTATTTCTAACTTCTGCAACACAACTTGAAAATAGTTTTCGTACCATACAATACATTCATTTTCACTTTGCAACTTCAAGCCCTTTTAGAGACAGAACTGTACTCGACTGTACCTTGCTAGGATTTAAGGACAACGGAGAGGGAAATTGTGTTATCTGGCTCTAGTTCAACTTTCAAAACACGTAAAGTACCCACAAAATAATTTGAGTAAATGCACAAACTATTGCCATGATTCCATTAGCAAGATACATTCGCCCCCCCCCTCCAATCTGCGGCTCTGACTTTTGAGGATGTGATTATTCAGATTTTATAAAATCGTTTCCTCTCGGAATATCTAGGCCCTCCAACACAACTCTATGGTCAACTTTAACCAAAAGTCACATTGGAAGACCTGGAGATTCCTAGAGAGGTGTTCTCTCAGGTAAACATAGTGTTTTGTTATTTGCGGTTTTTCCACATTCATGGGGGGCCTGTAACCCTAACTCCAGTGAATGAGCAGATGAGTGGATTTGTCTTTAGGGCTGTAAGTCGCCCCCCCCCCCCCCCCCCAATTTGCAGGTCCTCCAATCAGTTACTAACACAACTAATGAATGAACATTGCTTTGGATTCCTGGTGGATCAAGAGACAATAAATGGTTTAAATAATTGTGTGTGTGTGGGGGGGGGGGGCCTGAATGACAAGATTTTAAGAAATGGAACTAGTCTGATGGCTTCTCTACCTCCAGCCACTGGACAGAAAGCACACTTGCAGTATTCATTTGAATGGGCCAGACTGTAAAGCACATGTGTCTGCAGCACCCACATCATTTATTTAGGTTTCCCTTACACAGGTTTCATTCAAGACTCTCAACCCCACAAAGTGCCAATACATGGGTGCCTAGCTGCCCAACATGAGACCCCCCCCCCCAGCACTGTTGCTTGGTCCTTAGGATCACAAACCAACAGAAGGTAAGCCCTGTGAAGATTCACTGAAAGACACCTGAAACATGTTTTTATTGGACTCAATTGCCACATGGTTCTTGTGCGGAGAAAACAGATTGTAAAGATTTCATGAAATGGGACCAGGCAGACAGCTTCTCTACCTCCAGTCGCTGAAAAGGAAGCACATTTCTACTATTCATTCTAATTGGCCACATTGTAAAGCGCATGCGTCTGCATCACCCAAACCTTTAGGCTTTTTGTCAGGAATAAACTCTTCTAGAATATGGCCAAATAGCCCAAAAAACCCACAGAAAACTATGGATGCCAGCCATGAAAGCCTCTGACTTCACTTTAGGCTTTTCTTACACAAATCTCAGTTGAGATCCCATCCCCAAGAAGTACCAAGATCTGGGTGCTTAGCTGCCCCTGACCCCCCCCAGCACTTCTGCTTTGCCCTTAGCATCACAAAACAACTGAAAGTGTGAAAACCCACTGCAAGGAGCTTGATATCTTCAAGCCTCCCATCAACCTCATGAATTTCACAGGGTTTTCTTAGGCAAGGATCCCCAGAGGTGGGTTTGCCAGCTCCTGCCTCTCAAATAGAGCTTTCAGCACTTGGTATCCATTGACGGCCTCTCATCCAAGTATTAACCAGGGCTGGCCCTGCTTAGCATCAAAGATAATATGAGATCTGGTGCCTTTAGGGTACCTTTGGGCGCACCCACAGCAAAATACCACTTGCAGATGATGATAATGGACATTTAATGATTACATGCATATTGTGGGCACCAGACTCCTCCCTGCCGTTATGTTAGTCTGCCAACATTTCAAGAGGTAGCAAAAGAGTGTATAAACCACACACTGGGAAGACCTGCATTTTGACAAAGGTGGCCATTTTTGTGTTTTAACTGGAGGAAGTTGGGCGATGGAACAGGGCACATGCTTTCACTTGCAGGAAAGCCAATCGCCAGCATAGAGATCTTTAAACAGAGGCTGGATGGCCATCTGTTTGGGATGCTTTGATTCTGATTTCCTGCATGGCAGAACGGGGTTGGACTGGATCAGGGCCCTTGTGGTCTCTGTAAGGCCTGGCCCAGGAGGGACTCCTGCCCCCTTTAACTAATCCAGGAAGGTCAGTGGGTCAATGCAGTGCTGGGCAGAAGCAGAGAGCCCCCTTTCCCCATGAGGAGAGAGGGCAGGAGGGCCGGGACTTCCCTAAAGGCCAGGCAGGTGAGGAGAGCAAGAACAGAAGGCCCTAGGACAACGGGTCTCGACCTTTGGACCCCTAGATTTGAGACTTCAACTCCCAGAATTCCTGAACAATGAGCCTACTGACAGGGACTTCTGGGAATTGAAGTCCAAACATCTGGGGGCCCAAAGGTTGGGAACCACTGCCCTAGAAGCAAGCCTCTGTCTGCAAGCCTTGCTGGGCAGGAGCTGTGCCAGGCAGCCTCCATCAGCCAGAGAAGGTGCCCTTC
This sequence comes from Sceloporus undulatus, assembly GCF_019175285.1. Lineage (NCBI taxonomy): Eukaryota > Metazoa > Chordata > Lepidosauria > Squamata > Phrynosomatidae > Sceloporus > Sceloporus undulatus. The sequence continues at coordinate 271,248,598 of NC_056524.1, forward strand.
TTCCTCCACATCAATGCAGCCTGTATCCACTCCTTTGGCTTCACAAGCTGGGAACTCATTTTAGCAACCTATGGAAGGATGCCAGGCTGGGGCTGAACTGTTCAATGGGCAAATAAAAACCCAGCAGTCATACCTTGTTCTTATTGGCCAACCGAAACGCACAATGCCCTTTATTGAAGCTCCATGGGCCTCATGCAAAACCAGGGAGGCTTCCTGAGGAATCCACTGTTCTTTCTCTGCCCACAAAGCGGCCTGCGACCTCCTTGGAATGGAGGCAGACTGGGCTGCAGAAGAGGGGTCCCTTCAAACACTCCCACCGCCCCTGGCCAGAAGGAGCCTCTCAATAGAGGTCCTTCCCAGCATAACATCTTGACTAAGGACTGGAGCATCTAACATCTCCTGTTTGGTTTGTAGCCTCTTGCCTGAGGAAGAAGCCCATTGCGCCTTTCGCTTCGCCCATGAGCTCCCCGGGTGGCTCTTGTGAGAGAGTGGCTTGCGGCGCCCAAAGACCCATCGGCCCAGTCTCTCCCTCCAATGCTGCCGCAGAAAGAAAGGTGGCACACGCGCCTCTCCCACGTGGGAGCCCACTTCCGCCCCTCCCACGTGGGCTTCCCTAGTCGGCTTCACGCGGCCGGGGTCACGTGGTTGCCCTCAGAGGAAGTAAAAGAACGCGCGCACGGCCGACGACTACCAACGGTTTTCCCTCCCTCCCTCCGTATTCTCTCCGAGTGACGTCACGCGCATGCGCGTATCGAAACGGAGAAAGAGAAAAAAAGACGATGCGCGCGCGCCCGAGATCGAAAAGGGGGCACCTAGAAACCCCCCTCGCTCCCATCGACGCCCTTTAGGCTTAAAAGAGAACGTGGACGGAGGGGAGCCTAGAAACCGTCGAGCGTTCTATCCCCAACCGCGCATGCGCCGGTTCCCAAAGCGAGCCAATAATAAAAGGCCGAATATGTGTGAGAGAAAGAAAGGAAAGGGAAGCCTTGAAACCGCAGCTCGTTCCAGTCTCCTCACAGCAGAGGAGAAGGAAAGGGGGGGTTAGAAACTGCCGCGCATGCGCACAAAGGCTTTAAAAATCCTTTTAAGGAAAAAGGAGAAAAAAAAAGGAAAGGAAAAGCAAGGCTTTCTTTCTCGACTAGGCCTCGAGCCTCACCTTGGCTAGCTTCACCATGATGGCGGCGGCGGAGTTGTCCGGATGTGGAGAGTAGGAAAATAAAGAACCGCCGCTCACAGCGCCTCGCTCGAGTCTCTGCCTGAGCCGAAAAGAGCGAGGTCGAGGGCTCGCTTAACTCTACCTCACGCCCCACGCTGACGCCTCAGCCAATCAGAAGCTCGCTCGGCCCCCTTGGCCCCGCCCATTCGCCCAAGATGGACAGGCGCTCTCCGAACGCGAAGGCTGGCCCGGCCCCGACCAATGGGAACGCGCTCCTGAGCGAGAGGCGGGACGAAGAGCAACTAGCCAATAGAGAGGCAGGGTTGGGAGATCCGCGGTCTGTGATTGGTCAACGCCGACGGGGCGGAAGAGGCCGAAGGGAGGAAGGGGAGCACGTGGCGCTGCAACCACGTGGTCCTGACCATTTTATGGCCCTGAAGTCGGGCATCGCCTAATGGCTGCTGCTCGAGTCCCAAACACAGGATGCAGGAATAACCCGGTTTGTCACCACTTTAACTCTTTGTCTGGCT
>NC_056524.1:271250383-271256504 GCF_019175285.1 Sceloporus undulatus
TGCTTTAAAGTATAGTCACTGTTTTCCAAATATCTTTATCATTCCAGTCCAAAAGTGAAGTCTTTTCCCCATTCTGTTTTTAAACATTTTATCAAAGGCTTCCATTGCTTTTCAGACGGATTCATTGAATTCTTCTTTAAGAAATGTCTTAATTGATCAGTTTCTAGAACATCATACCATTTTATCAACCAGTCCTTTACATTATTTATGGTCTTCATTTTCCATTTCTGAGCAAAATCTATATTTTGTCCCAAATCATGCGCCCATTTCACCATCTGAGTTTTGACTTGTTCATCCTCTAATTCAGTTTTTAATAACACTTTATAAAAAATCTGATTTAACAAATTTTTCCAATTCCATATCTGCTTCACCAATTGCTAGTCTTGACATCCATTATAAACCTTTCCCTAATCTGTCTATAAGTAAACCAGGCACAGCCAAGGCCTTCTGATATCAATGGCTCTTGTGGCTTTATTTCTATGTCTTTTGCCCTTTTGATCCATCATGCGTTCCCCTTTTTCTTGGCTTAGCTGAACCCAGTTACAAAAAGCTTCCTTTATGGAGGCCCATTTCGGGAGGACTGGACAACATTTAGCTTTAATAGTCAAGCAATACTCTTAATAGTCAGTGCCTCATATAATGATCATTAAACGGCTTCTTAGAGTTTAATTTATTATAAAATAGATATCCATGCCACACAAAAAGAAGTTCTGGTCCCTTCCTTCCTTCCTCGCCCTCCCTCCCTCCCTCCCTCCCTCCTCCCTCCCTCCTTCCTTTCCTCCTTCGTTCTTTACTCCCTTCCCTCTTTCCTTCCTTCTCGCCTTCTTTCCGCCCTTCCTTTCGTACCTGCTTCCTTCTCTCCTTCCTCCTTCCTTTTTCTTTTATTCCCCCCTCCATGCCCGCCTCCCTCCCCCTTTCCCTCTCCGCTCTTCTTCGTCCTTTTCCTCCTCCCTTCCCTCCTTCTTCCTCCCCTTCTCCCTTCCTTCTCTCCTCCTTTTCCCTCCTTCCGTTCCCTCCTTCCCCTTCCCCTTCCCCTCCTCCCTTCCCTTCTTCCCCTCCTCCCTTCCCTTTCCCCCCTCTTCCCTTCCCCTCTCCCTCCCTCCCTTCCCATGAAAGACGAGGGCTCCCAATAATCCAGGACTAGACTCCTGGAGGCAGAGGCAGAGGATGAGGATGGGTCTGTGATGCTGCCTGAGACTGGCATGGCCCTGCTGCTGTTGCCACCCTCCTCTCTGCCCAGGAGGCAGCTCCAGTCTCAGGGGGAAATCTCCTTTTCCCCTTCCTTCCTTCCTTCCTTCCTTCCTTCCTTCCTTCCATCTGCAGCAGAGAATGGGAGGATGATGAAGAACCAGCTCTGTCTTGATGAGTCCAGCAGCAGCAGGCCAAGGAGGCAAAACCAGCAGCAGAGAGTCCAAAAAGGCTGGCAAAAGGCAGTCCTACTATTGTTATTGTATAATAAAAATGGTTGTGTTCAATAGTAATTTCTGTGTTCATGCACTTTGCTGTGTTTTTCCTTCAAACCTTCTGACTTCCCAATTTCTCACCTGCTTTTAATAATGTACCAGTTTCTCTTTCTTTTTTGCCCTTTGTCCTCAGCTTCTTTCCATTGCAAATTATCCCAGTTATCCCAGTTAATCCTTTCCCTTCCCATTTTCTGGAATTATCTGTATTCCTGAAAGGCCAAAGAGGGTTGGTTTATATGCCCCTTAGTAGTAACTTCCAGCTCTATGATCCTATGTATTTCTGCACGGCCGAAAAGGGTTGGTCTATTTGACCCTTAGTAGTAATTTCCAGCTCTAGGATCCTCCTATGTATTCCTGCACAGCCGAAGAGGGTTGGTCTATATGACCCTTAGTAGTAACTTCCAGCTCTAGGATCCTTTGTATTCCTGCACGGCCGAAGAGGGTAGGTCTATATGGCCCTTAGTAGTAACTTCCAGTTCTAGGATGTTATGTATTCCTATATGGCCGAAGAGGGTTGGACTATATGACTTTTGGCTCTCCCTTCCAACTCTAGGATCCTACGTTTTCCTGAACGGCCGAAGAGGGTAGGACTATATGACCCGTAGTAGTCCCTTCTAACTCTAGAATTGTCTGTATTCTGGCATGGCAGAAGAGAATTGGACTATGTTACTCTTAGTAGTCCCTTCCAGCTCTAGGATCCTATGTATTCCTGCATGGCAGAAGAGGGTCTCCATAAGTTGGAATAATAATAATGAGGGAAAGGATTTGAAGGCTCACACAACAACAACAACCACAACAACAACCACATCTCCAGGGCTTGCCTCCTTTGACATCACAAGTGCCCCCCCCCAAAAAAAATCTGGTTTTGTAATAACATCCAAACAACGATACCTTTATTGGACCAACCAAAATGCACAATTCCATGTTGCAAGCTTCCGAAGTCACACTGGCTTCTTCTTCCTCAAGCAAACAGGAGAAAGAAGTGTAAAGTGTTAGTTCTAGGCCTGCATTGTGCTGTTTTTGGTCTTAGATGGTAGGGCAGCTATCTGCAGGCTGGTACCTCCCCCTTTTTTTGCCATGATGGGGGTCATAAACCCCTAGATGTGTTTTGAATTTCAAGATACTGCCTTTTAGCCATCGCAGGGGAATCTTAAAGAGAGAGCCAGTGCACTGGGACCTTGCCTCCAATAAAGATAAAGCCGTTCTTTTTAATTGGGGTTGGATTGGCATGCTTTGCCTCTAGACCACCACCTAAAGTTTTCCGGATGCCAAACATGCAGACTTCTTGAGAAATCCAGACTTCCCTGCAACTGAAGTGCAGGCCAAGGCAAGACTTCATAACCGCCTCTTCACCATCGGCTCTCCGTTGACAGCGGTGGCACAGAAGCGGCCAGACGTGGGCAAGGATCCTTCTCTGCCCTCCTTCCACCTGCCTAGTCTCAAGACCCTTGAACTCTGTCCCCACTTTTTGTCATTACTTAAGGAGTCACGATAGAGCGACTCTAGTCTACTTAGAGGACTACGAGGCGTTGGTTGGATGGAGAGTCTTGAGATCAACCGAGACATCTATCCATCAATGTACATTTCAGGGGAGGAGCTGGATGTCTTCAACAGAACAGCAATTCAAGTTGCGCGGGTCAATGGAAGATATGGCGTTAGCAGGGCGAAAGGTTGTTACAGAAGAAGACGCAATAGGTGTCTGATATCTATCTGCCTTCCATTAACCCTGCTACCCCAAAAGATCTGAAGAGCATGCCTAACCGTCCGCCGAACCTTTCTCTGCTCTTATGTAATGCCAGGTCAGTGAAGAATGAGTCCCGTATCATCTATCACTTACTGAAAGATCACAACGCTGACCTGGCATGTATCACAGAAACCTGGCTAGGAGCAGATAGCTCTGTAACTTGGGCTCAGGCCCTTCCGGCCGGGTACTCCATCAATGAGCAGATAAGGGAAAGCGGGCAGGGGGAGGCATAGTCATAATCCATAAAAACAATCTCACCTTAACCTATCCATGCATTAGACCACATTGAGTGCATTTACCTTCACTTGAAGACCAGGGAGAGTCTGGGGATTCTGTTGTTTACTGTCCACTCCGTAACTTAACAGACTCCCTAGTCGAACTGACACAACTAGTCTCAGAGCTGGTGTTGGAGTCGCCTAGGCCAGGGGTAGGCAACCTTTTTGAGCCGGGGGCCGGGTTGCTGTCCCTCAGACAACTGGGGGGCCAAAGCCAAAAAATAAATAATTAAATGATTTTTTTAAAAAATTGAAATAAATAAATAAACCGGGACAAATGTAGGACAAAATTTTCAAATGGAGGGCACTTTTTTAAAAAATGGAGGACACACAAAAAAAATTGCTGATTTTTAAAAAAATGTTAATATAAATGCATATTTCTGAGGCTTCTATAGACAATTGCCCCCCTTGCCCGCCTCCTCCTGATAGGCCAAAGGCCCCACACCCTCACGCAAGAGGCCAAAGGCTCCGGCGGCAGGACTGGGTGGGGGCCGGTCCCAAGGCCTTGCCGGGCCGCATCCGGCCCGCGGGCCGCAGGTTGCCTACCCCTGGCCTAGGCTGTTAGTCCCAGGCAACCTCAACATCCCCCTCGAGGCTGATTTGACTAATCTTACTGGTGCGGCTCGGGAGTTCATGGGTGCCATGACAAATATGGGCCTCTCCCAGATCATCTCTGAGCCCACGCATTGCGCAGGTCATGCCCTCAATGTGGTCTTCTGCACGGAAATGGCATATCCGTGGGCAGAGATGACTAGTATCTCTGCATTATCATAGACGGATCATTTCCTGGTTAAGGTTGGACTGAAGGCTACTATTCCTCCCTCTGGGGGTGGAGGACCCATTAGAATGGTCTGCCCTCGAAGGCTGATGGAACCCATTCGGTTACAAGAAGCCCTAGGGGGTTCTATGGTTGGCAGTGCCAGCGACTCTGTCGAAGCTCTGGTTAATATGTGGAATAACTGTGCTGGCCAAATGACCGTAATAAAGTTATTATTATTATATGTGGAATAACAGCCTCGCCAGAGCTATAGATATGATCGCTCCCAAACGTCCTTTCCAACCCGCTAAAAACCGTAATCTTTGGTACATGTAATCCTTGGTACACCTTGTTCGATGATCTCCGTCTGTGCATCAACAAGGGAAATGTGACCCTGTTGGTGCTCTTGGACCTCTCAGCGGCCTTCGATACCATCGACCATGGTATCCTTCTGGAATGCCTGAGGAAACTAGGAATTGGAGGCACTGCTCTGCAGTGGTTCCGGTCCTATCTCTCGGGCAGATTCCAGATGGTGTCGCTTGGCGACAGCTGTTTGGCCAAGAAGGAGCTCAAATCGGGTGTCCCACAAGGTGCGATACTGTTGCCAATGCTCTTCAACATTTACATGAAGCCGCTGGGTGAGTTCATCCGGAGACATGGGGCGGGGTGCTATCAGTACACTGACGACGCCCAAATCTATTTCTCTATGTCTCAGACTGTTTCAGTGACCAAGGAGAGCATCTCTCCTCTGAATGACTGCCTGAGGTCGGTAATGGATTGGATGAGGGAAAGTAGACTTAAGCTGAATCCAAACAAAACGGAGAAACTCATGATAGGTAACCTCAACCCGGCTATGGAGATATGTTTGCCAGTCCTAGATGGGGTCACACTTCCCCTGAAGGACTGCGTTCGCAGCTTCAACGTGCTCCTGGATTTGTCGCTTCAACTGTCCTCTCAGATAGATGCGACAGCCAGGAGCGCCTGTTATCAGCTTCGGCTGATACGCCAGTTGCACCCCTACCTGGAGCAGCGGGACCCAGAAACAGTCATACATGCTCTAGTAACCTCTTGTCTTGATTTCTGTAATGCGCTCTACATGGCGCAACCCTTATGCCACGTCCAGAAGCTGCAATTGATACAAACCATGGCAGCCAGACTGGTCACTGGAAATCTAGGTTTGACCGAATTACACCTATTCTAAAGTCATTACACTGGCTGCCTATCAGCTTCCGGGCTCAGTACAAGGTGTTGGCTATCACCTACAAAGCCCTACATGGCCTGGGTCCAGTCTACTTGAAGGAACGCCTCCTCCCATATAATCCTCCCATATAATCCCGTACACTCCGTTCCTCTGGGAAAAATCTTTACATCCAAAAAAGACCAGATTAGCGGTAACCTCCCAGAGGTCTTTTTCTGCTGTGGCTCCTAAAGCTTGGAATGACCTCCGGAAGAGATTCGCCAGTTATCCTCATTCCCTGAGTGATAACCGCCCAGAACTGATTCTATCTGTCCTTCCTACTATATCTCCTCCTCATTCGCGGGTTGTAGAATAATCTTGTAGTGTTGTATTGTTATATATTTTAATCATGTTTTATGCTAACTTTATAGTTTGGGAGGGAGGATTGGGTCAGGGTTTTGTGGGTTTTATTGGTTTTATATTGTGTATCATATAAACTCTGTTGTTACCCGCCTGGATCCCCAAACGGAAGAGGTGGGATATAAATAAATATTTTAGTAGTAGTAGTAGTAGTAGTAGTAGTATTACAATGAAGATCTTAAACAAATGAAGCGGGTTGGAAAATGACTAGAGAAGCGTTGGCTGAAATCTCAACTCATATCTGATAAGACACTTCCTTGGACTTTTCTTAGGTCCTGTCAAGTG
>NC_056524.1:271256529-271289745 GCF_019175285.1 Sceloporus undulatus
TACCGAAGCAGAAGCAATGCCTGCCATCTTAAAGTTCTGGGTGCATGTTTCAGTTAGGGTGATGCTGGCATGCAGGGGGAAGATAGAAGGAGGGCCCCCAGGGCATTTCGGTCCTACCTCTCGGGTAGATTCCAGATGGGAGGCTGGGGCTAGTTGCTCTCTAAGGAGAGCTGACATCTGGCGTCCCTCAGGGCGCCATCCTGTCCTCATGCTGTTTAACATTACATGAAACGCTGGGAAGAGAGATCATCGGAGACATGGGTGCGGTGTTATCAGTACGCTGATACACCCAAATTTATTTCCTATGTCTCCGACTCTTGCAGTGACCAAGGATGGCATCTTTCCTCTAAATGCCTGCCTCAAATCGGTAAGAGCTGGATGAGGAAAACAAACCAGTTCAATCCAGAGATACTCATAGGATCCCAGGCCCAGCAGGGAACTTTATCAACCTGTCCTGGACGGGGTCACACTTCTCCTAAAGGACGAAGTGCGTAGTTTGAGAGTACTCCTAGGTCCGTCTGTAGTTGTCCTCTCAAGTAGATGCGACGGCTAGGAGTGCTTGTATCACTTTGGTTGATACGCCAACTGTGCTCTACCTGGACTAAAGGACCTTGAAGCATGGTTTTGCACTGGTAATCTCTCCTTTAGTTTCTGTAATGCACTCTGCATGGGCTACCTTTGTACCAAGTTCGGAAGCTCATTAGTTCAAATCAGCATCTAGACTGGTCCTGGAGCATCGAGGTTTGATCATATAACACCAATATTAAAACTCTGCACTGGTTGCTGATTAGCTTCTGGGCGCAATACAAAGTGTTGGTTACACCTTTAAGCCCTAAATGCTTGGCCCGAGTTACTTGAGGGAACGCCTCTCCCTACACAATCCGCCGGGAGAAATCACTAGACTACGAACAACCAGACTTGACACTTCCCACAGAGCATTTCTGCCTGCGTCCCCAAGTTGTGGAATGATTGCCGAGAGATCCGTCTTATTACCACCCTAGATGCTTCAAGAAAGCACTGAAGACAGATCTCTTCCGGCGAGCCACCCACCAAACCTGCTGTAAAAATCTCACCTCTGTTAGTATTGTATGTTTTAGGAGAATCGAGCAACTGTATTGTATTGATATAATGTATATTTTTTATATTATGTATTTGATATGTTTTTATTGTTGAAATTTGCTGACTGCTGTAATCCCACCCGATACAGGGAGAGGGAAAATAAATAATAATAATAAAATATAATAATAATAATAATAATAATAATAAGAATATAATAATTTGCTTAAGGCACACCCGACTAATGCCGTCTTTCTGGATGCCGCACACCAGGTCTGTACACGGGGCTGCTCTGTAAACAGGGTGAATGGCTTTACTTAAACTTTAATAAAGCAGAGAATTTGTTCATTGACAGAAGACTCTGATTAAGTTCCACTAATCAAGTATTTATACATTTATGTGCCTTAAAGCACCCCACAGTGTCCTCCCCCCCCCCCTGAAAGATCGTACTAGTGGGTATCTGTATGACCAGGACAGACAGTCACAGGTTTCTTTAATGATGGGAGTGATTCTGGAAGTACATAAGACTTCTAGTAGACAGTTTAAAAACATCATGTCATGTTGGAGGGCTTTAAAGGTGTCACTCCATAAAGGGATGCCACTGGGAATGCAAGCACAGTTCTGTGTTAATGTTTGTGATAAAGTTGAGACCTGTGATTTTGTTTGTTTTGTTTGAAATGTTCCCCAGTAAATCTCAGCTCTGTTTATAAGTACCATCTTAAGAGTTCTGAGTGTTTGTTTTCTGGGCTTTGAGACAGAATGTTCTAGCAAGACCATTAAATTGTCAAGTTCTGTTTTAGAGGCAGACATTTTCTGTCCACTTCGCCATGTTTTGTTTCAACCTAAAGAGGGTGACAGAGTACATCTCCCTCTCTTGGCCTTGTGTCTTATGTGGCTGGTAGTATTGTCTGACATCTATACTAGGTGCTGCAAAATTGAGTAAGTGCCTCTCTTGTGCTTTTTCATCACCATACTGGATCACTAGTCAAAGAAGAGGCATATAGCGTGATCCTTTCTTACTAGCCAAAGAATACTATTCTTCTATCCTGACTTGCATTTCAGAAGGAAAAAAACAAGACGGTGATAGCTGGAGTCAAATAGAGAATGAAAAACTGAGTCAGTCTTTCATATCCCAGTGGAACTGATAATTTTCCTTTCCTCTCTCCTGCAGAAATGCTGCAAGAGCTTCATCAGCAACTGGTGGAGTCTGAACGCAAAACTATGACTTACTCAAGCGATTCAACAATCAGGCAGACATCACACCTGATTGGGTCACTGCTGAACTAGTGGATTCCCTGAGGCTACAGTTAATGGCAAATGGTAATAAGTCAGGATTTGGGAGCAGCTAGATGTGCGTGTTGGGATTATTTATTTATTTATTTATTATTTTATAGCCCGCATTTCCCCCTGACTTGAGGGGTCAAGGTGGCTTACAACAAGGCTAGAACAATAGAGTTGAAAACGCAATTAAGTAAAGACACAATTAAATGAGCTATTATATGAAAAACCTGTTAATTTTGAAAAATATAAATCATTTAAAAACAACACTAAAGACGTAATAAAAGTACACACCCCATACCACTTTCTGCATAATCAGTTAATCCTGAAATGCACGTTTAAAAGTGAGTCTTTTATAGTAGTGAAAGGAGGGCAGAGAGGGGCCAGGTGAGCTTCCCATGGAAGACAGGTTCTGCAGCCTGGGAACAGCTAGAAGAAAGGCCTTCTTCCCTGTCCCCCCCAGTATTTATTTCCTTTTTGATCATTCATTTTGCATACTTACTGAACTTTTGCCTTGGAAAGTATACAATAAATTTATATTTGAGGTCTAACAAAACTCTGTATTTTAATCTTGCATTAGAAAAAACTCCAATAAACATCTGTTAGTGACAACTATATTTTAAAACAAAAGTGCAACCATATTAATTTTATTATAGGAAAAGAATAAATATGGGTTTAGTAAAATCTAAGGTGGGGGCAGAGGGAGACTTAAATCCAACCTGATCTCGTTATTGTTCATTTAATAATAATATAATAATAATAATATATAATAAGTTTATTTATAGACCGCTATCCGCGATGACCATAGCGGTGTACAGTAAATCGTAATACAATACAAAATACAGTTAAAGGGGGAGAAGTCTCGTCCTTCAGGCAGTCCCTGATGTTGCTGGGTCTGCCTGATCGCTCCCTCTGAGGCCAGATGACAGTTGAGGAGGAGGGGCCTCTTATTTGGCTTATATAGGTCTTTTTCTGGACTCTCTGCTCCTATCATGCATCTAAGGAAGTGGGCTCAAGCCTACAAAAGTTCATGCTGCCAGCTTTTCTCTTTCAGTTAGTCTCAAAGTTGATACAAGATTCCCTTTTGCATATTGATTTGCCTGATAACATGGCTATGTCTTTGAATTCTTATTGTTCAGTTCTGTTACCGTAATTAAGTATAGGATTGTGTTAACATATTGATTTTGGAGGCGAAGAACTTACTGCTTCTTCCATGACTTTGCATATGCGTGTGGCGAGAAATGTTATAGGTGAAAATAGGGTCTCAGTATGCTTATAATTTAGCAATGTAGCTGGCAGAACAAAGACAAATACAGGAAGACTGTTAATGGATTGGTTCAAGCAGGAAACCATGGCCCTGAGTTTGCATAGCTGAGCAGGGCTATTGATGACTGGAGGCTCTTGGAGGCCTCTCATTCATAAGTTTGATGTAAGTCAAAGTTGATCTTGTGACAAATAATAGAAATAAAATACAAATGGATAGGAGCTGGAACTGCATGAGCCTTTTGGCAACTATAAATCTGCTCCTTCATGTCCCACCTGATCCCTATTTCTGATTGTTTCTGAGGATCTCAAAGTGGAAATCAGCGCAGGTGGGGAAAGGAGTCTTGGAAGGAATTTTGTGGAAAACTGACTGCTGTTGAAATGTTCAGTGCCCTGTCATGCAACATTCCTTCACCTGGAAATGTCCCTCTGCCCTTCCCAATCCCTTGTTGTTGTTCTGGTTTATGGTGACTGAAATGCCTATTATGGGTGGTTTTATCAGCAGATTTGTGCAGAGGGTTTGCCATTGCCTCCTCTGAGGCTATGACTTGGCCAAGGTCACCCAGTGGGTTTCCAGGCTGAGATGAGATTTGAACCCTGGTCTCCTAAAGTTCTAGTCAATACTCAAACTGCTATGACACATGGGCTCTCCTTCCAACCAAACCAGCAACATGCCCTTGCTGAGATCCTGCCTGGCTCCAGGCTATTACAAGGTACAGTGGTTGTTTTACTCCCCACCCCCAAAGCAAATGGGGCATGGCTCCCCATGTGATCACTCAGCTGGCACAAGGGCAGACGCTGCATCATATGCTCCATTCCTAATCTAAATTGCCCCAAAGCTATGGCTTGCCCTGAAGCTAAATAAACAATAATGTGTTTTTTGTTGCCTGGTAATGTGGAGAGGTCTGTGTCAGTGGAAATGGCACAGAGGGTTAACTCCACCCTGGCAACCCAGTTCTGTCTGTCTGGTGTCTTATTAGTGCGCTCCTAAACTGTGTGGCGAGTCTGTTAATTGTTAATCGTGGGTTTTTTTCCTAGATTCTACCAGCTGGTGGCACTATTTAGTTGAATCTCTGAATTGATGGAGTTTGGAAATGAGCACAATCCCATGAGACTGCATTTTGTGATCTTGGATTTTATAATTTAGCTTCTGGTGCTGGACAGGATCAGAAAAAGTCTTTCTCACTCCCCCCAGGAAAGACACCTCACATGTGTTCTCACAGAAGAGACTGGAATCACAATCATGCAGTGCTACTGACAGAGAGCTTGAACTGACAGAAATACACCATTCAGAAGAGATAGCTCAGGCATCTGCAGAAATCAGGATATGTGATGAGAGAAATTACCTTTATCCAAATTTCTCCAGAAAGGAGAAGTGCTATCTCGGCCCTAGATAGGCATCCTTCTTGAATTATTGTATGCAAAACCATCATTTAAGTGCCCCTAAACAGAATACATTGGATTTCAGAGTCCAGGTATATGGGTTGAATCAACTAAGGAAAATGCCCCAAGTCTTGATGAAATCAATTGGTTCTGTTACCTCAGAATTGATGTTTATAAGTAATTGAATTTTCCTCAGGTTGACTTTGAGGTAACTCTTTGAATGAGAAACCTTCAAGACATGTGGTTATCACCTGCCAGTTCAGGTTTCAAATGAAGGCAACGACCATGGGTTCTTTAGAATCATAGAATCGTAAAGTTGGAACAGACTGCAAGGGCCTGATGCCAGTCAACCCCATTTTGCCATGCAGGAACTCTCAATCAAAGAATCCCCAACATATGGCCATCCAGCCTCTGTTTAAAGACCTTCAAAGAGGAGGACTCCATTACACTCTCGAGGGGAGTTTGTTCATGTCGAACAGCCCTGCACTGTCAGGAAGTTCCTCCTAATGTTGAGCGGGAATCTCTTTCTGTAGCTTGCATCCATTGTTCCAGGTCCTAGTCTCTGGAGCAGCAGAAAGAAGCTTGCTCCATCCTCACTATGACATCCCTTCAAATATTTAAACAGGGATATCATATCACCTCTTAACCTTCTTTTCTCCAGGCTAAACATCCCAGCTTCCTAAGTCGTTCCTCATAGGCTTGGTTTCCAGACCCTTCCCTTCTTCTTCGTGGTCTCTGCGAATCACACAAATGGGTTATTCTGGCCTGCGCAGCAAAGCTCGAAACTTCTAGAATCTCTGGGCAGAATGCAATGTAACATTTCTGCAACTTTTTGGCGGTAACTCTGCCCACCCTATATAAGGCCCCTAGCGGTCCGCCCTTCTTCAGTTCCTTCATTCCGCCGCACTAAGCAGCTCGAGGAACTTCGCTAGCATCGGCTACTCACTTGGATTGAATCTCTGGACTTTGACCTATACCTTTCGTTGACCATTCTAAGTATTTTTTCCCCCGTTCGGACTACGACCTATGGACCGGTAAAGACCCTCCATACGGAATTGTCCTTCGTGACTTGGCGTTTCGGCTACGGCCTCCCTCTCGGCCGCTATGGCCTCCTTTAAGAGGTGCTCGAAATGTGGGGTCAAAATCCCCATGTCGGATGGCCAGGACAAGTGTGTCCTTTGCTTGGGCGAGACCCATTTATCCAGGTGCCTGCATCCATTGAAGCCATGACGTCCAGGCCCTCAAGAACAGGGACCAAAAATTGAAAGCCTCCCTTTATGAAAAGGTCTTCCAACCAACAACCTCTGTTCTGAGGACCCGGCCTCCAACGGCCTCCTCTGCTCCTCAAGCCACTAAGGGGGACAAGACCAAGCCCTCTAAGAGGAAGCATTGGACAAACAGAAGTCGTAAGGGATGGGGAGCCCTCCAGACGGCTAGATCGGCTTCTCCCGTCTCGAAGTCTCGTAGGAAGGTGCCGGAGTACAGTGTCAGTGCCCCCACCGGACCGTGGAACCACGGCCACCCCGACTCCCACGTCCATCCCGAGCTCTGTTCACCACCCTTGAGCCCAGAGTTGTCATCGCTCCTCATCTCTCCATCCCTGACGAGGACCTCCAAATCGTTACGATTGACCACAGCTCTGAATCGGAGGCGAGATCCAGATTCCGATCCACAGGCCTCGCCTCGCAGGCCCAGGCCAGACCACTTCTCGATCTCCCTCCAGGGCTCCCGTAGGCTGCACTCTCCCTCACGTCGGGACAGAGCCGCCCTCGGTACAGAGGCAGATGAAGCTCTGGATCAAGGATTCCAGGAGCGAGACCTACCAGATTCTGACCTAATGGACACTTATCCTGACTTGGTGTATGATCATCACACCAAACAATACTTCCTACCCGTGGATGCTACCCATCTCCGTAGACGTTTCCCGGGCCCGACGAGATCCAAGGCCCGTTTCTCCTAGTCGCCAGGCCGTCTTCCCCAGTCTCGGATGTCTTGTTGATGCCCCATCATTCTCCGGTTAGAGACCTCTCACCACGCCAGCAGACCTCGGAGTAGGTCAGCCTCTAGATCACCGTCTCGTTCACGTTCGCCGTCGCCTCCCTGCAGACGACCAGCCCTACACCTTTGGGTTCCAGACGCTCCATCTCCATCGGATGACGTCAGGTCCTTCTCCGACAGGATCATCCTGGATGGCTGACGCTTTGAAACTGGAGGTCTCCCATCCAGAGGATGATGCCCTCGATCCGGTGGAGAGACGAATCCATGGCTGTGCCCCGGCACCTCCTTCACTGGCATTTCTGCCTTCTCGGACAAGATGCCAAGCGATCCTGGGACCCCCGGCAACCATCTCTTCCACTTCCAGGAAGATCGAGAAACCTGTACAGGGTAACACATCTGACCCTCGTGGCTCTTCAACCAACCCGAAGCCCAACTCGCTATTGTAGAGGGTTCACAGACAGCTTTCATCTCGCCGTCAGGCCTCCTCTCCGATGGATAAGGAAGGCAAGAAAATTGATGGGCTGGCAAAGAATTCTATTGCCCAGCTTGCGCTGGCATCAAGATTGCCAACTATACAGCATGTATGGGGGCATACGTACAAACTGTAATGGAAAAGATTGACTCACCATCAGTGAGCTCCCTGATGATAAGAAACGGATTATGACGGCCCTACAGAACGAGGTCCATCTGGTTGGCGGCCAACAGATTTATTTCCGCTAGGATTCAACCGACTGTGCCTCAAAAATCCTGTCTGGCTCTATAGCCCTCCAGGCGCCACGCATGGTTGCGCTCTTCGGACCTCACTCCACAAGCGAGATCCGCAATAGAAGACATGCCCTTTGATAACTCGGCTTATTTAATAAAGAGACTGATGAAAAACTGAGTTTCCGCTACCACATGAAAACCGCGTGCGAAAACAGGATGTCTTCCTCGTCCAAGTCACCAAGGATGAGATACGTAGCCACGTCCATGGTACCCACGGACAACAGCGTTTCAGCAACACGCACCGCCATTACCATCTCAGATAGACCCCCTCAGGTTCGACCTTCCCAATCTCCTCTGCCCCAAGGCGACCGCCGTCAGTCATCTCAGCCTAGATATCAACAGGGCTACAAAAAGAAGGATACCAAAGGCGCGCAGGTTCTGAAAAACCCAGCGCACTTCGCCGCTCATTTCACTGATAGGTTGAGGCCCTTCTTTAACACCTGGGCCTCGATAACTTCAGACTCTTGGTCTTAGACACTGTCCGACGGGTTATGCCCTTGGTTTTCAGAGCTCCCTCCCACCGGAGTTTAATTCCACCTTACCTCGGCACCCTTCTCGACGAAGTGCGCTCCCTCTTAGACAAAAGGGCCATCGAGCCCGTGGACCCTGCTAGAGCACGGTATTGTTTTTTTTCTCTAGATATTTTACAATCCCCAAGAGGGACTTTGGACTTAGCCTATCCTGGACTTGCGCCATCTGATGCTTACATTGTTTACAGACGCTTCAGGATGCTAACCCTTGCTTCTATTTTACCGTATTGCAGAAAGACGCCTGGTTCGCCACTTTAGATTTGAAGGACGCTTATTTTCTATTTCCATCAGAGAAAATCACCGCCGTTCCTCGCCTTCGCCGTTGGGACTGGATCTTCCAGTACAAGTCCTCCCATTTGGCCTGTCTTCAGCACCAAGAGTCTTCACAAAGTGCATGGCCCCTGTGGTGGCCTATCTTCGCCAAAGGGAATAACGGTCTTCCCCTACTTGGACGATTGGCTGTTCACTGCATCGTCCCGCACATCACTGATCGAGTCAGGACGTACGTTCTCCCTATCTCTTCTGAATGCCTTGGGACTCAAGTCAACGTGGAGAAATCCCACCTCTCTCCATCAAAAAGACTGGACTTCATCGGAACGACCTTGGATTCGGAGACGGCCAAAGCCGTTTCTCCAAGGAGAGGTTCGAGTCACTGGTGTCTGTGCTATCGGACTGTCTCTCTCGACGGAAGGTCCGGGCCCATGCAGTACAGGTCGCCATGGGTCACTTGGCCTCTACAACCTTCGTTACCCCGTGGGCCAGACTCCGCTTCAGACCTTTCCAATCGTGGTACCTGTCTGTTTTCGCCCCGTACTGGATTCACCACGAAAGATCCTTACCATCCCGAGAAAGGTTCAGAAGTCGCTCCGGTGGTGGCTCCAGCCCGAGAACGTCTGCGTCGGCATGGCCATTTGCTCCTCGCAACCGGACATCACCTGACTACGGACGCATCTCTCCAGGGTTGGGGCGCCCATGTTCAAGGCCTTTCCATCAAGGACAAATGGTCCCCGTCGGAGGCCGCTCTTCACATCAATGCATTGGAAATGCTGGCAGTAGAAAAGTCCCTCAAGGTCTTCTGCACCCTCTTCTGACAAAGTGGTGCTTCTCCTCACAGACAACACTACTACAATGTACTACCTCAACAAACAAGGGGGTACAAAGTCAAGGACTCTTCTAGAGATCACGCTCCGCGTCTGGGATTGGTACATCGCCCACAGCATCTGTCTGCAGTGCATCCATTTGCGGGAGATCAGACGACCAAGCAGACCAGCTCAGCCGGTCCCCGACAACTTGTCACGAATGGAGGCTCCATCCGGAAGTGGTCGACAGCCTATTTCGCCGTTGGGGTTCGCCGACACTGGACTCTTCGCCTCCCCCCAGAACTCCCACACTCGGGAATTTTGCTCTCGAGTGAAGGGACCGCGGCTCAAGAGGAGACGCTTTCCAACTCCATTGGACACAAGGTCTGCTGTACGCTTTCCCTCCCTTCCCGTTACTGACCAGGGTCCTGTCAAAGATTATGACAGACCATGCCGATGTGATCCTGGTCACTCCATGGTGGCCGAGACAGTCTTGGTTCACCCCACTGCTGCGTCTGTCCGAGAACACATTCTCCGGATCGAGCACCGGCCCGATCTTCTTTCCATCCAGAACGGAATGATTCTCCATCCCGATATGGACTTTCTCCCATTGGTAGCATGGAGGATCCCGGTCTTGACATCCCTCCCAACAGGCATTAGGGTATTATTATAGCAGCTCAAAAGCCCTCTACTCGTAAGGCCTATGGTTACAGTGGGACAAATTTGTGACCTTTCTTAGGGACAGAGGCATTGTACCAGTTCAGGTGTCTATCTCGATAGTCTGGGCTTCCTTAAGAGTTTGGTTGATTCTGGGCTATCCCTCAATTCCATTAAGGGCTATTTGTCGGCCATTTCCTCCCATTACTCGTTTGGTGACAAACCCTCCTTGTTTCGGAACCCCTTAGTGAAGAGGTTTCTCAGGGGCTTTAACAATTTGTATCCACCTTGTCTTTCCTCTGCTCCGGCTTGGAGCCTGGACTTGGTACTCTCAAAACTAACTTCTAAGCCGTTTGAGCCGATGCTTACCACAGACCTCAGAACTGTTGACATGGAAAATGGCCTTTTTGGTGCCATTACCTCATCCCATCGGGCGGTGAACTATGTGCCCTACGGGCCGACCAGCCCTTCTACGTTTCCACAAAGACAAGGTAGTGCTCCGGACTGACATCACTTTCCTGCCTAAGGTGGTGTAGCATTTCATTTGAATCAGGATATTGTTCTCCCTACCCTGGCCCGAACCCGAACTCTGACGAAGAGCCGAATTCATTCTTTAGATGTCAGGAGGGCCCTGGCTTTCTACCTCGATAGGACCTCGGGCTCGAGGCTATCCATAGACTCTTTGTGTGCTATTCACAGGCCAAAAAGGGGTTGCCTGTTTTCATCTCAGAGGTTCTCTAATGGGTACAAGTACCATCCTTTATGCTATGAGTTGGCAGCACACCTGTACCTGAGCGGGTTCGGGCCATGCAACTAGGGCGGTAGCAGCATCCTCTGCCTTTCTAATGGGCATCCTTTGGAGGATGTCTGCAGGGCGCTACCTGGTCCCAGCCTTTAAATTTATTATCAGACATTATAGGCTGGATGCCAGAGATAGGCAGGGAGCAGCCTTTGGGAGGGCAGTGTTACTTTCAGGGTTGCACTGAACACAATTGACACTGCTGCTGTTTAAGGTTAATTGTTTATTATCTGTTAATAAAATTTGTTTGAGTTTGCACATGGACACTCCCTCCTCCTTTGACTTAAGCTTGCCAGTCTAACCCATTGTGTGATTCCAAAACACGAAGAAGAAGACAGGTTGCTCACCTGTAACTGTGTTTCTTCGGTGGTATCTGCGAATTCACAAACCCCCATCCTTCCCTCAGTGTCCTGCTCATTGCCTTGCTACGTTACCACGCACTGTTTGCAGATAGTTCGGAAACTGAAGAAGGGCGGACCGCTAGGGGCCTTATATAGGGATGGGCGGAGTTACCGCCAAAAGTTGCAGAAATGTTACATTGCATTCTGCCCAGAGATTCTAGAAGTTTCCGAGCTTTGCTGCGCAGGCGTGAGATAACCATTTGTGTGAATTCGCAGATGACCACTCGAAGAAACACAGTTACAGGTGAGCAAACCTGTCCATTTTAGTCGCCCTCCTTTGGACACGCTCCAGTTCTCAATGTCCTTCTGAATTGTGGGGCCCAGAACTGGACACAATATTCCAGGTGGGGCCTGACCAGAGCAGAATACAGTAGGACTATGACTTCCCTTGATCTAGACACTATGGCCCCATACAGACAGGCCAAAATAAATCTGCTTCAGGTCACTTTGGAGGTATGCTGATTAAATGACACATGCATCTTAAGAGGACTAGAACGCAGTTGGCACAGCTTCCAGACTCTTAGGATGCATGCATCCTTAAACAGCATACCTCCAAAGTGACCTGAAGCAGCTTTATTTTGGCCTGTCTGTATGGGGCCTATACTTTATTGATGAGCCTAAAATTGCATTGGCCTTTTTAGCTGCCGCATCACACTGTTGATTCATGTTCAATTTGTGGTCTACTTGGACTCCTAGATCCTTTTCACACGTAGTTTCGTTCAGCCAGGTGTCCCCCATCCTATATCTGTGCATTTCATTTTTCCACCCTAAGTGCAGTACCTTACATTTCTCTGTGTTGAATTTCATTTTGTTAGCTTTGGCCCAGCTTTCTAATCTATTAAGGTCATTTGAATTTGATCCTGTCCTTGGAGTATTAGCTATTCCTCCTAATTTGGTGTCATCTGCAAATTAGATAAGTATGTCCCAATTCTGTCATCCAAGTCATTGATAAAGTTGTGGAATAGCCTGGGTCCAGGACAGAGCCCTGTGGGACCCCACTGGTCACTTCCCTCCAGGATGAAAAGGAGCCATTGTTGAACACCCTTTGGGTTCGGCCGGTCAACCAATTACAAATCCATGTAACAGTTACCTTGTCTATCCACATTTTACAAGCTTGTTTGCAAGAATGTAAATGCATATGTGGTGTGATCTCCCCCTTTCTTGTTTACTTTGACTTTACAAAAAACATCATATTTACCAGTGAGTCATGTCATCTCCATGATATGTCCAAGGTGACAGCCTTAGCTTTGTTTATCGTCACTTCTAATGAGAGTTCAGATTCATTTGCTCTAAGACTCTTTCATTTTGTTCATGGTATCCATGTAACTCTTCTCCAGCTCTTCTCAAACGAGTTGATTTTTCTTCTGTCAAATTTCTTCACTGTCCAGTTTTCACAACCATATGTAGTAATCCAAATAATGTATCCCATAAATTTAACAAACTGAGGGCTCATCCACACTGATGAAAATACCAGAAAAGCCCAGATTTTGTTCTTTCGTATTTTGTTTTGGAGATCCACACATGTTCTGTTTTTATCCCAGAATGTTTTCTGTCATCTTCCAGTATGCTCAGAGACTTTTGACCCAATAACATTGGGAGGAGGGAGGAACAGAATCTGGGACTTCTAAATTGGTCTGGATGAACCATACAAATACAAAAGCCTGTATATTAAGCTTTGTGTGTAAAAGGATATAAATATTCAAAATACTGCCCCATTCCGGATTTCGCCCCTTTTCACTTGCTGCCCCTCACTCCTGGAACTTCTTCCCCACAAGCAAAAGAGACATCACTTCTTTAACCAGCTTCAAAACAGAGTTGAAAACCATCCTGTTCAGAGAAGCCTTCCCAAGCATTGCATAATTGTTGCTTACTATTGATGTTCTTTTGGTGCCTGTTTTCAACCATTTCCTGCATTGCTATGTACTGTATATGTATTATCTCCTTGAGAGTTGTATTTCCCTGGAGAGATAAACCATCCATTATGAAGCCAAGCCCTCCCTCCAGTCCATCTGCTTGGTCCAGGCCTCAGGTAGAGAGGAACTGCTGGCCCTCTTACCCTTTCCTTACACCACTCTCTTCTCCTTCTGTGTCAGTCTTTTAGATTGTATGCCCGGACAGGGAACTGTCTAATTAAAAAGATTGTATTACAGCGCTGTGTAAATTTACAGCGCTTCATAAATAAGGATAATAATAATAAAATAATAATAATAATAATAATAAGAATAATAATAATCCTTCATTCATCACAGCTGGATGCAGTTGTGCCCAGATTGTGTTATAAGCTATCGTTAACATTTTCAAACAGTTGATAAAAGAGAAAAGTCAGCTGCTCATCATGAAATAGATTCAGAAAAGCACCATACCCTATAAATGCAGAGTGTCAATTCTTACATTGTTTTTCCTGTGAGACTTGAATATTCCTATCTTTGGGAATCTTGGTTTTTCACTCATTTTGGTTTGTTCTTCTTTCTATCCTCTTGATGGGTCCTCTCCATGCTGTTCCCTGGTTAAGGACAAAGGAAAAAGTTCTAACTCCCCACTTGGTTTGTTTCCCTGGCTTAGATTACCCAAGAAGATCTACAGAGTGTTTGTGTTCGTTTGTTTAGCAACCAGATGAGACAGACTGTAGCACACAGCATTGACTTCACAAGGCCTGGAACTGTAAGTATAGTGTTCTCTATCTTGTGGGCATAGGGTAGTTAGATGTGGGTAGAGATAAGATGAGTTTTACCAGCACAATTCTTCTCAAAAGTGCATGTAATGGTATTGTGATGTGCTAGTGCAGTGATGGCGGCCCTGTGGCATGCGTGCCAGAGGTGGCACTCAGAGCCCTCTCTGTGGCCACATGTGCCGTCGCCCCAGCACAGAGTTTGCCAGAGTTTGTTACTAGAAAGCCAGAGGGACACGGCACTTTGTAATAAATAAGTGGGTTTGGGGTTGCAGTGTGGGCACTCGGCCTCCAAAAGGTTCACTATCACTGTGCTAGTGGCTTTGAGCCAGATCATTTTTGCTAGTTCTCATAAAATCAAATTGTTGCTTTATGTGTAAGATCCCTGTTACATGCATGCCACATTTACATGTTCAGAGCATTCTTAAGCTGTTATATTCTTTAGGAAACATGGTATAGGGCACTATATATTTTCATTTTACGCACAGGAAACTGAGGTTTGCAAGGGAATAAATTTGGTCAAGGCCAGTTAATGTGAGTCATACTCACTCTAACTAGGTTGCCCAGATCCAGCTTGATCTACCTGGTGGAAACAGACAGGGCTGCATGTCTATTTGGTGATTCTAGGAAGGTACAGAAAGTCTAAGGACACTTTCCCCTCCTTTTCCCTCTGAACAACGCCTTCCTTCCCTGAAACTTCTGTGACAGCAGAGGAGCTGTTGCCTTCCTTGCATTAGGCTCCCAAAGGCCTTCTGCACCAACTTGCCTGTCTGTCTCAGCTTCTCCAGATCAGCTGTCTTTCCTTTCATCAGGCAAATACTTTCCCTTCATCAGACAAATACTTGTTGATATTAGTTAGGTAGATAGATAGGGATAAGGTGAACCTTATCTTATCTCTACCTATACATTATGTAATAGCCTAGATAGCCCCCACAACCCTAGTTTTTCTTTCCCCCCTTTATAATTTGTTTATTTGGAAAGCAAAGGTGGATTTTTCAGACTATTCATAGAGGAAAAGAGTTTATTGCCGAGGCATATAATCATGTTGTCAACCTCACTTAAGTGCTTAACTTGCTTGTCTTCTTTTTACCTTGGTACTTTGTCCCTGGAGTTGGGAACACTTTATTGGTTGGGACTTTCCCTCTTGCTCATGGACTTGGGCTTCCTCTCAAGCCAGTCTGCCCTTTTGTAGCCCTGTCTGGCTTCTCTCCAGAAGGGGCTGCAAAGAATTAATTTAGAAGGGCCTCAATTCAGAAACAGGGCTGGGGTGGATTAACTATTGGGTTGCTTCAGACACCACTGAGTAGAAACCTTGATCATTTGAGCCCCTTGGGAATAAAGATATTTAACAGGGAAGAATATAATCTGTGGAATAAAAGGAAAGTATGTAGTTTAATGTGACTGCTGGTCCTTTTATGTCAGGGTATGGTTTCATCACTTTGAATAGCTCCTTTATGTTCAGACTATTTCTTATTTACTTATTTATTTATTCATTCATTTCTATGCTGCCTTTCTCCCAGAAAGGTAGCTCACAGATAAAATCAGTTTAAAACTTTGCAATAATTTTTTTAAAAACCCAGTTAAAATAATCTTGCGAGAACAATATCAAATTGCATTCGATGCAAAAGATAAAAAACACAAATAGAACTCATGTCCTGTATAAAAGCATCCTTGGCAAAGATTATATATTGAAAGGCTGCTTGACTAGAAATGCAAGGAAGGGGCCAGCCTAGCTTCTTATGGAAGGGAGTTCCAAAGGTTGGGAGCAGCTGACGCCAAAGCTCTTTCTTGTGTCCTCACCAAGTGAGACTGTGACTGAAACCCAGAGCATTGAAGCCATTGGTTGCCTTGATATAGCAGAGCCCCTTTGGAGGATGTTAGGGTTTCATTACACATGAGTCAAGGTGAACATGCAATTAAAAATACTTTATTGACAAATCAGTTTACAAAAAAGTCAAAGAAAACACTTATAAAGTAAACAAAATGAAATGGACTGCAAATATGAAGAAAACACATGCATACATTATCCCTTTTCCCACTCCTCCCCTTAGTCTCATTGACTTCCTGCACTAATCTCTTTCTGATCTTCAAGTAGAACACTCATTTATGTCGCTATAGCTAATCTATCTTTTACAAACCAACTTTTCTGCATCCTTACAATTTAATTTATAATAATAACCCTTAAAGTAAACAAAGTTTGGCTCCCAGTCCTGAAAAACACCAAAATCAAGACCCAGCAAATGCAAATGAAAACCACCCAGGGTGGGGGGGAGGTTCCCAGTAGATGATGGATCATTAACTAAATAGACCGCCTGAGGTCTTGCCATTCAACAAGAGAACAATATGCAGATCAACATGCAAATCACCTCCTCTCAATCAACAGTATATAGACCCCACTCACTTCCATGCCAGCATTCTCTGAAGATGCCAGCCACAGGAAAAAGCTCTTCTAGAACATGGCCTAATAGCCTGAAAAATACACAAAAAATGAGTGGTTACCAAACATTGGTCCTCTGTCTATTTTGGACTTCAGCTCCCAGAAACCCTAGCCAGCTTGACCAACCATCAGAAGTTCTGGGAGCTGAAGTCCAAAACATCAGGAGAACCAGAGTTTGGGAACCATTGGTTAGAAACTGGGTTACCATATTCTTCAAGGGGAGCCCTACCTGTAGTGGTTTATTGCAGACTAGTGAAGCGGTTACGAGATACTGCTTGACAATGGGTAACCCTTTGACTCCAAAAAGAAGCATAGTTGGTGAATCAGCTAAATTTGAAAAAAATTATTAAGAAGGAGAACATCACTCTTTTGCAGTTTTAAACTGTAACTTTGAAGTTACTTTATATTTCACTGATAGAGGAGGAACATCACCATAGTTCAAGTCTTAGCTTATGTTCCGTTGGAGGTCTTGAGATAACAGTGAGGTGGGTGGGAGGGGAGCTAGGTTTTGTAGCACAAGCCAGTGGTTTGAGGATTCAGATTTTTTTAAAAGTTACTAAAAATGCTATAGGTATATTTTGAGAAACAGGAAATCAAGAGTTGCTTTTCTAAAAAATCATAACGGTAAGACTAAACAACCAGATTCCCCTGATTTGACATGCTCATAGTTAACAATTTACTTTTCAAAGGCAACCTCCCCATTTCCTTATTGAGGAATATTTTGGAAGTTAGTAAGAAAGCTGGGAAAGGTGGTTGTAAAAAGAATGTTAAACCATTGAATAGTCTTTGAAATTCTTGTATTCAAGGTGACATGATATAAATATCTTGACTAGATTGACTTGCTAGCTAAAGGGTGTCCCTTATACTGTATTCTTTATGTGTTGCTTTTGTCATCAAGACAAAGGCAGATGAAACTCAGGTTGCTCTCATATTTATCTTTAAATTTGTTATCCTTTGCTGAAAGGAATGTGATGGAACATCTTGAGCTGCTTCTTTTTCTATGCATTCTGTTTTAGTGCATGTTTAAATTCCAGTTGTGTATTAGTCATCCATTGGGCAAACAGCAAAATTCTCTTTAATGTTAAATGGTAAGGACGGGGGCTGGAGGCCCTTATTTTAATTTTCACACAGACCTGTGTGTCAGTTTGCTGAGAAGAAAGTGGCTGTTAATGAATAGGTCAATACCGTACCTTCAAGAGAACACAGCGTGTAGCATTACTGTGGAAATGTTGATTTAAAGTTCTCAGTGTTTAACGTTTTAGGGAATTCACTGGCTTGAAAACTATCAGACTGGGAAAGTGGTCATGGCAGCAGCAACCTCTGATGATTCTGGAGGAGTAGACAAATGTACAAGTGACATAGATTTGCTGTGATGTACAAAACTAAAGCACTCCCAAGAGATGTCCTCTAATTCTGTTTAAAGACTTCCAAAGGAGAGTCTAACACCCTCTGATTTGGTCAATTCCACTGCTGGACAATTCTTACGGTCAAGAAATTCTTCCTAATGTTTAGGTAGAATCTCTTTTCTTGTAATTTGAATCCATTGGTTCTCACTTAAGTCTCTGAGCAGCAAAAAACAAGCTCGCTTCATCTTTACATGACGTCCCTTCAAATAGTTAAAGATGGTATTATTCAGAGAGAGAGAGAGCAGTGTAGTGTAGTGGTCTGAGCCTTGGACTATGATTGGAGACCAGATTCGAATCTCCATTCAGCCATGGAACCCCATTGGATGATCTTGAGCAAGTCACACTCTCCAGCCTCAGAGGATGGCAATGGCAAACCCCTCTGAAGAAGCTCACTAGAAAACCCTGCGGTTGGTTCACTTTAGGATCTTCATAAGTCAGAAATGACTTTTGTGCTTCTGCATGGATTCATGTGGCTATGCATTTTCGGCAGAGGGTGGGTGAATAGATGTGAATACATGCAAATTTGTGCAGGAAAGTGAAGACAAATTAGCCACTGATGTGAATTTGCAAAAATCCACAGCAATTCGCATTGGCATAATACACTTAAATGTAGACTACCCTCAGCCAGTTCATCACATCTCTTTTCTGATTCTCAGCGGGCATCACAGCAATTCCAACATTTCCCACCACCATTCATATTTTTATCTACTCTCCTTGGCTTTAGGCAACATCTTTTCTCCTGCCGTGTTCCACAGTGACCATTGTTGAAACTAAACCTGTCATCCATCACCATAACCACAGGTTTTACATTTCTATAGCTGTTCTCATACACAGCCTGCTTATACAGATCTGTTCCTGGACCCTCATGCAGCGTGAGAGCCCAGGAAAGCTCATGCTACCAGCTCTTCGAAGATGCAGCAAGATCCCTTTGCATACTGATTAACACAGATGATACAGTATGTGTTATGCAAAACAGTAATAATGGCAGGTAAAATGTGCAAAAATATGAGAATTTATGCTCGGTCTGCATAATTTAATGTTTGTCAAGTTCAGTGGCTTTTGCTTCAGAATTTGCTGGCTACAGAATTTTAAAATACATACCATAATTTTAAGATTGCATAGAGAGACAGGCCTGTTGTCATGCCATCTGCTGAAGCTAAGCAGACCCAGACTTAGATAGTCTCACTACGATCTTGGATGGCCTTGTTGATTAAAAAGAAGTCAGATACAGGTGTGGTGAAATCAATAGCGATTACTCAAACAAAGATACTTCTTGCTGCACCCTTGTAGGTATTATTTTTGTTTAGTTTCCTTGTTTTATGTCTTTTTGGTCTTTGACTTTCTTTGTGGATTTCCTGTAAATACCTTTTAATTTTCACTTAGCGATAACATTGTCGGCTGTTTTTTCTTACAAGCATTTTTAAAAAATAATTTATCAATTTTTGCATGAAAGTCTGCATGCAACAATTTATGTTCAGCGGGTTCCCAGAGGTTACCTAAAGCAGGATGTTATTTGTTGATTCCTAGAAGGGTTGGTACTCTCCTCACATTTACAAAAACAAATAAGAAATAATAGATCATTGAGGTTTCATTATCATATCTACAGAACACTGTAGATATGAGCACTTACCTTACTGTCCTTTCCTGTAAGCTAATAGCCAGGACTTTGATATCAAGCAGACTAGTCTAAAGCGGTCAATCTGCACTTGAACCTTGTCATGTAGTATTGCTCTGTGTTACTGGAAACTTAGGGTGTGGTGTCATCAGTATGGCGGATGACAGCTAACTACTGTCCTTTCCACCTGACTCCAAGGAAGCTGTTTTCTGTGCTGAACCAGTGTCTGCTGTCAGTAATGGACTGGATGAGGGCAAAAAATTGAAACTTAATCCAGGCAAAACAGAAGTGGCTATCAGTTGTAAGGCAGATAAGGGAATTGGGGCTTTACCTGAGCTGGATGGAGTTACACTCCCCCTGAAATCTCAGGCTTGCAGCTTGGGTGTCTCCTGGACTCAACTCTGAGTCGGGATACCCAGGTCCAGCAGTGGCCAGGAGTGCATTTGCACAATTAACACTTGTCCACCAGCTGCGCCCATTCCTTGAGATGTCAGATCTGGCTACAGTGACACTGCTTTGGTTGCATCCTGTTTGGACTATTGTAACGTGCTCTATGTGGGGCTGCCTTTGGAAACTGTTTGGAAACTTCAGTGGGTCCAAAATGCCACAGCTAGTATGCTGACCGGAGCCAGTTACAGGGAACATATAACTCCTGTACTGAAACAGCTTCACTGGCTACCAGCTAGTTTCTGAGCACAATTCAAAGTGCTGCTCATGACCTCTAAGCCCTAAACAGCTTAGGTCCAAACTATTTGAGAGACCACAACACCCCATACAAGCTACCTAGAGCCCTAAGAACCTCAGGAGAAGGCTTTCTCTTGGTCCCACCATCATCCCAGGCTTGCCTGGTGAGGACACGAGAAAGAGCCTTCTCAGTGGCTGCTCCTACTCTCTGGGACTCCCTTCCTTCCATGGGAGACTAGGCTGCTGGCCTTTTGCTGGCAGGCAAAGACATTTTTATTTAAACAGGCCTTTTGAGATACAGGCTTGGTTTTATTGGGGAGTTGGGGGGGGGGTTGGTTTTAGATTATTATTTTTAACTTTGTATGTTTTACATTTTATATTTGTAATTTTTAATATTTTTAATTATTTTAATTGTACAATTTTAATTCTTGCTTTAGCGTGTTTTATATATGTTGTCAGCTGCCTTGGGTCTCAATTTGGGAGAAAGGCGGGATAAAAATAATTTTTTAAAAAAAACACCCTTGTGTTCCTTGTTCCTCAAAATATCCCTTGCATAATGGGGTGTCACTACAGGTGCAAGGAATACCCTCTTTCTGTGCTGTTTTGGGAACAGTATAGTGGACCCTCCACATTTGCTGGGGTTAGGGGTGAAGGTCCCCTGTGAACGTTAATGTTGGGAGCAGTGGCTGCTCTCAAGCTTTGGAACTCCCTCCCTGGGGAGGCCAGGATGGCTCCATCCCTGTTGTCCTTCCATCTGCAAATAAAGGCATTCTTGTGCCAGCAGGGCTTTGTAAACTGATAAGGGCTGGGAATGTTGTCCTAATAAAATTTTAAGGTTTGTATTTTTAACATACAGTGGTCCCTTCCCTTATGCGGGGGGGAAATGTGTATGCTCGAGTCCCATTAGAAAAAATGGGGCTCATGCGTGCGGCGCAATATGCGGCACAGGTGCATGCCCCATTACTTCTTCCGGGGTGCGAAAGGGTTTTTTCTAGCGTGGCTTCCAGTGTATGCTGGAAGCCGCATAAGATGTGCCCGCATATGACATGGACACATTATATTTTATTTTAACTCATAAGTCATAACTTTTAATATGGTTTAATTATTTTTTGAATTTTATATTTATACATTTTAATGTTGTATTGTTTTTAAATTGTATTGTTTTAAATCTGCTGTTCATCGCCTTGAGTCCCTACATTGGGAGAAAGGCAGGATATAAGAAAATAACATAATACTGTAATAATGAATGTGGGAAAAACATAAATTAAAAAAAAAAAAACCACTGTTTTTTTTACCGAAGAGAACATCTCTCTAGGAATCTCCAAGTTCTCCAGTGCGACTCTGTGATCAACATCTGCCAGAAGTTGATCATAAAATCATGCTGGAGGACCTACAAATGCCTAGATAAGTGTTTTCTCTAGGAACGTGTAGGTTCTCCAGCACAACTCTGTGGCCAACCTGTGGCAGAGTTGTGCTGGAGGAGGACCTAGAGATTCCTAGAGAGAACATATTAATCAAAACTGCAAACAATCAAATCTGCAAAAGCCAACAAATGTGGAGGGCCAACTGTATTGAGATTGTCATTGTTGAGGATGGTGTCTATGCAGATATGATGAGAAGGCAGGGGTGTAACTATGGGGTGGGGCCAAATGAAGGCATTTTGTTGTTGTGTGCCTTCAGGTTATTTTCCAGTTATGGAGACCTTAAGTTGAACCTATCATGGGGTTTTCTTGGCATGTTTCTTCAGAATAGCTTTGCCTTTGCCATCCTCTGAGGCTCGGAGAATATGACTTGCCCAAGGTCAGCTAATGGGTTGCCATGACTGAACCCTGGTCTCCAAAGTCATAGTCCAACGCCCAAACCACTACACCACATTGGCTCTTTTTAATGAAGACATAACCCCCTAAAATAAAATAAAAAAGTATGCCTTCTCATAAAAATTTTCTTGAGCCCACAAATTTCTAGCATTGTAATAACTTAAAATTACAGATGAGCATTTAGAAATAGAGGTTAGGCCTCCTGAGAAAAGAGTCAGGGTTACCTACCGGATCACCTCCTTTCATATAATCTGCCTCATATGCTCAGGTCCTATAGGAGATGTTTTCTCCAGTCAGCCAGGACTAGGTTGGCAACTATCAGCCAGAGGACTTTTTCTTCAGCCACCCTTTGACAGAAGAAATTTGACACAGGGATATGCAGTCTGAATTTAAAAGAGCATTAAAGTCCAGTCTCCTCCCGCAGGCTTATCAAGATGATTTTAAAATTGTGAATTTTAAATGATGAATTTTAAATGTGGATTGTTTTTATATGCGTACATCTTATTTGTTCTTTTAAACTGATGTGTGTTTTACTGATGTTGTCTCTCTGTTGTTGTTCCCTGCCTTGGTGCATGGGGAGGGGCGGGTAAGAAATAATAATAGTAATAATAGTTGTTATTATTATTATTTTACCAGGTTAGGGGTACATATGGCGGAGGTGGTGACAAGAAGTCTCTCTCCTTGAGCATCCTGAAATCACTATCCTGGCATTTTGTTTTTAGAATTCAGGGAAGGAAAACTGTATTTAACTCTTCCTACTTCATGAGATGCCTCCTGTATCAATAAGGATTTCAATACAGGAAAATAAGGTGCAACATAAGACCCTTCTCTTTATGAGGCCATGGTCCTCTGCAGCACTTTTATTAGAGAATATTTCCCATTGGGTTCAGTACCTTTCCTCCGTGAAACTTAGGGATGAGCAAAGTGTGGCCCTTGATGCCTCTGCATTCTCCAGCTTGCTTCTTCTTTCTGGCAAAAAGACCCCCCTCCAAAAAAGCTGTTCTTCTTTTAAGTAAATTGTAGAGCTAAAAAACCAAAAAATAAAACAAACTCAGCCCTTTAACCTAATTCCATCCATTTTTAAAATCAGAATTCGCTTTCCAGTCATTTCCAGACAGTGATGTGAATCCTTGATTGTTTCATCCTCGCTTGGGAGGATAAAAAACTATTCTGGTTTTCTCCCCGCTGCAGTAGAAAAATAAATTTATTCACAGTATTTTCCCATATTCAAATGTCCCAAAGTGTTGTGGAGGAATTATTCTATGGAGAAATGTATGGGGTGATGATGCTGATGCTGATGATAATTTGCAGAAAATATATTTCCTGTGAAGGAACCTATTTTTTGCTCAGAAAACATGTTTTTGCCCAAAGTCCTCCACAACACTTTGGGACATTCAGATACCAGGGGAAAGTGCACAAATAAATGTGCCATTGCTCCATTCCTCTGAGTTTCCTGATTTTTTTAACTTGTAAATAAATAATTAGGAATATTATTTCCAGATTTTCATTTTTGTTTTATATATTTGTCAGTCAGTGTGGTTCCCATAATATTGCAGAGGCAGAAAACTGAACCTTGTGAGTTGCCACAATCCCCCACCTTGAAGTGAACATACAAATGATGTTCTTTCTCCTTAAGTAAGTATTGAAAGTAACTCATTTAAGAACTTGGTGACTGTCTGTTTCTTTGCCTGCCCAAGGGACTGTCTAGTAGCCAGAAGACTTACCTTCTAAATTTATTATACCATGCTATGAAATTGCCTCACCAGCAAATAGCATATTCTGGTTCAGTTCTTTGCTCAGTACCTTGGAGGAAGGCCAGCCTGTGCACAAAGGGTTAGTGCCTTTTGTTGGAGCCTCTCACTTCAAGTCAAGATGGTTGCGGAGAAGTAAGGATGTCTTTCCTCCTTCCCATACCAATGTACTCTTTGTTTGGTGTCTGGCTCCACTAAATGGCCTGTCATTTGTCCTCTAGAAAACACCTTCTTTTCCAACACTTCACTAGTATTTTGTAGACACAAATGCCAGTGGTGCAATTTGTGCAGTTACTACAGGATCAAAACCGAGTTGCACATCTCTTTCCAAAAATTTGAGGTTTCTTTACTCCTTAATAAAGGTGAATTTGGGCTGGATGGATGGATGTTAATTTTTTCTTTATATTGCTGACTATCTCTGTGTGACATCTCCTAACTCTTTCCTCTCATCTCTTTTATTTTAATGTATGCCTGTTTACCCCAAAAGGGATATTGCTGTATGAGCCCATGTGGTGATGAATATGTAAGTTTCTGCATCTTTCTTCTTTTCCTTTGAAAAAAAATCTTTCCACTTGCCTCACACATTCTTTCACATCTACTGTCCTTTTTATATGTTTGTTAGCTGTGGTCCTTGCTCTGCTCATACAACTGTTGTATGGCAAAATGTACTTTTGGAATGTACTTTTGGAATGCTTGCATGGGAAAGTGCAGAACAACTACCAACCAGGTTAAGCCTCCATGTTACATAGGCCTATCACCTAACTGCACAGCATTAATCAGTTCTGTGGATTTGATCTGAACAAATCAGTTAAACAGATAAAATCTGCTTAAATTTGTGAATGACGGAACCAAAAGTGTTGAAGGTTTTTGTTGTTATTTTCTGTCTGCTTGAATGGTGATGCATGCATATTTTGAAATGGGTATCATCTCCTTCTCTCTCTCTTATGTGTCGGGGATGGGGATACTTCTTAAATGTTAACTGTCACCCATAGCTATTTAGTTTTCTGTATTAAAATGACATTAAAAATAAAATAAAAGTTGCTGTGCAGCTAAACAGATGGACTGTTTTAATGAGTGGAACGGGGTCCTTTGGGAGAAAGTCATGATAAAAGATAATAATAATAATAATAATAATGGGGTAAGATCAATAACCAAAAGTGATTTAATTGGTTAATTCTATAACTTTTATACACTCCTGCTGAAATAACCCACTTGTTCAGAAAAGGCCTCTCTAGGAAGACTTGGGTCCAAAACGCACTGCAGAAATAAATCAGTTTGAGACCACTTTAACTGCCCTGGCTTAATGCTAGGGAGTTCTGGGAACTGTAGTTTTGTGAGACATGTAGCCTTCTTTGTCAGAGAGCTCTGGTGCCACAGCAAACTATAGTTCCCAGGATTCCCTAGCACTGAACCAGGGCAGTTAAAGCAGTTTCAAACTGGATTGTTTGTGCAGTGTGTTTTGGACCTTGAGCAGTTGCTAGAAAGACTATAATTGCTTCTTGTATTTTTTACCATATAAATGTTGTATATGGGCCATGCATGCAACAGATAACTTGTTCTATCACCCATTTGTTGTTGTTGTTGTTGTTGTTGTGTGCTTTCAGGTTGTTTTCAACTTATGGTGATGCTAAATCACCAAACCTGTTGTGGGATTTTCTGGGGTTGCGAGTGTGTGACTTGGCCAAGATCACTCAGTGGGTTTCTATGGCTGAGCTGTGATTTGAACCCAGGATTTCCAGGGTCATAGTCCAACATTCAAACCACTGCACCGTGCTGGTTCTCATCATCTCTTTGAGTCTTTTTCCCTATTCTGCATGACACTTTAATTCTGGTAACTAGTTAGGCAGCTGTGTGTTTCAATGAAAATTCCTGTGTTGTACACTAGCCTTCCTCCTAGGAATCTCGCTTCACCAAAGTTCACATCAGCAACTTGCACCCTGACTCTGAAACTACAGTGAGTGCCAGATATCAAGCAATCTCTTTGGGTCTTAATTAAACACTTGTTTATATCATACCTTCCTTCCATGGAAAGCCACAATCTTTTGCTTTATCCTCTTTCCTCATGAAAGTTATTTTTATTATCTATTATAAAATGCAATTATACCTTGCTAAATGTTTTGAGTCCAGTAACATTTCACAAGATTGCAGATAGTAAAGTGAAAAATCTTCTGCATAGCAATTAGAATATCACTGCTTTTAAAAATATGATACTGTATAATTACTGTTATAGCCTACATTTAGTCCTGTTATCTCTCAGTCTTTCCCATGCAGTTTGTGTGCGTATCTTTTTCTGTATCTTTCAGATGTGTTTTATATTTGCCAGTATTCAAACTGTAATAAGATCCACAAACGTGGTGATTGTTGTTGTACCTTCAAGTCGTTTCTGACTTGGGGTGTCCCTAAGGCGACCCCGAGGTTTTCTTATCACTTATTATTGCATGCTTTCAAGCAGGCTCCCAACTTAAGGCAACCATGTCCTAAGGTTTTCCTGGCAAGCTTTCTGTACAGGAAGTTTGCCATTACCTTTCTCTGAGGCTGAAAGTGTTGTTGAACTTAACTCATTGGGTTTCCATGGCTGAGCAGCGATTTGAACCCTAGTCTCCCACAACCCCTCGTCCAACCACCACAGACCACCACAGTATGGCACAGAAAGTCACTCTGTGTTGACTTTTCTCTATCACCCTCCAATGGCAAGCCATTTTATCTGCATCACACGGTGACAGATCTGAAGAATGCATCTATGAAGGAAGCATACATGGCGTCTTAAAAGTGCCAGGAACATCCCAAGTTCTTTCTCATGGCTTGCTCTACACATACTTAATGATGGAAATGTCTCTTGGTATTTCTACTATTTCTGCTTCTGTATACTCACATGTTAGCAGCTGTATGCTCTTGTTGAACTGTAGGTAACGTTTATGCTACTGTTTTATGTTAGACATGCTCATTGGTCCAATCTAAGGTAGCTGTGGATTTGATTTCTTCCCAGTTAAGTTCAAATGTTAAGATAGATACATGCAGATCAAGCAATGAAATAAGACCAAAGATGCTTCTTTGGAAGGAATGTAGTAGCACTTTGAGATTAACAGCATGAGTGTTTATAGATGAAAATCCATTTCTTCAAATGCACTGATGGGGTACAGTGTTACAACCCAGGTATTCAACCACACATTGTTTTCTGCTGCTCCAGGGACTAGGACCCAGAGCAATGGATGCAAGCTATAGGAAAAACCATTCCACCTCAACATTAGGAGGAACTTCCTTGCAGTAAGGGCTGTTTGACCGTGGAACACATTCCCTTAATGGAGAGTGGTGGAGTCTCCTTCTTTGGAGGTCTTTAAACAGAGGCTGGATGGCCATCTGTGGGGGATGCTTTGATTGAGAGTCCCTGTATGGCAGGATGGGGTTGGACTAGATGGCCCTTAAGTTCTCTTCCAAGTCTATGATTCTATGATTCTATTTATAGGAATAGGATTAGAATGTAATTGATTCATCTATTTATTTATTTAATTTATATTCTGCCTTTCCCCCAGCATGGGATCCAAGGCGGCATACAGTGGTACCTCGGGATACGAAATACCCAGGTTACGAAATTTTCGGGATACGAAAAAATCCCATAAGAAAACATTGTTTCGGGTTACGAATGTTTTTTCGGGTTACGAAAAAACTTTTGGTGCTTTTTTCGGCTTTTTCGCACGGAATCGCGGCTTTTCCCCATTAGCGCCTATGGCAATTCGGCTTACGAAGGCTTTTCGGGTTACGAACGGTGCCACGGAACGAATTAATTTCGTAACCCGAGGCACCACTGTACAATGTTTTAAAAGCATAATATAGTTAGAAAACTTAACACTAAAGTTAAAGCGTAACTAAACATTAGGGAGATGAGCTTTTTCTATTTAAAAAAAAATGCAACCTAAAAGCATCCCTTTAAAGCCTTATCTACAGCAACACGCTAAAAATCAAAAGCTTCCTTAACTTAAAAAAGTCTTTACATTCTGGCAGATAAACATAAGGGAGGGAGCCAGCTGAGTCTTCTAGGGAAGGGAATTCCATAACTTGGGAGCAGCCACTGAGAAGGTTTTCTCTTGTCTCTTCACTAGACATACCTGGTGCAGTGATGGGACTAAGAAAAAGTCTTCCCTTACAGACCTTAGAGCACAGGTTTGCTCATTAGGGAGATGAGGTTTTTCAAATAGGTCTGGGCCCAAGCTTTGTTTAAAGTTCATAGCCAGCACTTTGAATTCTGTCCAGAAATGGATTGACAGCCAGTGGAATTGTTCCAGCAAGGGGTTATATATGATCCTTAAAAACTGTCCCAGTCAGCAACCTGGCTGCAGCATTTTGGATCCATTGAAGTTTCCAAACAGTTTCCAAAGGTATCCCAACACAGAGTGCAGTGCGTTACAGTAATCCAAACAGGATGCGATCAAGCCATGGAGCCAGTGTGGTCTAAAAAAGGCACTTAAGATGGATCTCTTCCGGCGGCCCTATCCCCCTGACCTTTTATAGCTGATTTTATGGAACATTCCCACTCTGACTTGATAGCACGGAAAATTGACGATGATTTGGCCTTTTTAGTGATTGGTAGTAATATTGCTGTTGTTTTACTGACTGTATTTTTAGATAATATTGTATTTTGTATTATATTGTGGTTTTTATTCTTTGCTGTAATCCTACCTTGATCCTCAGGGAGAGGCGGGAAATACAAAAAATTATTATTATTATTATTATTATTATTAGTAGTAGTAGTAGTGGTTTGAGCATTAGCCTGCATCTCTGAAGACCAGGATTTGAATATGTGCTTGGTTGCAAGTCACACACACTCAGCCTGTGATTATTTATTTGTTTACTTGTTTATTGGATTTATACCCTGCATTTCTCCCAAACTGGGATTTAAGGCAGCTCTTGGTTAGCCTTAGAGTTGCCATAAATAGAAAATTACTTGAAGGCACACAAAAACAACAGCAAGTAATGTGAAGTCGAAGGCTTTCATGGCCAGCATCCATAGTTTTTTGTGGGTTTTTCGGGCTATGTGGCCATGTTCTAGAAGAGTTTCTTCCTGACGTTTTGCCAGCATTCTCTGAAGATGCCAAAGCCACAGATGCTGGCGAAACGTCAGGAAGAAACTCTTCTAGAACATGGCCACATAGCCCAAAAAACCCACAAAAAACTAACAACAGGTAATACAATAAAGATTGAAATTGTGACTTCAGAGAGTAGTATAAGATGATGCAGGTCTTTTAGGTAATTGGTCTGTATAAAGATGTATGAAAGCAATACATCTGGCCGGCAAAGTTTCTTATAGCTGAACTGCAGTTGTGAGAATCTGTTTATTAACACACAGTGTGCCAAAACAACAACAACAACCAAACCCATAGTTTACTAATGGATTTGAATTAGGAAGCATAGCTTTCAGTGCATTTTTGTATGCTGTAATGGATTGGGGGACATTGGTTTCCAACTTGAAGGAGAGAAAATACAAATTTAAGAAGATTGCATCAGGATTCATTATAACATGGAGAGAATTCTTGTTTCCCAGGTAAGGTTCCCATAATTCTCTACTAAAAACCGGGACAAAATGTAGGACAGCATTTAGACCAAAATGTAGCACAATGGTAGGATAAAATTTAGCCCAAAATGTAGGACATTTAAAGTCCTCCATTTTCTTAAATGTCCTAAATTTTATCCTATCAGTGTGCTACATCTTGGTCTACATTTTGTCCTACATTTTGCCCTGGTTTTTAGTAGAGAATTATGGCAACCCTATTCCCAGGGGCTTTCAACATTCCCAGGAATTTTGAAGCTCCCAAGAAGGTTTGAAGAGCCAAAGAAATTGTGGGGAAAGAGAGATGGCTACTTCTGCTTCTGAAAGCCTCCAGGAGTGAGGACCTGATGCAGATAGAGAAAAAATATGCAGGCTAGATAACATGGCACATGGTGGCGCAGTGGTTAAATGCCTGTAATGCAGCCACTCACTCAAAACCATAAGGTTGTGAGTTCAGTACCAGCAAAAGAGCTCAAGCTCAACTCAGGGTTGCATCCTTCTGAGGAAGGAGCTAAAATGAGTGCCCAGATTGTTGGGGGCAATTAGCTTACAATTGTAAACCGCTTAGACAGTGCTAGTTTGGTATGAAGTGGTATATAAATGAAGCTTTTTTTGTTTTTTAGTATCCTCTGGGTCTCTTTAGTTCCTTGTCCCTTGTATATCCCTGGATAAACGATGCAAAGCTGGTGGTGGTTCATGGTGCATTTCAGCATGGTGAATAGTACTGATCACAGTTTTGTCACATACTGGCACAAGTACAGGTTGAGCCAGTCATGACATGTTCTGGAGGAATGTTGCAAAGACTGATTGCGAGGCCTGAAAGGTTAACTTGTAGTGTCTCTTCCAAGATAATTGCCACATTTATCATTCCCTCCATTCCCATTGCAGACCATTTCCTTCCCTATCTGTCTTTGTCCCAGAGATTATGAGCCTGCAGGCAGGACCTGTCATTAATTGTATAAGCCCTTTGTTTTGAAAATGCATTAGAAAGAATTATTACTATTTAAAAAGGGGTTATCAGCCCAAGAGTTTCCTGTTAATCACCTGAATCTAGCAACACCTACATATAGTGTGTGTGTGTGCGTGTATGTGTATGTATGAAGATGCATATAGACTTAATGTCCACCTTCAACAGCAAAGTTTTACAAAGGACCAGGTTCTGGGCTGTATCTTCTGCAGTCCAGATGGTTATTTGCATGCAGACATCATAGCCCAAGAGAACTTTGTGATAGTTCCAGATTGCCCACAGCCAGTACATTCTTTGCAAAGGAGAGGATATTAGCTGGCTAAGCTTATGGCATAACCAGAGCCTGGGAACAGAAACAGGCCTGCTTTTTTTAAAGTTCTGTTTAGAGCTGTCCAAGCCTCCTTCATAAAGCATTAGTAGGGCTGCTTCCAGGGGACTCCTTTGTGCAGTCATATCACAAGGTTTTTCTACAGGTTGAGGCCATTGGCTTTCTGTGCAACTATAGAAAAAACACAGTGACAAGATCCTTGATTATGTTTGCACTGTGTAAATCTGTATTCATATAATACACAATAGTGGTGCTACACCACTCTTACCTGCTGAATAACAACACCATGCATCTGGTTGTGTATCTGATACTGTGCTTGCTTGTTGTCCCATTATGCAATGGAGAAAATATACCCAGGCTGTTTTGTCGCGGCAAAGAGACGCAGAGACAGGAATGGGGGTGCACGAGCTTCTCCAGCCAGGTCTTGGCTGAACCTTTTATTGACATCATGTTTACATTATCTCATTGTTTGTCCCAAAAGCAATTTGCGAGATTAATGACCAGTATGTACTTAGGAGAATTCCAATTAGCAAGGAAGCAGGATGTGTAAACTGGCTCCGCCGAATCAACATGGGCTAATTATGGATAAAGCATTGTCACCCTGAAGAAGGGTCATAATCCTGTGGTCTGCCAGCAGGATTATCACACCTCAATCTTGGTAAACATTGCTATCCTGGGAGGGGTCGCATCCCCGGGGCTTGCCAGAGAATGCTACACTGTTTCTGCTATCCCAGTGAATCAAAACCAGCATTGAAAGCATGGACAAATTAAGAATGTGAAAAGAATGTTCTAGCATGTCTAGATTCCTGTCACTTGGTCTCAACCAGAGTAGAGACCCATTCCATCAGTTGATGAAAAACGAGTCAATGCACAGGTAAATTCACTTGATTCAATGGCTCTGCCCGAGTCAGCACTAACAATAGGAATTAGACCCATGTGAAATGGTTACACTTGTGGAACTCTGCTTATACAACCACAGATTGAACAAGTTGATTGCACAAAGATTGTAAAGTATAACCACATGTGTAAGGGGACTTACTGAACGTGCTGATACTGATAGGTTTGTGGCCAGTGTGAAATACCATGTGCAGACTTCAGCTTCTTGAGAATCTCAGCTTGCTTCCATTCTGGCAGATGATCTTCTCCCTTGTAGGTTGTAATAGTCCATATATATCTCATTGTAATCTTTCAGTCTTTTTTCATCATACTCTCCTAGGCTTGCCTAATACCATGTGCATTGTAGGGTATGCTGGCTGGATATCTGATGTGAGGCTTATATGCTTCCTATATGTCCACCAAATAGTAACACAGGAAACTACCATGGGCAGCGAGGTCAGACTCTTGGTTCTGTATTCTTTCCTGTGACTGATAGTGATTCTGCAGAATGTCAGAAATAGAGCCTTCCTTCCTTTCCCCCTAGGTGTCCCTTTTAAATGGACATGCAAGAAATAGAACCTGGAACCTTCCACATCCAAAACATACATTTTGCCTGTTGAGCACTTCTCCTTCCACAGGAGCTGCTACAGTTCTAGATCAAGGGGGAAATCACTCCATGCAAGCAGTGGTAGCATAATAGCACTCCCTTCAATGGTGGGGGCGAGGACTGACAGTTGAAGACCAGTGCTACTCAAAGTGGTATTCTGCAGACCAGTTCAGGTCTGTGAGCTATTGAATGCCAGTCCACAGCAGTTTCTGGAAAGAAAGAAACTGTTGTATCCAGTGGACACAAACATGATGTTGATCCCTGGCACACTGGAGAAAATGCACACCAGAAGCACTGCTTTTAGCCCACTAAGAAACAGGAGGAGGGTATTGACATGCTTTGGACAATTCTCATTTCTGCAAAAGTATCTCCTCTTCCCAGTTCAGGGAAATAATATTAAGAAGGCTGTCCTCCCTGAAAGTGCAAAGGCAGGTTTACAGTTGAGCATGTAGAAAACAAAAACAATGGCCGCAGATGATTTGCATCACTTTAAAACAGATGATGAAGACAACGGAAATAGTTCAAGATTTTCCATATCTTGGCTGAGTCATTAATCAGAATGGAGGCTGAAGTCAAGAAATCAGAAGACTTGGAAGGGTAGTTATGAGGGAGCTAGACAAGATCCTGAAGGGTAGAGATGTATTCTTGAATAGCCAAGTCAGGGTTGTCCATGCCATCATAGTTCTGATATCTATGTATGTTTGTGAAAGCTGGACAGTGAAGAAAGCTGAAGGAAAATCAACTTATTTCAGATGTAATGATGCAGTGGAGTTCTATGGATACATGAACTGCTAAAAAGATAGATAAAGGACCTGGAGCAAATCAGGCCTTAGCCCTCCCTAGCAGCCAAGATGACTAAACTGAGGCTGTTGTACTTTGGCCATATCATGAGAAGACAGGACTCATTCAGAAAGATAATAATGCTTGATAAGGTGCTGGAAAGCAGGAAAAGAGGAAGACTGCATCCCAGATGGGAAGACTCAGTCAAGAAAGTCACGGGAGACCTGAGCTTCCAAGACTCATTCATAGGGTCGCCATAAGTCTGAATTTAGCTTGGTAGCGATTAACAACAGGAACAGCCTTAAATTGTTAACCAAGGGCTCTGCATGCTTCAGAGCCACAGATGCTGGTGGAAAACAAACAGCAGGAGAAGGAATAAAATGGAATATCCTGGAAGCAGGCAGTTGGGTTGGTTGGTTGCAATCCTAAATGGGAACACTCTGCCCTGGGTTGGTTGGTTGCAATCCTAAATGGGAACACTCTGCCCTGGGTTGGTTGGTTGCAATCCTAAATGGGAACACTCTGCCCT